>NC_057734.1:9592398-9625657 GCF_004010195.1 Chiloscyllium plagiosum | reverse complement strand
ATGTCTCCCACCTGCCACATTCTGCAGGAGGAGCAAGCAACTGCCCTAGCATCCATACCCGACTTATCTGAACACCCACTCAGTACTAAAGTAGAAAGCTTAGTTCAAGTTGCTATAAAATTAATAACAACCTTATATTCAGTAGAGGAACTTCAATTAGTTTTAACTTAGAAAAATGAAAAAGGAAAGACAAGAAAAGTTTTGCCAATCACACAATAAGTAAAAAAGAAATAGAAAACCCTTACCTTATCAACACTCGAAAGAATACTTTTTTTTGGTTAGAGGAGGAGGGTGGGTGGGAGACACTTAAATGTGTAGCGTCTCGGGTTCAGCTGCTGCCCAAATATATCGGTTCACTCACCTTCCCAGAGCGCAATTTGACTGCTCCTACTCAGCTCCTCACTCACCACTCTCACTGCTCCTGAAAATGAAGGCTGCTGACGCTCAAGGTAAGTCTTTTTAAGATGGAAATTTACTTTCCCAGCAGCCCTCTGGTCCTTGCTCTTGCTGCTCCCGAAAATTAAGATAATGTTCTGGGGACCCGGGTTTGAATCCTGCCACAGTACATTGTGGAATTTGAATTCAATTAAAAAACTAGAATTAAGAGTCTAATGCTGACCATGGATCAATTGTTAGGAAAAACCCACCAGGTTCAATAATGTCCTTTAGGGAAACTGCCATATTTACCTGGTCTGGCCTACATGTTGACCCCAGATCCACAGCAGTGTGGTTGACTGTTAATTGGGCAAAAGTGAGGGCTGCAGATGCTGGAGATCAGAGTCGAGAGTGTGTTGCTGGAAAAGCACAGCAGGTCAGGCAGCATCCGAGGAGCAGGAAAATCGATGTTTTGGGCAAGAAGGGCTTTTGCCCGAAATATCGATTTTCCTGCTCCTTGGGTAGTGCTTGACCTGCTGTGCTTTCCCAGTGCCACGCTCTTAACACTGTTAATTGGGCAAGATGAGTAATAAATGCTGGCTTAGCCAGTAATGCCTTTATCCTTGAAATGAATAAAACAAGAATAACTTTTTTTAAAATGTGTAAACAATTAGGGATTCTCATCTGGTATCCATCATTCAAATGTCATGTACTAGGCATCACAGCAGAGTAGTGTGGATGTGGCAAAGAGACTGTAACTCCCACTACATCAAACTGAGGTGAATAATACATGAACAGAAATTGTTGGAGATACTCAGCAGATCTGGCTGCATCTGTGGAGAAAAACCAGAGTTACTGTTTTGAGTCCAGTGATGCTTATCTTCAGAACTGAAACATTAGCTCTTTTTCTCTCTCCACTGATGCTGCCAGACCTGCTGAGTTTCTCCAGCAATTTCTGCTTTTGTTTCAGATTTCTGAAATTCTTTGCTTAATTTTAGTGAATAAAACATGTTTTCTTCACTTCTCACATCACCTCGATGTTGTGGGAGCAGGGAACGGTGTAATTTCAAACAAAAAGGCTTTCCTTCAGCAGCAGCTAATTGCTGGAGGTTTATTTCACAATTAACTTATTTTACCTTGCATTTGCAAAGTGGACAGTCAGTGTGAACAGATTATACTGTTCTGATTGGGAGACAGCCAATGTTGGGAGATTGCGTATTTAACTCTTCCCCTGCCCTATTTATCTCTGGGCCATGCCTCTATCATTCCTGAGGCAGTGGAAAATTGTTAATCTTAGACTTATTACAACTCCCCTTTTGCAGCTTGGCTGCCACTGTTTCCCTACAGAATGGGAATATACTGACCCTCTGCCTACTTGGCTTGTCTCAGAAAATGAACAGCAAAAAACACTCGACGACCCAGATTAGCGGAAAACCATCCAAATGCTACTTAGTGATCTCTGGAAGTGTGTGAAGTGTGGCGCTGGAAAAGGCACACCAGGTCAGGCAGCATCTGTGGAGCAAGAGAGTCGGTGTTTCGAGCATAATCCTTCACCAGTCCCGATCAAGGGTTATGCCCGAAACGACGACTCTCTTGCACCTCAGACGCTGCCTTACCTGGAGTGCCTTTTCCAGCACCACATTTTATTGACTCTGACTCTCCAGCATCTGCAGTCCTCACTCACTCCCTGTGAGTGAATATCAGGCAAGGCCAGGCACTTGTTTCACCACAGGGGAACAAGGATGAAAGGATGCCTCAGGTAGACTCAGGGGTTGTTGGATATCTCTAACACCAACATAGATAGGTTCTTGTTAGGTAGGGGTATCAAGGGCTATTGGGAGGTGGAAGGGAATGTCAAATTCAAAACGCAGACAGATCAGCCATGATCTCATTGAATGGTGGTGCTGGCTTGAGAGGCCAGATGCCAATTCTGTTCCTATTTTGAATTTTTTATGATACCAAGCCTAAGTATCCCATCTAGTCAAATTAGACATCTTTCGCTATGTGATCTTAACCTGCCTTTTTAGCTGTTAATGTTATGCTTCTTAATTCCTTTTGGCATCAGCCTGGTCAAGTTGGAACCATTGCTGCCTCTGAGCTTGGACTTTGTGAATTCAAGTCTCACTGCAGAGACTTGAGCTGAATGTTCATACACCAATGTAGCACTGAGGGAGTGGTGCACTATCAAAGCTTTTGGATGAAAGGTTAAAGCAACGCCCAGTTTGTTCTCTCAGACAGATGGAAAAGACTAGTTCAAAGACGTGTCGGTGAGTATCTTTGCCAGTATTTATCGAGTTATAGAGTCATTCAGCACAAAAATAGATTCTTTAGTTCAGCTGGTCCATGCTGACCATAATCCCAGACTAAACTTAGTGCATATCCCTTCAAACATTTCTTACTCCTGTACTTATCCGAAAGATTTTTAAAACTTGTAACTGTACCTGCATCTACCACTTCCTCTGAAAGCTCATTCCACATACCAATCACTTCCTGTCTAAATAAAAAGTTGCTCCTCATGTCTTTTTAAAACCTTGCTCCTCTCATCTTAAAAATAACCCCCCCCCTCAATTCTTGAAATTCCCCACCCTAGGGAAAAGACATCTGCCATTCACCTTGTCTATACCCTTCATGATTTTACAACCCTCTATAAGGTCAACCCTCAACCTCCTTTGTTCCAGAGGAAAAGTCCCAGTCTATCCAGCCTCTCCTGATAACTCAAACCTCTATTCCCATCAACATCCCAATAAATCTTTTCTGAATCCTCTCTAGTTTAATAATATCCCCTTGTCTATACCCTTCATGATTTTACAACCCTCTATAAGGTCAACCCTCAACCTCTTTTGTTCCAGAGGAAAAGTCCCAGTCTATCCAGCCTCTCCTGATAACTCAAACCCTCTATTCCCATCAACATCCCGATAAATCTTTTCTGAATCCTCTCTAGTTTAATAATATCCTTCGTATAACAGAGTGACCAGAACTGTCCAGTACTCCAGAAGAGGCCTCACCAACAGCCTCAACATGATGTCCCAGCTCAAAGGTCTGAACAACGAAGGCAAGCATGCCAAACACTTTCTTAACCACCCTGTCTACATGTGAGGAGAAAGTGCCTGATGAAGAGTTTATGCCCGAAATGTTGATTCTTCTGCTTCTCGGATACTGCCTTGCCTACTGTGCTTTTCTAGCACCACACTGTCTACATGTGATGCAAACTACAAAGAATTATGTGCATGGACCCCTAGGTCTCTCTGTTCTACAACACAACCCAAGGCCCTGCTGTTAATTGTATAGGTCCTGCTCTTGTCCAAATTGCATTTATCTTGCATTTATCCAAATTAAACTCCATCAGCCATTCCTCAGCCAATTAACCCAATTTACATGTGATGCAAACTACAAAGAATTATGTGCATGGACCCCTAGGTCTCTCTGTTCTACAACACAACCCAAGGCCCTGCTGTTAATTGTATAGGTCCTGCTCTTGTTTGTTTTACCAAAATGCAATACCTTGCATTTATCCAAATTAAACTCCATCAGCTATTCCTCAGCCAATTAACCCAATTGATCAAGATCTCTTTGCAATCTTAGATTTGATTTCAGTCCTGATCTTGCCTTTTACCAGTTCACCTGATGAGGGCTTTATAACTAAATAATCCAGTTGACCTGGTTATTATTGCACTGTTGTGTGTGGGAGCTTGCTGTGTCAAACTTCTTACATTGAAATGATGACGTGGCATAATGAGATTCATGTATAGCATGGTGATGAAATTGATCACATGACTCTGGCATCAGCAAAGAGTGAAGACACCAGCCTAGAACATACAGATGAAGGGGGAGGTCTTTGACACCACACTAGGGAGCGGTACTTAAGAACATTTTATGTGCACATGTAAAGAAAGGGATCTTACCATACATAAGGAGATCATGAGCCTTATGTTAGGTCAGAGGAACAAACACCTCAGGGTCAATGTGTGTGCCATGTCCCACAGCCCGAGATACTCCAGACTAATATCTCAATGTATAGTATTGGCTGGAAGCACAAAATCTACGTTTCTCATTGACTATAAAGAATGTTGGAATGTCTGGTGGTTGTGAAAGGCATTGTAAGTAATGAAAACAGAAATTGCTGGAAAAACTCAGCAGGTCTGGCAGTATCTGTGGAGAGAAAACAAAGTTGATGTTTTAGGTCAGTTACCCTTCTTCAGATCTGATGGTTGCTAGGGAAATATTGGCATTTATGCAGAAGATTTGATGGAGGGAGGGGGGAGCAGTAAACGACAGATGGAGATAGAGCCCAACGAGAGTAAAGCAACTGGACAAAGGACTGGGTAAAGATCAGCCAGGGAGAATGAATAAGCTGCTAATTGCAACTATTAGTAGCTGACAATGTTAAAAATCACACAACACCAGGTTATAGTCCAACAGGTTTAATTGGAAGCACACTAGCTTTCGGAGCGACGCTCCTTCATCGGGTGATTGTGGAGGGCTCAATTGTAACACAGAAATTATAGCAATACTTTGCAGTGTGATGTAACTGAAATTATACATTGAAACATTGATTGTCTGTTAAGCCTTTCATCTATTATAATACAGTGATAGTTTCACTTCTTTCATGTGTAAATCACAAAACCCTTTTTTTTAAAAGTTGCATTCTCGGGTTAGCTGTTAATAATAGTGATAGCTAGAGAGTGTGTGTATGTAGCTATTCCTACATACACACACTCTCACATACACACGGACACAGGTACACACAGACGCACACACAGACACCCACACACACCCTTCTAGACACACACAATCCCACACATGCACCCCCTCACAGACTTAAGACACTCTGCACTCACTATACACACACACACAACCCCCACCCCAGACAGACACACACACACAGACAGACAAAGACCCACATGCACACATATATTTTGTGTGGTGAATTTGTACTTGAAGAGTTACATTGCACTTTACTCAAAAACTGCATACATTCATGAAGAACTCTGAGCTCAAAAACTGCATGAATTTATGTAAAACTCTGTTATCTCACTTTTTAGATTAGAATCAATCTAAACATCAGGTCATAGACAGAGAACACGGGGGCTAACACCTTCGACATATGAGGTAAAAACAATAACTGCAGATGCTGGAAACCAGATTCTGGATCAGTAGTGCTGGAAGAGCACAGCAATTCAGGCAGCATCCGAGGACAGGCATCCTGAATTGCTGTGCTCTTCCAGCACCACTGATCCAGAATCTGTCCAGTCTTTTCCAACTGCGTTTATCCAAGGGAAATGATTCAGGCAGGTTTGCACCAGATACCCCAGAAGCTGTTATGACAACTTTACAGTGAAGCTGGCCAACATTCCGGATCTTTTCATTCCAAGAAGTAGGCTCATGAGGAATCCCATCAATAAGACATAGGGTCTCTCCAGCCAGAGGTTCATGACCACCATGTGTTGTACAGTGAACCATTAGAATAGTGAAGATATGCTTCAGGAGTTGGGCTAGGTCTGGCAGGCTCCTCAATACTCACCACCGAGGATGTCCAGGTTGATACGACAATGATACAAGAAGAGGTAAAGAAACAGAAGAATGAAGCTCAGGCACTCTCCAATAGGCCAGTCACTGACATTGATGTTCAGAATGCCATTGATGCCTGAAAAGTGTACCTGATTCAACCATCACCTTCCCCTCTCACACTTCATACTCTGTAGATATTGGCCCAATAGGGCCAATATCATGTACTCATCATAAAACAGGTTGACTCTTGGAATATGACAGTAGGCAAGGCATAGTATTTAATCAATGAAATTGCTGTGGTCTCATAAAAAAATGACAAATATACAGATGTGTACCCTTGGGAGATTACACTTTTTGATCTTGCACTTTCTATCATTTTCTGCATTATTTTGTATTTGGTTTCAGTAGGGTTAGGGACAGGATACTCAGATCCCTGGTTGAGCTATGGGAAAGGCTGAATAGGCTGGGGTGATTTTCCCTAGAGTATCAGAGGGTGAAGGATGACATTATAGAAGTTTATAAAATCATAAAGGGATGTATAGGGTGAATAGCCAAGGTCTTTTCCCCATGGTACAGGAGTTCAAAACTAGGGGGCATAGCTTTAAGATGAGAGAAGAGAGATATAAAAGGGACCTAAGGGACAACCTTTTCACACAGAGGGTGGTGTGTGTATGGAATGAACTGCCAGAGAATACAATTACAGCATTTAAAAGCTATCTGCATACGTGTATGAACAGGAAGGGTTTAGAAGATTCCTGATGAAGGGCTTATGTCCAATGCAACTTTAAAAAAAGGGTTTTGTGATTTACACATGAAAGAAGTGAAACTATCACTGTATTCTAACAGATGAAAGGCTTACCAGACAATCAATTTTTCAATGTATAATTTCAGTTACATCACACTGTAAATTTTTGCTTTAAATTCTGTGTTATGATCGAGCCCGCCACAATCACCTGATGAAGGAGCGTCGCTCCGAAAGCTAGTGAGCTTCCAATTAAACCTGTTGGACTATAACCTGGTGTTGTGTGATTTTTAACTTTGTACACCCCAGTCCAGCATCTCCAAATCATAGCTGACAATGGGTTGTGAGTAGCCATCCGTGTGACGACAAGGCCTGGAGTTTGGGGATTGGGGTAGGGACATGGGAGAAAGTGCTCAAGCCTAAACTTGTTGAACTCAATACTGAATCCAGAAGGCTTCAGGGTCCTCAAGTGGAAAATGAGTTGCTCTTCTTCCAGCTTGAGCTGAGCTTCACTGGAGCAATGCAGCAAGCCTGAGACAGAGATGTTCACCAGGGAAAAAGGTGGTGTTGAAGTGGCATGCAATGGAAGTTCAGGGTCTTTTTTGCAGACAAAACATGGATGTTCTACAGTGACGCAGTCTGCGTTTTGTTACCCCAGTATCGAGGCGACCACATTGTGAGCAGCGAATGCAGTAGATTAGGTCGAATGAAGTGCAGGTAAAGTGCTGCTTCATCTGAAAGGTATGTTTGGGGCCATAGATAATGAGGAGGGGGGGAAGTAAAGGGCCAGATGTTACACTTTCTGTGATTGCGGGTGAAGGTACCTTGGAGCTTTGGGGGTTTGTTGGGAATGAAGGAAGAGTGGACCAGGAATCTCCCAGAGGGAACAAGGGAAGGGAGGGGAATATGAGTTTGGTGGTAGCATCCCACTGGAGGTGGCTGAAATGGGGGGAAATCAGCAGGGGAGGCAATGGTCTCATGGCAGATGGTGGAATTTGAATTTAATAAATGTCAGGAATTAAGAGTCTAATGCGACCATGAATCTAATGTCGGTTGTCAGGAAAAATCCACCTGGTTCACTAATGTCCTTGAGGGAAAGAAACAGCCATCCTTACCTGGTCTGACCTACATGTGACTCCAGACCCACAGCAATGTGATTAGATTAGATTCCCTACAGTATGGAAACAGGCCATTTAGCCCAACAATTCCACACCGACCGTCCGAAGAGTAACCCACCCAGACCCATTCTCCTACATTTGCCCCTGACTAATGCACCTAACACAATGGGCAATTTAGCATGGCCAATCCACCTGACTTGCATATCTTTGGATTATGGGAGGAAACCCACATAGCCATGGGGAGAACTTGCAAACTCCACACAGACAGTCACCTTAAGTGGGAATCGAATCCGAGTCCCTCACGCTGTGAGGCAGCAGTTGAGGGCCCTTGTCAACTACAGTGCAGGGGAATCCTCAGTTGAGGAAGAAGGTGGACATTTTGGAGGCTCCCTTGTTGAAGTTGGCATCATCAGGACAGAAAATGTAAATATAATCCTTTCTTTGATTTTTTTTGGAATATAGGTACACTCTTCAACGATGAAAATGCTTGCAATGTTAAAATGTGCCACGTATATGTGCACACTGTTGTTAGGGCTGTGTGTGTGCAGAATGACCCCAGGGATAAGTAATAGAGGGGTGAAACTCTCACTAAAGTAACACTTCAATTCAGTGACAGATGCCTCATTATGGTTGTGCTACATTCCAGATGAATTTAATCTGCTCTTGCTGGCGGTTGCTATGGATATGTGCCTCTCTGTTACAGCTCCAGATTGGTGAGTCACAAGCTGTGAAGTTGAAAATGAACTGTGTTTGTTTCCTGCAACTCAAGGTCATTTCACTTTGTGGCTTGCTTCAGGTTCGAAGAAATGAGGTGGAAAGATGTTCCTGGGTACACTGAGGGGAGGAGAATGGTGGGTAATGGACTGTAAGTAGTTCACTTGCAGACATCCGGAATCATTGTCATAGATTGGAATTTAAAAGCATGCCGTCAAAGAGAGGACTGAACTCCTACTGCTTCATGGTGATTAGTGCCTTGCGATAGCTTCAAATCTAGTCCAGTTGTGACTCACAGGAGCCAATTCCCTATGGTGACCGAGGATGGAATTATAGCCGATCAATAGAAAGATAAATCACCAAATCCTGTGATATTTTAATATTGAGTATTTAGTAGCATAGTGTTTATATTACTGGACTTGGAATTTCGAGACCTGCATTACTGCATTGGGCAGGACATTTGGGTGGCAGTGTTTTAGGTAGTGAAAGAGTTCGAGGAGAAAGTGAGGACTGCAGATGCTGGAGATCAGAGCTGAAAATGTGTTGCTGGAAAAGCGCAGCAGGTCAGGCAGCATCCAAGGAACAGGAGAATCGACGTTTCGGGCATAAGCCCTTCTTCAGGAATTCCTGAAGAAGGGCTTATGCCCGAAACGTTGATTCTCCTGGTCCTTGGATGCTGCCTGACCTGCTGCGCTTTTCCAGCAACACATTTTCAGTAGTGAAAGAGTTGCCAGATAACAGCTCCGTGCAGCCATTTTACATTCAAAAGGGTGATAAGAGTGAGTCTGGGGTGAAATCTTGCCTTAGAGAGAGTTGGGGTAGGCGGTGTATGCCTCTGACGAACATAAAGGTAAAGACATCACATTCTTACCAGATCATAGGGTTGCTCTTTAATGAGAGAGGGAGAGGTGACTGGTGGTGATTTAGCCTGAGGGTCACCACACCTCAGGTGAGGGGGAAAGTTGAGAAGGAGAGTCCTTCATGGTAACCTCAGCTGGTGCAGGAATTGAATCCACGTGTTACTCTGCATCAAGAGGTAGCACTATGGCTCAGTGGTTAGCACTGCTGCCTCACAACGTTGGGGACTTGGGTTCAATTCCAGCCTCAGGTGAGTGTCCATGTGGAGTTTACATATTCTCCCTGTGTCTGCGTGGGTTTCCTCCCACAATCCAAATCCAAGGATGTGCAAAACCCACAATCCAAATCCAAAGATGTGCAGGTTAGGTGGATTGGCCATGCTAAATTTCCTGCAGTGTCCAGGGATGTGTAGGTTAGGTGGATTAGCCATGGGGAAATGCAGGGTTACAGGATAGGGTAGTCTGAGTGGGATGCTGTTCGGAGAGTCAGTGTGGACTTGTTGGGTCGAATGTCCTGTTTCCACAATGTAAGGATTCTATAAACAAATTTGCCTATCTGGAATGGGTCTCCCCCTGCCAGTGGGTAAAACAATAGAGGACGAAGCACTTTAATATTCATTGGCCTCTGAAGGTCATTAATAGGCCAAAGGGAGGGCAGGCTGCCTGACACCCCCACTTCCATTCCTGGGAGACAGGTCAGTCTGCATTTAATGAGCACCCCACCTTCAATTCCACCAGCAGGGCACTAGAACATTCTGTCCATAAAGTTCACATTTAACTGGGGAGTTCAAATTCAGTTACATAAGAAGATAGGAACCAAAAGCAGGAGTAGGCCTTTCCGTCCCTTGAGCCTGCTCCACCATTTGATACAATCATGGCTGATCATATATTGGCCTCAAATGCACTTTCCTGCTGGCTCTCCAGATCCCTTCAACCCATCACTAATTCAAAATTGTCTACCTGCTCCTTAACTTTATTCAATGTCCTAGCATTGTTGGGCCAAATGGCTTGTTTCCACATTGTAGAGATTCTATGATTTCATTCATTGGCATGACAGCCCCTACATATTGCAAATTGAAAATAATTGGCGTGAAAAGCTAGGATCAGTGATGGTGACCATAATAAAAACTCATCTGGTTCACTAATGTCCGCAGCAGAATGGGTATCGTCCACCTTTACTCGATCCGGCCTTTGTGTGACTCCACACTCCAATGTGGTTGACTCAGAAGTGGTCTAACTAGGCATAGCCATGAAGGTAGCTCAACTTCTCAAGGGCAATTAGGGATGGGCAATAAATGATGACCTTGCCAGCAACATTGAAATCCTTTGAAGGGCAGGATACATAAAGAGAGTGTTATAGTTGAATTGACAGATCTCCCCATCTGTGGTGTCCAGTAAGCTTCAAAGAGCTTCAAACCTGCAGTTAATAGGCAAAAGAATCTGACCAGAGTCCCTGCTTTGAAACTTTCACTGTACCGAATTACTAAAACACACTCTTAATTCTATTTTCTTTCAGCAACTAACACTTTAAACTACTGAAAGTGACATTACCTTGTTACTCTAGCACAATCTCTAGGCAATTATAGTCCTTTTAGCCATCAATCCACAGAAACTTCCAGCTTCCAAAGGCTTTCCATATGAATGTTTTGTTATGGAGTTATTTGGAGCAATTGTCTTTCCTTGGTTTCATTAATTGACAGTAAGTTCTTCTTCAATGACTCTTGGCCTCGCGAAGACAAAGCTCCTGAAATCCATAGATGTATATGGATGTGTTTCGATGTGCTATCTGTTTAAGATATTTTACTGACTCGTAAGGAAGCCAGTAATCTGACCTAAAATAGTTTCCTCTGCCATCTTAACCAAGATGAACTGAAACACATTAACCTTGGCTTTGCGTAGAACTGATAATTGGCTATCTTTGACCTCATTTTCTTTTAACTTAGAAACAAATACTTTAAAGCATGACTTTGTATGACTCGGTACCTTCAATTCCTTTCCGAGTCTTTGGCAGACTCTCAGTCTACTCATTGAAAACATAAAGTTTGCTATTATTGTCTCTAAGCATATTCTCAGTAAACCTTCACGTCTGATAACTAAACCAGCAAGGCTTATTGTCAGGTAGATGGATTTCCCCTCACTTACTCTTAAATTAAAGCTACAGTCCTCAATTTTAATGTTATAAACTTCATAATTGCAGCATGAATCATTTCTATGTATCCCCTCATTTTGATTTATCTTTTACAGTCTGGGTCTTTTCATATTTCTTGCTTAGGTGGGAACTTGCATGAATAACCACCAACATTGACACACACTCAGTGCAACTGCTCCAAGTGTCTCACGGTCCCAGCAAACACTACAAGTATTGACACAATGCTGGAGCCCTCTGCAAATACTGGTACATTCCCAACAATCATAACAAATTTGACATTGCTCCAGGCAACCTCTATGAATATTGCCGTGTAGAGTGTTTGGCAGTTGAGGAGGTGAGGCACAGGGTGTGAAGCAGCTGAAGCTGTAAGGCAGAAATGTGAGGCAGTTGGAGGTGTGAGACAATGGGGGGTGTGAGAAATTTGAGGAGAAGGGTAGTTGAGAGAGGAAGAAATATAAGGTTGTTGAGCATGTGAGACTTTTCGAAAACTTAAAATGATTGTAGATTTCCATGCGTCAGAAATGCATTAGTGAAAGCCTGGAGCAGGCTGTCTATTGATCCCTTGACCATGAAGACCCAGGGAGTGGAGAGAACATGTAAGCAGGAGGTTCTATTATCATAAATATTAGTCTGCAGAACATCTTCAAAATAAAACTTTAGTGATTAACAAATGCTAAATGCACTCCATTGAATATGTGCTGACCAGCTCTGGCTCTGATTAAGTCAGGTCACAATTTTAAAACTCTCATCCTTGATTTCAAAACCTTCATTGTCTTGCATTTCTCTAGGTCTGTAATCTGCTCTGCTGTCCCCATAAACCTTTGAGATACCTGCCTTCCTGTAATCTGTGCTCTTCAGGATCTTTGATTTTAATCACTTCAATTTTTGGCCATGCCATCAATTGCCCAAGGAACTTTGGAATTCCCTCCTCAAATTCAAGAATCGCATTTGTTTTCCTTCTTTGCACTTCTTAAAACTTGCTTTTTGGAATGAGCAAGTGCCTTACATTGCATTTTGTGCCTCATTGTCATATTTTGTTTCTTAATGTCACTGTGTGGTGCCTTGGGACATTTATTATTGATAAAGGTGCTACATAAATGCAAGCTGTGGAGACTTCACTACATTCAAACATTTTGAACACTTTATAAGACAGAAATTTTACAAACATTGTTCATCCAAATTCTTGCAGTTGAATTTTCTACCATTCTGTGCTTAAACGTTTTATGTTCTAATGCTAATTTTTTCTTTCAAAATCAAATTGACATTTTGGTGACTGGCCAAAAGTGGAAAAGTGTTATTTTGGGACGTGATTTGAATGGAGTCATCTCAGTTTTAGTCTCTCAGTATGTCCATCGTACAGCGAATTCCCTGTACACCACCAGTACTCAGATCACAGTGACTAGTGAACCTGTGTGCCTCAAAATACTTGGAAGTCTGGATTATTAGTCTTGTCACATTATTATTGCAGAATCAGATCCTGCTTTTCCTGTCACTGGCAAACCTCAATGCTCAAATATTTTTCTTTAATTGCACTGTTGTGCCTTGTTGGCCCCTCTCAGTGGCACTTCTGACACAAATGTGGAATATACTATAACACACTGAACCTATCTAAACTCTCCATGATACAAAGTATTTTAGATAGCGGTCCTCAAGCAAAGTATTGGCTGGGCCTTGATGCACTGTTAGTAACACATTGTGTATGTACAGGTAACCTGATGACATTAATAATTTATTTTGTTAGCAACAAAGAAATCTTGAAAGCAATCAAGACTGTTTAAGTTGGCTGATCTCCCAGCTTGTATTGATTCCCAGTTCTGCTTGTGCTAATACAGGAGCAATAAGACCCACTATGCGAGCTTTTCATTGAACCAGCAATTAACGGCTCCGAAACTTCAGCCCCATTACTCAGCCCTTTATTTCAAATAAACAATCGATTTTCTGAAAAAATACAGAACAAGCTTAAAAAAAAGGGATAAATCAGTCAATGTAATAAGAGGCCAGGTTGTAATTCAGGAGGGGAATTGCGAGGAGAACATAAGGAGGATTGCAAAGGGATACAGAGAGGTTAAGTGAAGAGGCACGAGTCTGGCGGATGGAAAGGTGGGCTTGTCCATTTTCCTAGGAAGAATAGAATATAGATAGAGTGGTTAAGAAGGCATTTAACATGCTTGCCTTCATTGCTCTGACCTCTGAGTATACAAGTTGGGACGTTATGTTGGGATTGTAAGGGACATTGGTGGGGCCTCTTCTGGAGTATTGTGTCGAGTTCTGGTCGTCCTGTTATCAGAAAGTGATTATTAAATTGGAGAGGCTTCAGTGGAGATTTGCCAGGATGTTGCCAGGAGTGGAGGGTGTGAGTTATGCAGGGAGGCTGGATAGGCTGGGACTTTTCTTGCTGGAGTGTATGAGGTTGAGGGGTGGCCTGGTGGAGGTTTACAACATCATGAGGAGTGCAGATAAGGTGAATGGCAGGGTTTTTTTTCCCTACAGTGGGGGATTTCAAGATTGGAAGGTATATTTTAGGGTGAGAGCAGAAAGATATGGGGGGGGGGGCAATTTTTTTGCAAGGAGATTGGTTTGTGCGTGCGGTGGGCTTCCAGAAGAGGTGATTGATAGGATGCAGTTACAACATTTGGGAGACATTTAGATAAGTAATGGATGGGTAATGTTTGGAGGGATGTAGACCAAGCAGAAGCAGGTGTGACTAGTGTAGTTTGGGATTATGGTTGGCATGGACTTGTAGCATGTTATTTAAATTGAGAAAGATTATAGAACACATTGGTACAGAGGGATTTGGGCGTCACATGAAGTTAGCATGCAGGTACAGCAATTGATTGGGAAAGCAACTGAAATGTTGGTGGCTTCTGCAAGAGGAATAGAATATAAAAGTAGCGAGGCTTTGCTGTAGTTATACATGGTGTTGGTAAGACAATTTTATCTCATTTAATAAAGGATGTAAATACATTAAAAGCAGCTCAGAGAAGGTTCACTGAAATGATGGTGGGGAATTATCTAATGACGAAAGGTTGGGCAGCCTGGGATTGAATCCATTGGAGTCTAAAATTATAGAAGGCAATCTTACTGAGACTTATAACATCCTGAGAGGACTTCACAGGGTAGATGCTAAAATAGTTTTTCTCCTTGCGGAAAAGATTAGAATTAGGGGACACATTTCAAAATGGGGGGGGGGGGGTCTCCTATTAAGACAGATGAGGAGAATTGTCTTCCCTCAGGGTCATGAACCTCGAACTCTCTTTCCTAGAGAGCAGTGGAGACAATCGCTGAGGGGCGAGGTCGATAGATTTTGACTAATTGGGAATAGAAATAGGTGGAGTTGATTAATTTTATTGAATGGCTTTGAGGTGGGGGGTTTGAACCACCTTCTCCTGCTCCTAATCGATACATTCATAACTGAACTTTCCCGATATTTCGCACAATTGCCTTCAAGCATGAAATATATAAGTGATATCGATGAAGACTCTGTCATGAACCATCTCAGGGTAAGCAGATTCTTGGAGGAAAAGAAAAATCATTTGTTAACACAACATCTAGTTTGAATTACGAAGATGGTCGACAGGTACGATGTCCCCTTTGGGTTAATAGGAACACAGTAGTTTGGGTATTAGTGGTTGACTTGAACAATGTTACTGTTTTGTCAAACCATACAGCAACATTTGAAATTCCAATTAAATTGTTTCAGTAGATCTACTTTTTGATCATTATTTTGGAGAATGTCAAGGCACATAGATGATTCAATATACTGAATTAAAGATTGATCGAGGAATTAAAGATTGATTGAGGATTGATTGTGCTTACCACTTACTCTCCTATGGTAACCGAAGTGCAAAATAGCACAAATCAACCCAAAATCTTCACTTAAGACTATCTAAGGTCTCATTACAAGCTATCTATCTGCTTCCTTAACTGGGTAATGGCAGATTTCACAGATGAAGCTTCAAAGGGAAGAATGCCAAGAAATGATTGTGTGTCTTCAAAATCAAACGTTCACAAATTCCAGTTCCTGTCTGTCAGAACATGCAGTGAATTATCAATAGGAATTAGTATGTTAGGGGTAGTTTCCTAGAGCAATACATCATGCACCCAACAGGGAAGCAGGCTATATTGGGTAATGAGGCAGGTTTAATAAATGACCTCTGAGTAAAAGATTCTCTAGGAAGTATTGATCATAGCATTTAATATTATGTTGGAGAGTGAGGAACTTGGGTCAGAAACAACTGTGTTTAACTTGAATAAAGGAAATTATAATGAAATGGGGGTAGCTTTAGTTAAAGTGAACTGGGCAGATAGGTTTTCAGGAATGACAGTAAGCAAGCAGTAGCAGACACTTAGAATCATAGAATCCCACAGTGCAGAAAGATATTGTTTGACCCATCAGGTCTACAACGACCCTCTGAAGAGCATCCCACCCAGACCCAGTCCACCATTTATCCATGTATCCCCACTTTTACCATATTTAATCCACCTAAACTGCATATCCCTAGACACTACGGGGAAAGTTAGCATGGTCAATCTGCCCTAACCTGCACATCTTTAGACTATGGGAGGAAACTGAAGCACCCAGCGGAAATCCAGTCATACACGGGAGAACGTGTAAACTCCATACTGTCCCCAAGACTGGAATCGGGCCTGGCACTGTGAGGCAGCAGTGCTAACCACTGAGCCACTGTGTCACCCTTTTAAGGAGGTAATTCATGTCTCTCGGTAAAAATATATTCCGGTAAGGAGGAATGATTCTAAGAGAGGGAGAAACCAACATGACTAATCAAGGAAGTCAAGGAGAGTATAAAGTTGGAGGCCAAAGTCACTGATGACTCTGAAGACTGGGATCAATTCAGAATCCAACAATGGAAGACTAAAAAGATAATAAAGACAGAGAAAATAAACTAGGACAGCCAACTAGCGAGGAACCTAAAAACTAACAATAAGAGCTTCTTTAAATATATTAAAAGGAAGAGAGAGGTCAAAGTGAACATAGGCCATTTAGAAAATGAATATGGACAGTGTGGGGAGCAAGAAATTGGCAGTAGAATTAAAGTTAGTTTGCATCAGTGGAAGGTACTTTGAACATCCCATTAATACTAAAGAATACATTGAAGGAATTAAATATTGTCACCATAGGACAAACTAATAAGGCTAAAGGCAGATAAGTCCCATGGACTGATGGTTTCTAACCTCGGACACTAAAAATGGTAGCTACTGAGACAATGGATGCATGGGTTGTAACTTTCCAAAAATTGTATACTGGAGAAGTACTAGAGGATTGGAAAGATGCTAATTTGACAGCTCTATTCAAAAAGGAAGGGAGGCAAGAGGTGGGTAACGATAGGCCAATTAGCCTAATGTTGGACAGGTATAGAAATCAATTATTAATAGCAACACATTTGGAAAATTATAATCTAATCAAATATGAAGGGAATTTGTGTTTAGAAGAATAAGTGGTGATCTCATTGAAACATATATGATTCTTGAGGGGCTTGACATGGTGAATTGCTGAGAGGATGTTTCCCCTCATAGGAGAGTCAAGGCTCAGAGGGCATAGGCTCAGAATAATGGGGCACCAATTTAAAACTAAAACGAGGAAGCATTTCTTTTCAAAGTGTTGTGAATCTTTGGAACTCATTGCCACAGAGAACTGTAGGAGCAGCATCTCTGCATATATTTAAGGATGAGGTTCTTGATCAGTTGGAGAATCAAGGGTAATAGAGAAAGGGCAGGAAAGTAGATGTGAGGCATGTCAGATTAGCCATGATCCCATTGAATGGAGGAGGTCTGAGGGGCCAAATGGCCTACTCATGTTCCTACTTTTTATGGTCTTATGATTCACCAAATACAATGGCCAGGGGGAGCAAAAAAGCAGGGAACCATTGCAAAATGCAATTTCAATTGACTACTTCAAATGATTCCAAACTGGGATCATTTTTGTGATGAAACATTCCCAAATAGAACCAAGCGACAGAAAAACCTGGAATGTCAGCTCCACTGTGATGAGTGGTAACATTGCAAATTGGATTTCTCCATATGGTTCAGAAGACAGGGCAAAAACATCTGCTTGGAAATAAACTACTGAAATGTGTTTGTGTATTCCTCTTGGAACTACAGCTAAGAAGCCCCATCCATAAATCTCCCTTTTGATGCTTTGATACCACAGGGGTCTCATAATGTAGGAAACATTCGACAGCAGAACATCAATCATACAGGATTCTGTGGCAGAGCTGCATTACAATTCATCAGGTTCAAGGAAGGGCTGTCTGAATGTATGAAATTAGAAATTTAAATGGAATACCGTGGCAGAACTACTGTGTGCAAGCAAGCTTTTAGTTTAAACGAGCTTCAAGTTTATGTTGAAAACTATTAGGACTATCAGGCATGCACTGATTTTCTTGTACATCATGGAAACAAATACAGAGATGCACAATATACAACTCATGGCAAAATCCACATAGTTATACATATTGTTCATTGAAATGCTTTTCAACCTCTGCCTATTTTATATGAAGATTTTTATAACCCAAGGGCACTTGAAATTGTTTTATGACCAGTTTTGTATCAGCAAATATACTTTATTTTGTGAAATATATTTATATTTGTGAAGGTATATTAAAATATCACAATGAATGGCTTACCTCTCCTACATTGTGTCAACTTATTCTCTCCCAAAATTTGCTCTCAGCTTTTGTCTCCACCCAGTGACTGTGAAATTGAACAATTAATGTATACTCACCCTGTGTCTTTTCCAAAGAATTGAAATAACCTGGAAAGAAGATCGGCAATGGAAGATGTTTGGAAGATAAAAACCTTTGCAACCTGTGGACTGTTGATATGAACTGTATTTCCCCAGTGTTTCCTCACGCCACCCATTATAACATTTTTTGTTTGTCTGCATGTGCAGTGGTTCTAAAAATGGGTTAAAGTTTCAATTAGTAGAGTGATTATTCATAATTTGGATATATGCAGCTGCAATTTATTTGTTTATAATAAATAGTAGATCCTTTCAAGTACAGGAACTTGTTCAGTAGTTTCTCACCATCAGATAGGGAAATTGGGGACTATAAGTATTTTGATTAAATCCTTATCTTTTGTGATGTCACTGGAACTGCGCAGCTCCAGTATCAGTGCACTTTGCCATGTGAGTCGTGACAGGATCTGTGCTTTTTAGGCTGGGCAACCATTTACTATGCATCCTTGAAGCTCCTTGAGAAAGCAGTGATGACCTGCCTTCTTGAACTGTGGGAGTCCACTTGCTGTAGATACACCAACAAAAGGTGGGGATGGATTTCTAGGATTTTGTCCCAGAAATACCGAATGAATTGCTATATCGTTCCAAGTAGAATGGTGGGTAGATTATAGTTGAAGTAGTAGATGATAGTGTTTCAATATAATCTTCCCCCCTTACCTTTTAGATGGTTGTGGATTTGGAAGGTACTGTCAATGGAGTCTTTGTGAATTTTTATTGTGCATCTTGTTGATGGTACATCCAGCCACTATTGTGCATTGATAGTGGAGGGAATGAATGTTTAGTAGGTGGTGCCAATCAAGTGGGCTGCTTTGTCTTGGATGGTGTCAAGCTTCTTAAGCTTTATTAGCATTGCATGCATCTAAGCAACTGGGGAGTATTCCATTATACTCATAGAACATAGAACATAGAACAATACAGCACAGAACAGGCCCTTCGGCCCACGATGTTGTGCCGAACTTCTAACCTAGATTAAGTACCCATCCATGTACCTATCCAAATGCCGCTTAAAGGTCGCCAATGATTCCGACTCTACCACTCCCACGGGCAGCGCATTCCATGCCCCCACCACTCTCTGGGTACTCCTTGAATCTTGTTAGATAGTGGACAGCCTTTGGGGAGTTAGGAATTGAGTTATTTCAAGATTTCAAGCCTCTGACCTACTCTAATAGCCACTGTACTTATATGGCTAATTCAGTTCAGTTTCTGATCAATGGTAACTCTTAAGATCCTGATAATAGGGGATTGAGCATTGGCAATAACATTGAATGTCAAGGGGCAATGGTTAGATTCTCTTTTGTTGGAGATAGATCAATCCCTAACACTTCGGTAGTATGAATGTAACTTGCAACTTGTCAGCCTCAGAAATTATCCACGTTTTGTTGCATTTGGACATGGATTGGTCACACACAATCTGGAACCCCTTTTTTGATAAGCATGTTGAGAGGGTCACCAGTAAGGTTTCACAGTACTGCATAATGCCAACTATTGCAGCATGCACTTTGGGGAACCTAGCAATGTGAAGAAACATGATAGCTACATAATGTTTTTCTGCTGTGCAATAACTTTGCAGCTCTCTTGAAATAGGTTAGTTACTATTTTTATGCAGGCCCAGCTGGCTTCCTGGGAGATACTGCAAGAAACCATCGAGGTCTAATAGGCAATTGCATAAATGTTGAGTGCATTCATCAGCTTCACAGCATTATGCTGAGTTGTCCAGGTGTGTGTTCCTGGCTATGTACAAAGGAACCTCGATTATCCGAACGAGATGGGCGGGCACTATTTCATTCAGATAATTGATTATTCGCTTAATTGATTCAATGTCTTTCCTCTGGGGCTTGGAGTTTTCTGTAAAGTCTGCTCCCTGTTCAAGAGATAAGGCAGCATCACAGCGCATGTAAGCTTCGCCGCCCTCCTCCCCCAACCCCGTCCAACACCGCCCCCTTCCCCCCAGTTCTGTCACCCAACACCAACACCAACACCTCCCCCCCCCCCCCCCGAACCCCGTGCAACACTGCCCCATCCCCTCTCCGGGGCAACCGGACTGGACACCAACATCAAGACTGCTGCTACACTGCCTTTTCGAGAGTGAGTCTCCAAATACTGCGTGCGGGCGCGCGCACACACACATACATACACACACACTTTACTGCAACCTTTTGACAGGTTCGACCTTTGCCCTGTACAGGACAATGTTGGAGTGATCATCTGGGGCGGGGGCGGAGGGGTTTAGGATACACACCTGTGTAGAACTCCAGGGAAAGTGTGGGAGAGATAGAGAGAGAGAGAGAGATCTGTCATTTAGAGCCAGTGCCTGCGCTCCCAACAGTCCAGGACTGTTCTCGGCAGCACTTTTATTTACTGTAAAAAAAAGACGTGATCAGTGTTTCTGTTGGGACCTTGAGATCTCCTTCGGATAATCAGATTTTAGGATAATTGGTATTCAGACAATCGAGGTTCCTCTGTATTTTCACCATCTTCTTGCAAGCGGGCATCAGAGCCACCCGGCATTTGCCACGGGACTATGCCTACATCAGGAAACGATAAGAATTCATTTTTGTGTTTTAAACAGCAGTCGCAGCTTTAAACCCACAAAAACTCAGCAGCTGCCGGTCTGCCCACGTGACTGGGAGATAGGAGACAGAGGACAGATAGAATCCACACTAGACCAACATTACCCATGACTCATGGGCCAAAACTCCGGGATTAATTAAATATGGAAACCCATCTCCTAATCACATCAAGAGACTGACTGAAATACACACATACCCATCGATACGGAGCCATTCTGACACAAAGGACAGGCATCCACCAGACAGGTACGGACAGACCAATACACACCAACACCCCAAGGGAACAAAGGGGGGGTGCTAGCCCCTGCCCTCACAGAGAGAGACAAGCAGATAATACCCGGACCCGTTTTACATAAACCAATTAGCACCCTATTGTGCGTGCCCTACAACTCTCCTGGGACGGCAGGAAACAGCCTATTCGCACCTACTCCAGTGATGATGGGGAACTATCATCCCATTCATCCTCAAATCCCACACATCCTGACAACTAAAAGTATATAATATGAAGCTGCGCGCGGGAACAGCAGAGCAGCCGAGATTCGGACCTCGGCTGATCTCCGCCGCGTTACTGCAGTAATAAATGTTACCGATTGTTGAACCGCACTCTGGGCTCGGACTGATATCATTTCATCCGCGCTAACATTCTGAAGGACAACTCGGAATGGTAAATAACCGGGGAGTTAGGAGGGCTAAAAGGGGCTATGAAATATCATTGCCCAGCAGGGTTAAGGAGAATTCAAAGGCATTTTATACATTTATTTAGGAGCAGGAGGGTAATTTGGGAAAGAATAGGCGTGCTCAAGAATAAAGGAGGGAGATTATGTGTGAAGCCAGAGGAAATGGGTGAAATCCTTAATGAGTATTTTACATCAGTATTCACCAAAGAGAAGGATGTGAGGGATGTTTAGGTTACGGAAAGGTGTGTGAATACTCTTTGGCAGGGCAACATAACGAAAGAGGAAATATTGGGTGTCTTGAAATGCATTAAGGTAGACAAATCTCCAGGGGCAGATGGGATCTATGCAAGATACTGTGAGAGGCAAGGGAGTAAACAGCTGGGACCTTAACAGAATCTTTGCATCCTCTTTTACCTCACACAAGGTTCCAGACAACTGGAAAATGGCCAATGTTCTTTCCTTTTTTTAAAAAGGGAAACAGAGATAATCCAGGTCATTACAGGTGAGTGAGCCTGCTGTCAACAGTGGCAAAGCAGTTGGAGAAGATATTGGCAACAGGATTATTCATATTTGGAAGTTATTGGACTTGTTAGAGATAGGCAGGATGGGTTTGTGCGTGAAAGGTCATGTCTCACCAACTTGATGTTGATGTTACCTACACGAACCTTAGTAAGGCATTTGATAAGGTATCTTGTGGCAGGCTGGTACAGAAGGTAAAGTCTCTCTGGGGTGAGCTGACTAAATGGATACAAAATGGGCTTTGTTATAGAAGACAAAGAGTAGAGATGGAAGGGTGCCTTTCAGAATGAAGATCAGTGACTGGTGGTGTTTCACAGGGATCTGTGCTGGGACCTTTGTTGCTTGGAGGAAAGTATAGATGGTTTAATTAGCAAGTTTGTGGATGACACCAAAATTGATGGAGTTGCAGATCGTGAGGAAGATTGTCAAAGGATACAGTAGGATATAGATAGTTTGGAGACTTGGGCAGAGAAATGGCACTTGGAGTTTAATACAGACAAATGCAAGGTGATGCATTTTGGAATATCACATTCATGTGTAAATGATAAAATAAATGGTAGAGCCTTTAGGAGCTTTGACATAGAGGGATCTGGGCACACAGGTCCACAGATCCCTGAAAGTGGCAACACAGATGGATAAGTTGGTCAAGAAGGAATACAGCATGTTTGCCTTTATCAGCTGGGGCTTTGAATATAAAAGTTGGCAACTATAAAAAACTTTAGTTAGGCCACATTTGGAATATTGCCTGCAATTCTGGTCGCCTCACTACCAGAAGATGCGGATGCTTTGGAGAGGATGTAGAGAAGATTTACCAGGATGTTGCCTGATGTGGGTAGTTTTAATTACGAGGAGAGGTTGGAGAAACTCTGATTGTTTTCATTGGAAAGATAGAGGCTGAGGGTGGGACAACCTGGTAGAGATCTACAAATTTACGAGAGGCATAGATAAGATGGATAGTCAGAGGCTTTTTCCCCAGGGTGGAAATGTCAACAACAAGGTGAGAGGGGGAAAGTTCAGGAGAGAAATGCTGGGAAAAGTTTTCACACAGAGTTGTGGGTGCATGGAATGCACTGCCAGCGGAGGTGGTAGCAGCAGACAGGTTAGCAACGTTTGAGGTGTCTCTTGACAGACACATTAACATGAGGCAAACAGAGGGATAGATACCGCAAATGGGCACTAAGTAGTGTGTCAAAATAAGGATTACAAATTGGTGCAGGCTTTGGGAGCCAAAGGACCTGTTTCTGTGCCCTATCCTATTGCATAAATACCAGCCCAGCCAGCAATACCCACATCTCAAAAGAAAAAATAATCTTTGGGTGTATTAGTTGGCGCATCTCCCTCATTTGGTGGAGACTTTTACCTTTTACCTTAGGCTGTTCACAGGATCTTCTGGGGAGTGTGCAGAGGAGTAATGTTGGAGGGAAATACAGTAGGACACCATCTACTTAAATACAACTCAATCTGCCTTCCTCTATTTTCACTGTCATATTGAAGGAAGCACTGCCAGTGATGCATGCACAACAAGATCCTACAAGCAGCGATGTGTATCTGTTTTATTGATTGTTGGATAATTGAATACTCCCAATTAACAATTTGAAATCCTGAAGCTGGATACTTAAAACACTTAGCACTGGTTGGAGCAGAAGATTTCCAATGGTTTCAGAGGCCATCAGGAAGGTTTTGAGACTAATTCTCAATTCCAGTGAATAGAAATCTGGCTTAAAACTATTCAGCCAGCTCTTTGGATTGTTTTATTCATTTGAACACTTCCACCATCTCAAAGCATACTAAACCTCTTCATATTTGTTTCCAAATTCTCCTTGATGTAATAGGATTACCATTGCTGTTTATGATTAATTACAAGTAAATACCACAATTATGGGCGACAGTCAAAATGATGGTCACAAACCCAAACAGACCAGTCTTATAATTAGAATCCACAAATGATATTGTGAGGAACATGATTTTTTTTTACTAATAATTCATCAAAGCATAAGAAGTAGGAGCAAAATGGACCATACAGCTGAATTTGATCTCCTTTCAACAGACAATGGTTGATCTTATATCATCTCCATTTTCCCTACCCCATCATCCATGTAGTCTTTGGTATCGAAAAGTCTACTACTCTCCATCTTGAATGTGCTCAATGACTGGGCATCCATAGTTCCAGTTAAAGAATTCCAAATATTTGTAACCCTTTGAGGAATTTTCCATATGGCTGACCTCTCATTCTGACATTGTGGGTGAGACTTTTGTCAGGGAGACTTGATAAAATTTCTAAAAACTATGTAGGTGAGGCTCTGACTTCCCCCACCAATGAAATATGTTAGCTCTCATTTCCAACATATTTCATTGGTGGAGGCAAGGGGTCGAGTGCGAATCATATGAGAGAAACCTAAACTCTACAGGGACATTTGAACTCTAAGTTCAAACTGACCTAGTTCTAGACAAAAAAACTGCAGATGCTGGAATTCAAGGTAGACAAGCAGGAGGCTGGAAGAACACAGCAAGCCAGGCAGCATCAGGAAGTGGAGAAGTTAACATTTTGGATGTAATCCCTCTTTAGAACCCTGAAGAAGGGTTACACCTGAAATGCTGACTTCTCCACCTCCTGATGTTCCCTGGCTTGCTGTGTTCTTCCAGGCTCCTGCTTGCCTACCCAGTTTTTGCTATTGCAAGGGTCCGAATCCATACTGTAGGAAAGTCACAATTTTTTAAAGAGATGGTGTAAATTCCTATGAAGAGAAGAATTGTGAAACTGTCCAGCTGTGAAATTATTCAATTCACCTTTCCTTTGAAAATTAAAAATATAAGGCTGGCAGTGTCTACGAGGATCGAAATGGTTGCTTTTCCAGCAGTTATTATAGGTGTTTGTTGACATTTCCCTAATGTTTTGAACCAGACCAACCCCCCTCAAAATATATTAAAATATAGTCTAGACACTTTCATATTTTTAATTTTAAAGGTAAGTGTAAGGTGCTGTGTTCCCGATGCAATTCAATTGGTCCAACTGCTAGACTTGAAACAAAACACACTTTAACTAAAATACAGACAAAATAAGAAGTGAATGAATAAAGAAAATAACTGGCTTAATTTTAACTCTATTCAAATATTTTAAACAAAATAACAGATATATTAACTACAACTAATTAACTGTTTCAATATAATAACATCCCATAAACGCCCTTAGCAAAGGCAAATTCAGTAAAATAGAATGTCTCACATGCAATTCTAGCAGCAGGATGCGAACCCCAGCTTTTAGCTGTAACAGAGAGAAGAATAACAGCTTCCATATTCAGATTCAAGATCCGAGCAACTACACTGAAGGCTAAAACTAAAAAAAAAATCCGGATTCTGTGGGAGCTTGACGCTACCCGTTCAGGCTGCTTAGACTATAAGACATAGGAGCTGAAATTAGGACATTCAAGTCTGCCCAGCCACTCAATCATGGCTGATAAGTTGGGGGTAGGGGAAGGTAGCTGTAAGGGTTTTGTGATGGAGGAGGCCCAGGACCTGCATGTCCTTGGCAGAGTGGGGGTGGGGGTGGGGAGTTGAAGTGTTCAGTTACAGGTTGGTGGGGTTGGTTGGTATGGGTATCCCAGTGTTATTCTCTGAAATGATCGTAAGTTGGCATCCTGTCACCCCAATGTACAGGAGACCACATCAGGTGCAACAGACGCAGTAGATGACATTGGTGGAGGTACAGATAAATTTCTATTGGATGTGGAAGGATCCTTTGGGGCCTTGGACGGAGGTGAGGGGGAAGGTGTGGGAGCAGGTTTTGCACTTCCTGCGGTGGCAGAGGAAGGTGCCGGGAGTGGGGTGAGGGCGGGTGGGGAAGTGGATCTGATAAGGGAGTCACGTTGGAAATGCATTCTCCAGAATGCTGATGGGGTGGGGAACATATATCTCTCTGGTGATAGGGTCCAATGTAGGTGGCATTGGTGGGGTGGAAGGTGAAGACCTGTGGGTTCTGTCCTTGATGCATTGGGAGGGGTTGAGTTCAAGGGTGGAGGTGTGGGAAGTGGAGGAGATGCACTGGAGGGCATTGTCGACTACAATGGGAAGGGAAATTCCAATCTTGGAAGGAGGAGACCACCTGGGATTTCTAAGGTGGAATAATGGCTGGCGTTTTTACAGGGGGCAGGGTGGGAGGAGGTGTACATAAGGTAGCTGTGGGAGGCTTGTAGTAGATGTCTGTGGTTAGTCCGTCACCGGAGATGGAGATGCAGATCAGAGGAAGAAGGGGAGATTGGAAGGAGAAGTTGTTAATGGTGAGAACCAGTTCAGCCAGGCAGATGAGGGTGTCAATGGAAGGGTACTGGTTGGGAGGGGAAGAAACGGAGGGCTTGAGTATAAGTCATTTTTTATGAATAAAGTATTTGAAGGGATTTAAATGTTTTGAATGAACTTTTACGAATGTAATTACTGTAACAAAATTAAAATATAAATATCTATTACAGATTTTATGCCCTTCATCTCAGTATAGCTACTGAGCTTTGCTATTGGTGGATCATTATCAATGCTGATAGTGGTGAGGGGACGAGGGTTGACTTAATTTGGCATGTAAGCTAAAAGGGGGTGGCTGGAGAGCATCTTAACATGCACTATTCCTGGCATAAGTTGCCACTCAGAGGATATCTGCCAAAAAGACCACAATCTCTTGTGCCTCCACCATCTTTACAGGTGACCATATACCTGGACAAATGTTGGAAACTGGCTGTTGCACTTCACATTCTGGAATAGTGGTGCTGGAAGAGCACAGCAGTTCAGGCAGCATCCAATGAACTGCTGTGTTCTTCCAGCACCACTAATCCAGAATCTGGTTTCCAGCATCTGCAGTCATTGTTTTTACCTTGTTGCACTTCACTGTCAATGTAATGGTACAGCCTTCACAAATCCATGCTGCTCACGGCACATGGCTGATACTCCCTCATACTCTCAAACCCATTCTCTCAGCTGAATCCATGTAACAGCTCAGACTATACTTTACCTGTCCTTAGCTACATCCTATCTAAAAGCCCTCAGTAGGTCACTGTTATTCTGTCCCCAGTGCCCACTGGAGACCCATATCTTGTCATTGTCTAGTAAGGAAATATCACAGTCAGTAATTGGACAAATTCCAAACACAAGTTTTTACTTATATCCACTAAAAGGAACAGAAACAGAAGAGAGATATATTAATTTGCATTGTGGTTGCAAATTAAGTGCTGGCATTATGAACAATGACTATTTTCCATTGTATAATGGTCTACTCAAATCAGCTCCCATATACTGATGAGGGGGGTTGTCAATCAGGTCTTGACTGACTTGTAGCACTACACACAGCTGAGAATTTATGGTCAACGGGAACTTCTGCCCCAATATCTTCCTCAGAAGAAAACTTCTCCAGTTTTAAATATCCAGCACAACACTTCATTGCCTGCCTATACCAGGACGATATGACACATTTCAGTCTATACTGAAGAGTGACTCCTAACCTCCAAAGACCAGACCAGTCGAATAGCATATTCAGCAGCTACATACTCAGCTCCAGCACAGCCCTTGTCAAAGCATGGGTTGCATTCTACCTCAATTTGAGTTCTAAAGAGGAATCTTTGGACTTGAAACTTTAACTGTCCTATTTTCAAAGCTGCTACAATACATCCAGCATCTTCTGTTTTTATGTCAGATTTCCAGCATCTGCAGTATTTTGCTCTTATTTGACTCCTTATTTTAGATTTGTTCGACAGGAAAAACAACCTCAGTGTCTACCCTCTTCATTGTTCTAAAGTCATATAGGTTCATTCTAATCAATCATTTCACATAAAACTCTTCTACTCACTTTATGATTCTATCACAAAGGATTTCTCAAAATTAAGCCCCTCTCGTAGTTTTTCGCGAGAGCTCTTAAATCCTGGAATAGTTCCCCATCTTCAGACAAACTTGGGAATCTTCTTAAAAACTATTAATATAACTTATGGCAACATCACTTTGGACTGAATATTTGGAGAAGATGTTAAAATGTTATCATATGTTTGCTCTGCTTGACTGACTCCAGCATCTCTATATCAAGTGAGCATTAAAATACAAACAAACCGGTAGATCTTACTTTGCATTTTTCAGTGTTTGATTTTGATTGATGCTCAGGATGTTGACTCTAGCTCTGCTGATCAGCTGCTTGGTTACAGAAAGCAGGTGTGCAAGGACATGATATTTCCACTGACTTGTTTTTAAAAAAAGCATTGTAGTCAGGCCCAGACCATTTCCAACAAAACAGCATACACTACTTCTAAAAAGAGGCAAATGCTATGTTAAACGCACAAAGCACACTAACTGAATAAAACAATTGCAGCACTACAATTACTGAATAGTTTATACATTATCCTTCACAAATATTTGCATTATGTAAAAGCATCTGTAGTAGAACTGGTTTTATGGCATTGAACAATTTAAAATAATTCATTGCTCAGTTGATTCAATTTTGGTAATGAAATATGAATCTCAAAACAAGGAAAGTAATAATTTTAGAGTCAAACAATTAACATGGCTTCAGCATTGAATACTGTTTTTATCTGCTCATACAACTGTTACTAGGATGGTCTACCTTTGCAAGGCTACAATACCTTAATGACATTTTCATATTACTGAGAGGAAGATCTATACTTCAACTCCTGTGTTTATATTGTAAAATTTACAACTGCATCAAAGCAATAGGATCATGAATACATAAATATTTGAGTCAACAGGACAGGACAGGACAAGGGGGAAAAGATTTAGCAATGTTAACCAAGAAAGCCAATCCATCATTCACTCTGATGATAAAAACTGCACGATTAATCAAATATAAAAGCATGAAACCTAATTTCCTGTCTCAAAAGAATGTTAATCAAATTTCAATTTGGAATGGAAGCAGAAAGAAAAGCATGTGGCTAGAATGATGCAAAGTGACGAAGAATCTTTGAGCATCCCAATGTGGATCTGCTTCTGAACAATAGGTAAGTTGCTGGGCTCAGTGCAGCTTCACACGACCTTTTGAAGATCCACTAATTAAGTTTACGAACCAATAGTCAATAAATATTGCTTTATCCTAGAAAATATAAAGATAACTGGTGATTTTTAACACCAGATTGTTTGATTGTTAAGTTTGCCTCCAGATATATTGAGATGGTGGTGCTTTGCAAGGAGTAATTTTGGGGCAAAAATGTATGTAACGTGACATTTTTCTCCTTCGCATTCTTTATTCACAACAGTTTTCAGACAGACTTGTGAAGAATGATACTAAAGTAAATATACCAGTTTTAGGCTACAGAAAGCTAATCTACCAAGAGGTTCAGATTTGTACTCAGTACACAAAAGCAGTTTTTTTAAAAAAGAGAGGGAGATGTTACATGAGCATCATTAAAAGTACTAAAAATTAAAAAAAGAGAAAATAATAATGTAATAGAGACAAGTAGATAAGTAATTTGGTTTACATGAGACTTTATATTTGAGCCTCATATACAAAGGGATTGTTGTCTATTTTAGATGATCATTATGAATGCCTGAATAATAGATTGACCCAACATCAACTATCCTTAGGAAGCCACTTTGTGAACGAGACATAGATTCCTACCTCTGAATGCTCCTAAGGTTATGAAGTAATTCTTGTTTTACATCTAATTAAGAAAGACTTACATTCAATATTATTAGTTTTTTAGTAGCAACATGTTTAATTCACAGAAATAAGAAAGCAAAATTGATTACATCATTGAAGATATTACACAAATTAGGCTCTTGGAGTGATATCATTGTGTGTCTGGCTCATATAATTGCATTTTTAAAACTGCACAGTACTGACTGTAATGAATCAGCTGAAACAGATATTTTACAGGCACAACCTAACAATGATAGAAAAAACATTTCCAGTCTCAATTAAATCAATTAGGGAATGGAAAATTTAACATTTGACTTTTTTTGAAATGAATGGGTGCTTGCAGGAGCCATCTGATACTTTCTCCAAGGCTTTATGGGCAAGGCTGGACAATGAGCGACATCAAGCTAGTCAACCATTGCCCGAAATGTTGATTTCGAAGCTCCTTGGATGCTGCCTGAACTGTTGTGCTCTTCCAGCACCACTAATCCAGAACATGGAGTACATCCGTCAAGTCCAATCTGGCTCATACCCCTCCGCAACTACCACACAAGCGCATTTTCAAGCAAAAGCCAATAGTTCAAGGTCTGGAATATGATCCTCAGCTCTGAGTAAGGTGATCTATAATGCCCTAAATGTGCACCTTCTAATCCACAAGTTTGTAGAATGATAAAATTGTTACCTTCAGGTAAGAGTTAGTACAAAGCTACAAAATGCAACATTTTATTTCGGAAGAAAAAAAAACTCAGTACATATTTCCAAAAATCTAAGCATTGACACAATTTGAAATGCCCTTTTCTCCATTTTGACCAGAAAAGTAAAGGTTTGCTAAAAATACATTAAGTTCTCCTGTAGGACCGAAAGGTGACTAATGCATGGCTAGTGCTGTAATAAAACATGTATTTGCTTTCATGTCCTTACAAGCAAATTCTTAAGTATTCTCTTGTTATGAAGCCATTCGTTTGGGCATCTAGTTACGAAAGACTTTGCTTGCACCGAAATTAGTGCCTAGTAGCAAATCATTCAAATCACTGGAATAAAAAGAAATAAAATTGTAAGATCATAGAAGACACTTTTCAGATGATTCCACAAAACTGTTAACAATGCAGCTTGACTCCAATTCAATTATTTTATATCTAGCTCAAACAACTCTAACCTAAATCTGATTTTGATGAAAATGTTTCAACAGTTTGAGACAAAATAGAATATCCATGTTGCATTACAAATTTATTGATTTTACATTGTTGAGTTTTGTACACTATTCATGGGGTTAGGTGGAAAGAGAGAAATTAACATCTCTTTTTCTTCCATTCCTGTGAAATCTGTCTATTAAAATAACATTGCTAAAATCAATAAATTGTGCATGAAAGTGCTCATATTGGCTATACTAAGCAGTTCAATAAAACAGACGATAACATTGGGTAGAGCAGATAAGGTTTAGCTAACATCTTTCTCTGCTAGTTCATACTCTAAAATCTAGCCCATGAGGTCATTTTTCTTGCACTTGCCCAGGGAATAATAGTCAACAGGTTATTCAAACACTTGGATGCCACACAGTATGCTTCTGACCACACAGCTACCATAGGTTAATTGATAATCATTAAGAAAGCCTGGAGAATTTTCTAATCTGTTAAATACGGTGCAAAAAAGTCAATAACAATGCCCTTATTGCAATCCAATTCAAATTAGCTAACTCATCTGTGTTGGGATAAAGTTCGACACTTCCTTATTTGTGAAACCTATTTTTCTATTCAACCTATTCAGAAGGGACATCTTGTGGCACAGAGATAGAGTCCCTACCCTGAATAGGGAGGCCTGGGTTCAAGTCCCAACTGCTACAGAGGCACAGTCGAAAAGTGTGGTGCTAGAAAAGCACAGCAGGTCAGGCAGCATTCATGGAGCAGGAGAGTCGACTTTTCAGGCATACTGAAACGTTGACTCTCCTGCTCAGTGGATGCTGCCTGATCTGCTGTGCTTTTCCAGTGCCACACTTTCAATTATGCCTCTCCAGCTTCTGCAGTTCTCACTTTCTCCTGCTACAGAGGCATGTAATAACATCTCTGAACAGACTGATTAGAAAAATAAGTTAATTAAAAAAAAACTGGACAGCCTCTGCACCATAAGAAGGCCCCTCAATGAATACTGGCTAAACTCACTGACTGATCAGTAAATTCTTGCACCTCATTAAGAATGGGTCATTATCCTTTTCAAATATTTCATACCATAGGATTAACTTTATTGAAGTTTATTTAGCAGGTCTCTTGGTTTTCCAGAGTAGATGGCTGGACAATGGAAAATCTATTTCTGGGGGCAGGGAGTAGCATTGGCAGTGGTAATGTCACTGGCCTTGTAATCCAAAACATAGGCTAATATTCTGGTTACATGGGTGCAAATCCCTGTACCACAGAGTGCAATTTGAGCTTCTTATTTTATTTCTTATCGACCTAATCCTAATCCAGTCACCATCAGTTGTTTTAAAACACTTCGTTCATTAATGTCTTTTAGGGAAGTAAATACACCATCACCTCTTGGTCTGATCTACATGCAACTCCAGACTTACAGCAATGTGATTCTTAATCACAAGGAAGAGCAATGAATGCTGCCTAGCAAGTGATGCCCACATCCCAATAATGAATAAAGAAGAAACTATCATGGTGCTCTTTTTTTGTCTTCATTGATAACGCAAGTTCCATTGTCCAGGCATTTAGTGTCATGTTTATGTATTGCAAAAGTACAAAAGAAAGAAAACAGCTTTTCCTTGCACTGAGACTATATTGATTAATCACTAGAGAGATTATTGCAATGGTATTTGCTGAATAATACTGTCTAATCAGATAATAAAAGAAATTAATTTTCGTCCTGCAAGCAAAATTACTGTGGAATAGGCTATAATTATTATTATACCTCACTGTCAATCAGGTCTCGGTTTCTTATACAGCATTGAATGAACACAGAATTTTGTTCCGTAAATATTTTGAGTCTTTTACCTGAAATCAATCTCCCCTTCCTTATCTTTGTCCAACAGAATCATTAGCTTATCCTGTTCAACATCATTCAAAGGGACTTTAGCATTCTGCAATAAACAGGAGTTGTCACTTTATAAACAAGCAAACATTATCTTTGTTTTGTGCAAAGAGTGATGTGAAAGAAATCAAAAAGCTATGTTTCAACTTTGCAGCAGATAAAGACAAAAGAACTGACTGGAGGCATGTAAGAGTATCTGGACTCTGGTTTCCAGCATCTGCAAACCTTGTTTTTACCTAGTTGATTTTAACCCTACTGCGAATCATCTTGCAAGGATGCCTGTCTTGTGATCTATATGGACTTCAGTAAAGCGTTCGACAAGGTTCCCCATGGGAGACTCATTAGCCAGGCTATATCTCATGGAATACAGGGAGAACTAGCCATTTGGATACAGAACTAGCTCAAAGGTAGAAGACAGAGGGTGGTGGTGGAGGGTTGTTTTACAGACTGGAGGCCTGTGACCAGTGGAGTGCCACAAGGATCGGTGCTGGGCCCTCTACTTTTTGTCATTTACATAAATGATTTGGATGCGAGCATAAGAGGTACAGTTAGTAAGTTTGCAGATGACACCAAAATTGGTGGTGTAGTGGACAGCGAAGAGGGTTACCTCAGATTACAACAGGATCTTGACCAGATG
>NC_057734.1:9587650-9592216 GCF_004010195.1 Chiloscyllium plagiosum | reverse complement strand
CGGAGGCTGAGGGGTGACCTTATAGAGGTTTACAAAATTATGAGGGGCATGGATAGGCAAAGTAGTCCCTGGGGTTGGGGAGTCCAGAACTAGAGGGCATAGGTTTAGGGTGAGAGGGGAAAGATACAAGAGACCTAAGGGGCAACCTTTTCACGCAGAGGGTGGCATGGGTATAGAATGAGCTGCCAGAGGATGTGGTGGAAGCTGATACAATTGCAACATTTAAGAGGCATTTGGATGGGTATATGAATAGGAAGGGTTTGGAGGGATATGGGCCGGGTGCTGGCAGGTGGGACTAGACTGGGCTGGGATATCTGGTCGGCATGGACGGGTTGGACCGAAGGGTCTGTTTCCATGCTGTACATCTCTATGCCTCTAAGTTTTCCTCCTCTCTCTACAAGAATTTCAGTGAGTCTCTCTCACTGCAACCCCGCAGGTCATCTCCTCTGCCCTGAAGCTCTTCAACCATGTCCTGAACCAGAGTCACCTCATTTCCCCTTTCCTCACCTCACCCCAGCTCCAACATTCCAGCTCAGCACCACCCTCATGACCTGTCCTACCTGCCTATCTTCCTTTCCACCTATCCACTCCACCCTCTTCTCTGACCTATCAGCTCCATCCCCACCCCCACTCAACATATTGTACTCTATGTTACTTTCTCCCCACCCCCACTCTGCAGGCACCCTGCCTCTTTTCCTGATGAAGGGCTTTTGCCCGAAACTTCGATTTTCCTGCTCCTCGGATGCTGCATGACCTGCTGTGCTTTTCCAGCACCACTATAATCTAGACTCTGGTTTCCAGCATCTGCAGCCCTTGTTTTTACCTAGAATGTAAGAGTATTACAGTCTGAATTTTTATATTGACTGGACAAGTCAGATGGGCTTGGGTAACATGAAATTAATTTATAGGGTGCACCAGGGATTGCTTCTTAGAGCAGATGGAGTTTAATGTAGGAAAGTGTTCAATCACGTACTTTGGTAGTAAGAATCAAAAGGCAGATTATTATTTAAACATCACACGATAACAAGTTATAGTCCAACAGATTTATTTGAAATCATATGCTTTTGAGTATTGCTCCTTTGTCACACTTCACCTGATGAAGGAGAAGTGCTCTGAAAGCTTGTGTGATTTAAAATAAACTTGTTGGACTATAGCCTGGTGTCATGAGACTTCTGATTTTGTCCATTCCAGCTCAACACCAGCACCTCCACATCATTATTTGAATGGTGAGAAAGAGAGACCAAAAAAATGCACAGCACAGAAGGATTTGACTATTTTTGTGCAGAATACACAAAATGTTAGCATGCAGATGCAGCACATAATTAAGACAGGAAATGGAATTTTGGCGTTTATTGCTAAGAGGTTGAAATTTAAACATAGGGAAGCTTTTTTTATTGTATATGGTGTTGCGTGAGGCTGCACCTGGAATACTGTTGACAGGTTTGGTCCCTGTATTTAGGAAACAATGCACTGGCATTGGAGGCAGTTCAAAAGGGATTCATTGCGCTGATCGCTGGGATGAAAATGTTGAGTTATCAAGAGATTGCAGAGGGTATAGACTGGGAATCCTTTCTACTCTTTTTTGAAAGAAGGCAATGGAAATTTTATGGGCAGCACAATGGTTAGCACTGCTGCCTCACAACCCCAGAGACCCAGGTTCAATTCCCACCTCAGGCAACTGTCTGTGTGGAGTGTGCACATTCTTCCTGTGTTTACGTGGGTTTCCTCCGGTTTCCTCCCACAGTCCAAAAATGGGCAGGTTACGTGAATTGGCCATGCTAAATTGCCCGTAGTGTTAGGTGAAGGGGTAAATGTAGGGGAATGGGTCTGGGTGGGTTGCTGTTCGGAGGGTCGGTGTGGTCTTGTTGGGCCAAAGGGCCTGTTTCCACACTGTAAGTAATCTAATCTAAGAATGACTAATCATGTTAGGCCTGTATTCATTAATTTAGAAAAATGAGGGTGATCTTACTGAAACATACAAGATTCTGAGGTGGCTTGACAGGATAGATGCTGAGATGTTTCCGGTAGTGGGAGATAGTTCTAGAATAAGGGTATACTCATTCAAAACAGATGCAAAGAAATTTCTTTTTTAAGAGAGCAGTGAATATCCAGAATTCTCTATAGCATAGAGTTATGGTGACTAGATTGCTGAAAGTATTTGAAGAGAAGAGAGACAGATCTTGAATTTTAAAGAGTTAGAGGCACAAAAGTTGAGACTTGGGGCAAATCAGCCCATGACTTTAACATAGACATAGAAGAATACAGCGCAGTACAGGTACCCTTGCACCTGGGAGGCAACATACCAAACGTGAGTCTCTCTCGTTCCCACAAAACCGCCTATCTGTGCCACGAACTATCGAGTCCCCAATTCTACTTTGTTGAATGTTAAATGATCTTCCCTTGCTCCTATTTATTGTGCTCTTATTAATTCCAGAGGGCCGCACAAGTGAATGCCCTTAATATCAACGAGAGTGTTTGACCAAGTGTACCACCAAATATTTCATGTTACTTTCAAAATTAGTTGAAACAGCTGCTTCATTATTTTTAAGCATGTCAAGACCATGGCAGATAAAATGAAACTGTAAGGTGCTCAGTATCATTAAAGGAAATGTTGAGCATATTAAAAAAAGGTTAGGCAAAAAGTTTCCTTCTACAAGTAATTTCATTTTGACAAATACTAAATTGGAAGAATTTCACAAGATAAAAACACTTCAAGATGAATCCAAGTTATTTGAGTATTTTTATATGTGTTTTTCGAGATGGTCTGCTTATGGAACTTTTGCTGCATTTCATTATGAAGAATGCAGTGTAATACTGACCTCCAGTGATGTCCGGAACTCCTTTAAATTAATAAATCGGTTCTCAGTTATATCGAAGTTGTCTAAGAAATGTTCCAACTGTAGATGGTGCACCTTCATGAATTCTTTCAGTTTAGTAAGGGGATCGGCCTGCGACAAATGTTAAAGAACTACAAGAGTCACTTGCAATGGAAAAGTGATATATGCTTAATAAAACTCCTCAGATTTCTTTTCTGCTACTTTTCTGGATTTTCTTTTTCTCCTGTCAGTGTTTACCTTTCCATTCTTCTCTGCAGTACAGCCCATTGGTCACTCACATATCAATGGTGGCAGGGTGTCTCAGTGGTTAGCACTGCTACCTCAGTGCCAGGGGCCCAGTTCGATTTCAGCCTTGGGCGACTGTGTGGAGTTTGCACATTCTCTCAGTGTTTGTGTGGGTTTCTTCCAGGTGCTCTGGTTTCCTCCCACAATCCAAAGATGTGCAGGTGAGGTGCAAATATAGAGTAATAGTAGGGTCATGGGTCTGGGTGGGATACTCTTTGGAGGGTCGGTGTGCATTTGTTGGGTCAAATGGCCTGCTTCCACACTGTAGGGATTCTATGATGATCTCTGTGAACTCAGAGAAAATGTTTGAACAGAATAATTACAACCAAATCTGTCCTTGTCCTTACCTACTATTCACAATTTTCTACTTCCAGTGGGAGTGAGTGATAGTGGTGGAGGGGAAAGTAAAAAGTGTCACTGGAAGTCAACCAGGAGCAGGAGCCCTGAGTGATTATCTCCTCTGAAACCAAGGCTACATGCTCTATGACAATCTCTAACTCAGCAATGATTTGGAATATTGTGTATCCATAAATCTAAAGTTATGATCAGATAAAATGATACTTGTGGGAGTACTACAACAGATTTTCAAAGAGGTAGCTGCAGGCATTACTGCAATTTCATAAATATTTACATTAAACATCTACACAAAGCATTAATTTGAATTTTATGTAAAGTATCTTATGGTTACAACCATTTTGATCGTGAAAGATTTATGGGCTGTAAAAAACCTGAGAAGATATTTTATGTGACTGAATTTAACAAAATGAATTGAAAAGCAGCAAAATAGGGATAAAGATTACAAATCTGTCTAGGCCACACAGGAAGAAAAAATAGCAGTGCGATTACTTTTGGATTGTAGGAAGTGCTGGTATGGATAGGACATGATGAAATGCCTTCTTCAGTAACTGGAAGGAAGTCCTGCACACATTTGAGGCATAGAATATGCCCACCAATTATGTTGAGCTACCTCTCCATATAAATAGAGAATTACGCGGGCATGGGGGTGGTCCCGTCGGCCTACGCCGACGACGTGCTCCTCACTTTCACCAACCCAGCTGACCTGGGGAGTTTGCGCGAGTGCCAGGCCGTGTACTCGGCGACATCTTCCGCCAGGATCAACTGGGCCAAATGTTCCGGACTACTGGTCGGCCCGTGGCGGGTGGACTCTCTGCCGGAGGAGTTACGGGGGTTCAGCTGGAGTACCACCCATCTCCTCTACCTGGGGGTCTACCTCGGCCCGGCTGAGGAATCCTGGCCGGCCAACTGGCAGGAGCTGGAGGCCAAAGTCTCGGCTCGCCTAGGCCGCTGGACAGGACTGCTCAGAGTGCTATCTTACAGGAGTCGAGTGCTGGTCATAAACCAGCTGGTGGCCGCCATGCTGTGGTACCGGCTGGTCACTTTGGTCCCACCTCCTGGTTTTGTCGCTGACATCCAGAGAATGTTG
>NC_057734.1:9586270-9587365 GCF_004010195.1 Chiloscyllium plagiosum | reverse complement strand
TCCGGTACGTGGCCACCGCCATCCGACGCCTTAAAACGGCGGTGCTCGGACCCGACGTAGTGCAGCAGTTGGAGGACGCTCAGGTGTGCGGTGGGATCCCGTCCGGGCTCACCCCAGCCCGGACGGAATTTCACATTGGCCCCAAGGTCCCGTACTTCCCGCGGGAGCCTGTGCCCCACAACCTGAGCCGCCTCCGAAATTTTAACTTTGTTTTGTTTAGGGAGGTGAAGAGAAAGGCCCTGTATCGACTGCTGCTGCACACCATCCACCTCTTCTCCCTCATCCACCGTCCGGCCTTGGCGTGCCCATTTGCCACTGGGCGGTGGGGATCCCCAGTGGCGAGCTCTCTACGCGGGAGTCCTCCCCCTTTCTCTCGGGGATCTGCGGTGGAGGGTGCTGCACGCAGCAGTCCCCTGCAACCGCAGATTGGAGTGGTTCACGGACTCCCAGCCCAGCTGCTTGTTCTGTGGCGCTGTGGAGTCCGTGGACCATGTATATATTGGGTGTGGGCGTTTGCGCTCCCTGTTTGATTTTCTGAAAAACCTCCTCCTCTGCTTTTGGTTGCACTTTAGTCCCACGCTCCTGATCTTCGGGCACCCAGTACGGAGGAGGGAGGGCGGGTCTGAAGACCTCCTCGCGGGTCTGCTCCTGGGCCTGGCCAAACTGGCCATCAATAGGTCGAGGCAGCGGGACGTGGAGGGGGTCGTTAGGGCCGACTGCCTGCCCCTCTTCCGCGGTTACATTAGAGCCCGGGTGTCCTTGGAGAAGAGGCACGCGGTGTCGACCAACACCCTGGAGTTGTTCAGGGAGAGGTGAGCGCCGCAGGGTGTGGAGTGCATTATTTCTCCCTTCAATTCTATTTTGATTTAGTCCCTACCCTCCCCTTCACTGTTTTGATCACACAGCACTGCCCTTTGATATGAAGGGCAGTGTTTGTCACTGGCCACTCGGGTATTTTCCATTGGTGGTGGAAATTGAATAAAGATTCGTGCACTGTGTGTCTTTCACTGTGTCTCACACCTGCACACACACACCATGGGTGCTAAAAAAAAAAAATAAACAGGGACTTTTGCAACCGGGCGGTGGGGATCCCCA
>NC_057734.1:9563379-9585770 GCF_004010195.1 Chiloscyllium plagiosum | reverse complement strand
AGGTTGTGAAAAAAAAAAGGAGAATTAATCCAGTCGGTCTGCTGCACCTCCTAGGGGTGAAATTACAGAATAGCGTTGTAGGGTACAAGAGTAGGTGACCTACTTGCCCTCAAGTAGTCATACCTGTTAAACTTTGTTTCATAATTAGATTGCTTCCATATGTTTGTCCTGGAACTTTGTGGATATATAGTTAAATCTCCAAAGTACACAATTTTTTTGGTGATTTTGCTAATTTTTGTGGTGAGAGAAGTTTTGAAAAACTACTCATGTAAAAATATATTAAGACTGTCCTTTGAGCAGAGGGACATTGACTTCCACTTCTGAGTGTTGTGAATTTTATTACCAACAGACAGGGAACTAAGGAAGTGATATAACAGAACTAATGATCCACTCTGAGAAATTGCTGTGCAATGGCAGGATGGGGAGAAACAGTCATTATGTTTTAAATGAAAGTACACATTGATAACACAGCACCGAGGTTACTGTTGCATTTGGTAGATCTTAAATTCATTATATTGCAAGGTAAAAGCCATGAGACTGACCATACTTAGGTAAATTGTTTCTTAGAGATAGCTGTAAAGCATTAGGTTGTGAAATAGATGACAATCAAGTAACATAAGCAGATGGACAAATATATTTCATTGTAATACAACCTGAAGAATTTATTTTACAGGTTGCTTTGCTTTAACGCGAGTTGTATCAGCATGAGATGGCTATAATATGATTGACGAATTGTGGACGTTGTTTGGATAATGCAAACTTTCTACTGAATGGCTATAGCGATTTTCGATTCGCAATCTTCTATAGCGTGATTTTCCATAGTACAATTTTCTACAGCGCAAAGTTGCAGAGGAACACAACTGTTGCATTATAACAACAACCTGTATATCATAAAACAGTAAGTATTGCGTGCTTGGTGAAGTGCATGAAACTACAGAAATTATTACTTTGACTGATATAAAACTAATGAGAACTTGTTTTACCTTAGATCTTGGTTTTTTGAACAGATCTGCATTTTTCTCATGTTTCACTACAAGCTTTGGTACATGTTGTTTTACATCATTGAATAAGTCCTCAAAATCCTTGTTAACTCTAATATCCTGTACAGAATTAAAAACATTCAAAAGTATAGTGATATGGAAGTATAGAAAGTACAAGGTAGAACACTGATTTAAGTTTCTAAGTGACTTAATAGCTCATGCCACTAAAGAATGTCAAACTCTCATAACTACTGTTGGAAGCTGGCTTTTAAAGTCTGAAATCTTTATGTATGGGACACCTCAAGATGCCATCATGGAGCAAAAGTTACTGACTAACCAACATGATTCAATCCATTTGAACTCTAATCACTTATTAATAATTTGACTTCCATTTTGATGGTTTGGTCTGTAATACTTATAGACATAGAATTGGTAATTGAAAAAAAAAGTTAAGCAGATTGATTGCTCAATATTCTAATCTTTCTTCATTTGTACCAACTACCAAATAAAAATAAATTTGATTAATTTGTATCTAATTAAATGAATATTTTGATTGTTTGAAAACATTCAGAATTTTCTTTGTCTTATGTGCATGTGACATAAAATGCCACACTGCTCTGATCATTATGAATAAAAGATGATGCAATAAATAAACTTTAACTGTATGTGCTAAAGTAAGTGCTCAAGTGGGGTTTGAATCTACAGTCTTCTGACCTAGAAGAGAGGATTTTATCAGAGAGTCAAGACCGATATTCTCCCTCTACCTTTTTAGTCAGATGATGCCATGTTCAAGTCCTACTCCAGACAGAAGCCTACATAACTTAGTCTGAAACCTTTATTGCTGTACAATAAGTGATACTACATTCCAACTAAGGTGTTAAAGCTAGTCCCTGTCTGTCCTCTCAGAAGGATGTAAAACACGTTCTTATTGAAGCTAGTTCTTCCTTATGTTCTGGCCAAGACCTCCCCCTCTACCAAAATCACTAAAATAGTTCTGAGTATTTATTTTGCTGCTGCTTTTGGGATCTTGTGTATATTGACTGTTATGTACTTTAGTTGAAGTACCAGATTTGGGATATCGTCAGGATATGAAAGGTGGAAAGAAGATGAATATAAAATAATCACAACATTTTTATAGTGTGGTTAGAAAAAAATCTCTTCACACATATAGCAATTACAATGTGGAATTGTCCATCACAAACTCTTAAAGCTGAGGCCATAAATTGTCTCAGGTGGGATTTAGTTAGTTGAATGGAAAGGAGGAATTAAAGTGATGAGTGGAACAGTCGGGTTGGATAGAAATAGTCTTCCCAACTCCACAGCAATTTTGATTGTTACTGTGATTTCCGATACTCCCTGTATCTATACCTCACTTATCACCAGCTGTTATTTCCTTTCCTCCCTATGACTTACCAGATGCTACTGCTTACAAGGCAAGCAGCCTAAAATTGAATCCTTCTGAAGGGCAAGCTACCTGGCAATGTACAGAAAATGCTGCAAGGTGGGCCAGAATAGTCATACGAAATCCAAATTCGACTTTCGGCAGACACTGGGCCTCTGCATTCTAGATTTTGTAATGTTTCCAAGTATTATTGAATTCTCTTTGCTGCTGCTTGTTACACAAGAAATCCACAAAATACATGATTGATTATTATTCAAGGGTGACAATGTCAGCTAAAATTTCTTCCACCAGAGACTGCAAACTAGGACACAGTGTAGAACACTGCTGAACAGCAAGACTTTGCAGTCTTCACTATTGAGCTGGTGAATACTAACCTGATGACTCTTTCTCTTGTACACAGAATCTGAGACTTGCAGCCAGAAGTGTAGATTTAGTATAGATAAGGAATTGACACTGATGAAATAGGCAATCAGATGATATAGAGGTGGAATTGCTTCCTGGCATATTTGACTAAAGGAGACTTACAATACATTAACTGGCTGAAGAGTAAAATGATGATTATGTCAGAGGTTCTGTCATGAGACAAGTATGCTAACAAAACATCAGAAACAATTGGCAGGTTTGAATTTCCTTGCTTAAAATGTTGCCTCAGGTGATCATTTTTATTATGATCTTAGACATACTGTATGCTCCAATGAGTCTCCTCCCACTCTACTTCAATCAAACCTCCTTTCAACCCATTCTTCTACTTCATTATTGCTCACATATTTATTTAGCTTCATCATATTTTACTCTTTTGAATGGATCTCAGCAACCTCCATCTTTTTACCCTAGTGCAAATTATGAAGAGTTGTTAGGAATTCCTGGAATTCACATGGTGGAGACCATCCAATTCCTGCTCTATTCCTGATGAAGGGCTTTTGCCCGAAACGTCAATTTTCCTGCTCCTTGGATGCTACCTGAACTGCTGTGCTTTTCCAGCACCACACTAATCTAGAATCTGTTTCCCAGCATCTGCAGTCTTTGTTTTTAAACCTAGGAGACCACCCAATCCCAATTCTGTCATTTACATGAAGGTGCTATTATGAGAGAAGGCATTTCTTCTGAACTAAACTAAATTTTGCTTTAGTGAGATATACTTAAAGTGGATTGTGCTTAATACATGAGTGGGGCAAATTTGATAGGTCTTTCAAAGAGCCATCATAAGGATGAGGAAAACAGTGGTTCTTCATTCTATGACTGTACGTTACAGCTTCAAAATGTTTTCTGTAACTGTACCGCAGTAATGGTGAACCTCTATTAGCCTTAGGACAGGTGTGGCTCAACAGTACAAATCAAAAATGGAAATGCCTCTTCAGTTAGTAAAGTTTCATGGAAAAAAAAAAGAGCATGTTATGGACAGAACTGAGGAAGTAGTACGGGAAATGAGTCAATTATATTTTTAGATGAGAGAGAGGGAAAGGAAAAAAAACAAAGAAAACCTTACATTTATATAGTGACTATTGTGAAAATCAGGCGATTCAAAGCGCTTTATAACGTATGAAGTACTTTGAAATGTACTCATTGTTGAACTACAAAGTATAATTTATTAAAGGAGCAGAATATACTTACAGAGAAATCCAAAAATTCTATGGCACTTTTTGGATTTTCTTTTAAAGCTTTCAATATCCCGTAACAGCCAGCACTCTGCATTGGATTTCGGGCCATCTACGAACATAAATTACAAGAGTTTAATTACTCAAAAGTGACATTTAGAATGATTAAATCACCTTTTCAATGTACACTCCTATACTCCTCTTCTCTCCTCTGTTAACACCTGCAGCCCATTCCTATTTTGCTCCGTGGCAATTCTTCTTAACAAATGATGAATTAGTGTGTTATTTCACATCAAATACAAGATTCATCATGTTTTCATCCAACACTCATGTCTTCACTTTAAATATGCCAAGCAGATGATTTTACTCAGTCTTTGTCCAAGGTTCCCATCATGTCAGATGCCAACCTTCAACCAATTCAATTCACTCCATATGATAATCATGAAATGGCTGAGTGCACTGGACATGGGTAAATTATAGCTGCTGAAATGTACTAAATGCAGTTCTAAAGACTTGTGCACCAGATCTAGTTGTAGCGTGAGTCAATCTGTTCTAATGAAACTACAACTGACATTGATTTGATAGTAAAGAAAAAAATGCCCAGGTATATCCACCCACAAAAAGAAGGACAAATGCAATTGGACAAATTTCTATCAGTTCATTCTTGATCAAAGTAATGGAAAAGGTTACCAACTACATTGGCAAGCAGCAGTTGCAAATATGCTATTCACTAATACTCTGTTAGGATTTTGCCTGTACCATTCAGTTCTGAACCTCATAAAAGCCTATGTTCAAATATGGAAAAAAACCAATCAATTCTAGAGGTAAGGTGAGAGTGACTACCCTTGATGTCAAGGCAGTTTTCAATCAGGTGTGGTGCCAACAAGCCAGAGTAAAACTGAAATCAATGGGATCGGAGAGATTAACAACCTACTTACAATAATAAATGGTATTACTGTGTCAAATTTGTCTTGAATCAACTTCCTAGGATCACAACTGACTAGAATTTAACTGGATTAGCCACTTAATCACTGTAGCCATTGGAACAAATCAATTTCTGGTATTTAGTATGAATTACTGTTGTCATCACTATTCAAAACCTACCACTTAAGGCGCAAGTCAGGAGGGCCATGGGATTTTTTTTTAAACTAGCCCAGATAAGTCTAGCTGTGCCAATGTTCAGGTAGCTTCACACCACCGAGGACAAAACAGCTTGCTTGATTGATAGCCTGTCCAATACCTCAGACATTCACTTCCTCAACCACGGTGTACTATGGTTACACTATAAACTTACCAACATGATGCATTTCACAGATATTTCTTCCAAACCCATAACATCCACTACTTAGAAGAGTAGAATGAGCAGATATTTGGAACACTATTATCTCCAAATCATACACTTTCTCTACTCGGACATAGTTGCTTCATTGTTGCTAGGTCCATATTCTGCAACTTCCTCCCTAAGAGCGCTGTGGAATGCTTCCACTACACAAGATGCAGGGCTTCTAAATAAATCACCCCACATTTTTGGGCAAAATAGGGATGGTCAATATATGCTAGTTTTACTAGACATTCTTGAGGATGAATTAAAAAAAAGGGATACTGGATAGGAATTGGGAATGGGAACCCCTGGCTACTTTTTAAAAAAATCTAAACTTAAGTGCTGTAGACGTGCGTGACTGCCGAGATCAACTAACTGAGCAGAGACTAGAGATTGCCAATATACTAGCCTTGTTCTTTGATACAGCACCCATCATTAGAAGGTTGTTCATAACTATTAAAGATAATATGTTTTAGATAAGCCAGGTAAACTGAATTCCATGGAGCATGCGGAAATGGATATAAATAAATTCCATGGCATTGCTTGAACAGGAGAAGGCTAAGTCTTCCAGTGCCTTGGCTAATATTTTCTTTCAACCAACACCACTGAAACATATTTGAGCAGAATTTACCATCACAATAACTGTAAATAAACCTCATTTTTATGGATATTACACACAGCATTCCAAGAGAGAACAGAGATGTGATCTGAAAATGATATCTTGCTGTTTGCCCCACTGTTCAAATGTCTTCAACGGTTTGGAGTTTATGTACTGGTGCAGTAGATATGAACTTAAAATTTGCCATAGAAAGCTCATTTATATCTATCTCAAGCATCCTTTTTAATGACATGAAAAATAGCTATGACTGCTAAATGCACTGAAATTAATCATTGCAAGTGCACAATGTCATTTTTTCAGTTTAAACTGTTAAATTCAAATAAACTCACTTTCACAAAAAAATTACTTTGCTCTTTCTCACTTAATCCTACCTTTGTCTCCCTCTTTTTATTTTGAAAGAACCATGATGCCCATTCTCTCCCTTCTTTGTCATCACCTTCCAAACTGCAGCATACATTTTGTAAGCAGACTGTACCTCTCCTGTTAAGAGGCATTGGTTGCCTTTGAGTAGCATTTTGGCCTCTTGATATTAACCCTCTCAGCCCCATAGAAACACTTGCACGTGAATTATTGCAATGCACAAGTAGCAGTGATTTTATGTAACATCTGAGCGAGTCCTAACTGAGCAAGAAGTCTGTGTACTCCACCTTTTTCACCTTATCCAATTTCTAGATAGAGATTTCTTGAAGTTATGGATTTAATAATTAAATGAATGGTTGGATCGATCTATTCCAATGAGCCATTTGAGTAGCATATACCAGTTTGGAAATATACTTACATTAAGTACAATTAGTGTGTTATTGTTTCTCAGTCCCATTGATAACCATACTGCTCCTTCTGGAGAAATACGATTGTTACTGTAAAATGAAACCAAAATATAAATCAGAAAGCTTTAAAATCTCAAATCCATAAAATTGATCTGGATTTGGTGATTTAAAACAATATGATATAATTACAAGACAAAAAATACAAGTTAAGTTTATCATGATTGTTGTTATACATGTTGATTACACTTCCAAGTTAAATCACAAAAATCCATTTTCTTTTACTTTAAACAAATTTAATACAGTTGGTTCCAATGTTGCTTTAGTCATGTAGTTGTGTATTTAAACTCCAGGGTTGGAGTATACATAACAAACGGTTAATAGTATAGAGCAGTATTAAAGGAATGCTGCATTATCGGAGGTGTGCTCCTTTGAAATATATGGTACATGCCTGTAGTGCATTAGAAATGCCATTGACGTTACTCAAGCAGGAGCTCACCAGCTGTGTGAAGGGCAATATTCTCCCTCAATCAACACAATCAAAAACAAATGAATTAGTTGTTCATCTCTTTTCCATCTGAGAGTTTATGCTATGGGCAAAATGTTTGCAGCATTTGTCCATATAATTTGCAAACACATCGAGAGATGTCATAAAATGTCAGCTAAATGTAAATAATTCACTTTTTCATACAAAAACACTGTTCACTGTCCAGTCAAGTTCACATATCCTCTAGATTACAAAAATATTTCATAGCATTCTGCAATAGCTAATTGCTCCTGAAACTGGTTATGGAATTCAGGGTTTTTTTTTCATTTTAATAATGACGAGTGAAAAGCTACTGTTACTTCTTTTTTGTTCTGTAAATTAAATCTTAAAATTCAGAATTTTAATATTTCACAGGACAGCCAAGAAAATCTACCACCTATTATCATACTGAGTCATACAGACCAAAGACGTCATAAGTTTGTACTTGAATATACGTGACAATAAGATCTGAAATCTAGAGTTCCACTTTGTACTGAATGGGATTAAGGAAGTGGGGAGTGGGAGACTGATTAGGGCTCCATTCTCAGTTGTGAACCAATCCCTTTGGCTGGTAGTGCTTGTATGCAGATTTTGAGTGAGATTAGTCTTGGCTATTGACATTAATTGTTAGGTCCTCACAAAAAGAATGACAAGAAGGATATAGTAGCAAAGGCTTAAGATGCCTAGCATGAATCAGTGTTTTTAGAACAGTGGATATGCAATTTAAAAAAAGAGATCATTCCAATTGAGTTCCCTTCAAAGTCATGCACATGGAAAAGCTCTCATTCACTGATACTATCATGCTGCAAGGCCATTCATTCTCTTTCCACCAGAGAACAGATTTCACAGGCCCAGAGTTAGCTGAGCAGCTTTTATTGTAGCATGTGTTATTAAACACAATCATATTAATAGACTGTGCCGTCCATGTCTGTGGCAGTATGTTACATCAGCTGATCACCATATCCACTCCCAGTTTGTGTCTTAAAATAAAGACTTGTAGGGAAAGAAAGTCAGTCTGTGCGAACTCCAAATGGTCATTTCGATAAATTGCAACCTATTTCATGATAGCCTACAAAGAAACTGCTTTATACAAACAGAAAAATGGTACCCAATCTGGATTAAAAGAAGGTAGGTGTTGACATACCTGATATTCAGTTGCTCAAGCACATTATTAACTTTAAGAGCGATGCCAAGGGCTTTTGCACCCTCATTCCCAAATCCATTATAGGACAAATTCAGTATTTTCAGATAAATATTATCCTGGGGGGGGGGGGTAGGGGAAGAAAATAGATTACACTCAACTGTTTTTCTAATTGCAGGAATTGTCAACCTTGGTCAATTCAGTTTCCTCGACTGGGCATCAGATTCAAGACATATTCACCACAGAGCCTCAAATCTGGCTATCTGAAAATTAGTGATGCACGAAAACCAAAGACCTTTATGAACTGCTATGTATTAATTTTAATTGTTAGTAGATGAATATTATTAACTTGCAGGCTTGTTGCAATAGATGCTACACTAGTTATTGCCTTCATGCACATCTTTTCACGTACTTTGGATGGTCTGATCAACCCTTTACTCAACTTGACATCAACCACTCAACCTAAACTGCTGGGCCCAAAAACCAGCAAGATCTGAAATGGACTTGGTTCCAAAGTTGCCAAATTTGAGACACTGAATCAAATCTTCTGATCTGGATTTGAATCCCTATTCCGAAAGAAAAAAGGGGTCTTCACAGCCTACAGTGAAGAAGATCAACATTGAATCATATTCTCTTTATTAGCATGCCAATTCTGTCGCTTAAAGCTCACAAAAAGTCACCTTCTTTCAGAAGCTGTCAAAGTAAGTAAGTGTGTGAAGTAGGCGAGGGAAGGATGGCAGTGTGCCAATTGGAGAAGGAGGGGTAGATGAAGTGGAGTTGGATGGCAGATGGGTAATGCAGTGCTTAGGATAAGTCAAGTCGGGGTGGGGTGGGGTGGGGAATATGTTTAAGAGTTGGAGAGATGTAGAGTCTTTGGAAGGATTTGGAATGAGATGCCAGCAAGTCTGGTGTGACGTGGGGATGCAGGCGAGTGGGGGTGGGGCAGGACAATGGTGATGCTGCTGTTTGGTCCAGTAAGGTTATATCAGAGGTGGTGAAGAGGAATGGTGACAGGTCTGGGGTTGAGTCGGGGAGTTGAGGCAAGGATGGGGTGTTCAGTTATACAGCCATTGAGTTATAGAGATATACAGCATGGAAACCTACCCTTCGGTCCAACTCATCCATGCTGACCAGATATCCCAAGTAAATCTAGTCCTATTCAATAGTAGTTGGCCCATATCCCTCTAAACATTTCCTATTCATGTACCCATCAAGATGTCTTTTAAATGTTGTAATTGTACCTGTGTTACAACATGGGGTAAACCCCTCTGCTAATTTAAAACCCGTTACGCAGAAAAGATTTATCCTGTGAAAATTTTTGAAAATTCGAGCAGCCAAGCACTATTTAAAGTAAAACTTAACAACTTTATTTCTTGAAGTATGACAGAGAATAAATAACTAATAACTATTTACAAGTCCTTCCTCTAACCTATCTTTTACCTTCCTCTTCTACAAAAATAGTCCGATAAAACTCCCAACTAAGATTTAGAAGACAAAACTTCTTATCTCAAAACCAGGCAGCTTTCAGTTTTTTCTGTATTCCGGTCTTCTTTTTGGGGATTCTGCTTCACAGGTTACTGATTGATAAAGGTACTTTTAAGAGAGCTATTTTTCAGATAGTTTTTACATGCTGATAGCTTGGCAGTTCTCCTCCCAAGTGTTCAATTTTCCCCAGTATTATACACCCAACGCATCAGATTATGTCAGTGGCTTTTAAAATTGTCATTTTACTAAATTCAAACTGGATTAGAGTTTGGTATTTTTTGGGGTATAATTTAAACTGATTGGCCTAATTTGAATCAGTTTTGTCATTTCCAGGCAACCAGTCCAGTAGCTAGAGCACATTGTATCTTTTTTCAGAACACTTTGTGCTGTCAGGTATTTTTTTCTAGCTTTTAACTCTCTTAAAAAAGGTACAGTACATCCACATCTTCATAAGACCAGCCTCCACCACTTCCTCTCAAAGCTTATTCCATAATGCACCACCCTCTGCATGAAAACATTGCCCCTTAGGTCCCTTTTAAATCTTTGCCCTCTCACCTTAAACATTTAAAAGACATCTTGATGGGTACATGAATAGGAAATGTTTAGAGGGATATGGGCCAACTACTGTTGAATAGGACTAGATTTGGACACCTCTACCCTGGGAAAAAGACCTTGGCTCTTCTCCCTATCCACACCACTCTTGATTTTATAAACCTCTGTACACCTCAGCCTCCTATATTCCAGGGGAAAAAAAAACAACACCCTGTTCAGCCTCTCTCTATAGCTCAAGCCCTTCAACCCTGGCAACATCTTTGTAAATCTTTTCGGAATCCTTTCAAGTTTCATAACACCCTTCCTATAGCAGGGAGACCAGAATTGCATGCAGTATTCCAATACTGGCCTAACCAATCTCCTGTACAGCCTCAACAGGACCTCCCAACCCCTATACTCAATGCACTGACCAATAAAGGAAAGCATACCGAACACCTTCTTCACTATCCTACCTATCTGGGACTCCACTTGCAAGGAATTATGAACCTGCATTCCAAGGTCACTTTGTTCAGCAACACCTCCTAAGACCTTGCCATTAAGTGTAGAAGTCCTGCCCTGATTTGCCTTTTCAAAATGCAGCATCTCACATTTATCTAAATTAAACTCCATTTGCCACTTCTCAACCCATTGGCCTACCTGATCAAGATTCCGTTGTACTCTGAGATAACCTTCTTCGCTGTCCATTACATCTCCCATTTTGGTGTCATCTGCAAACTAACTAACCATACCTCCTGTGTTCACATCCAAATCATGTATATAAATGATAAAAAGTAGAGGACCCAGCACTGATACTTGTGACATACCATTGGTCACAGGCCTCCAGTCTGAAAAGCAAACCTCCCTCACCACCCTCTGTCTTCTACCTTCGAGCCAATACTGTTTCCAAATAGCTAGTTCTCCAACTATTCAGCCAAGAGTTGGACCAGATTTTAATTACTTCAACATTTCCTAAAATTATTCCCCGGATAACTATTCAAGTCAGTCAGTCAGTCAAAATCATCTCAAGTCTCTGACACTAATTTAGAGTTGGGACTTTGTGGAGGGTTTTAGATGCCGGGTAACTGATTATTGGGCATTTATATATCCTGGGTAATTCAGGTGAAATCAACTGCATTGAAACTTCAGCACTTGGTCCTGATGTACACCTCAAATCTATGCTGCTACAATGATTATCTGCCAAGTGGAAGATCTTGGCCATTGTACCTGTATTTGCAACTCAAATGCATGTTTTAACAAATCAGTTCAGTTTTTTTGCGTCTTAAAAGCTGATGAGTAAAAAGCTGTTTGTGAATAATAATGAGACCAACAGTGTGAAGCTGAAGTGCCCTGAAAGACTAATATTGTAAGGCCTGTTTTACATACTTCAAATTTTATTTGAATTTGAAGTCAACAGTAATATGAAATGTAAAGAAACCTATGCTTTTGGACTGTGTTTTAGGACAGGCTCTGCTTTGTGGCAGAGGCTGAGTCCTGGTTAGAGGATGCCAAGGGATAGATTGGTAGCACTCCTGTGTGTTGTGTGAGAATCCAATCATGTGACCTAGTTGCAGCATTAAGTCTAGCCTAGAACGAAATTAGTCCGCACAGAAGATTAGCAGCAGTTGTTGGCAGAAATTCAGCTGGAGAGCTAAAACAATGTCTGAGCTAGGCTCCGAAATGAAGTCTGGCTGCAGTATTAAACAAAATGATTGAGTAGCTGTATGGTGAGCAGTCACTGGAACTGGAATATTCTTGCATGATAACTTATTACCTCCAGGTTGAGTTAGAATTGTTGTTAAAAGAAAAATAAGAACCTAAATGCTCGAAGGAGTGGGGCTGAAATCCCTTGAGGAAGATAGAATTTGATGGACTTTATAACTCATGGCAATTGGTAAACTTTAGGTGGACTATTCAATCAATATGTAAGATCTGAATTAGTTGAGTCTGTCATTTATGGGGTGGGATATAGCTTATATTTGATCACAAATTGCCTGTTAGTTGATGCTAAACTCATTAATTCTAGATGTTAAACTATAGTATGGATAATATTTATTGAAATTTCAGCACCTGGTCTTGATGTACACCTCCAATCTATGTTGCTACAATGACTATCTGCCTCTATAATTATAACTCTATTAAAAATCTGTTTAACTAAAACTTTGAAACCTTTTTGGTTTTCATCAACTGCAACTTCTAATTTTCACTATAAACTACTGGACCCTAACTGGATTGTAACAAAATTAGACTGAGGTTAAAAACAAACTGCTGATTTTATAATATCCTACACCCATTGCCAACAATGATACTAAGAAATACTTATCGAATTGAATTTCCTCAAATATTCTGCTAGACAACACAATAACAACGGTGCTTGGTGAAACCTTATTTGGAATACACGAAATTGTTTTTGCCAATGCTGCAGATTTGGCTAGAGGCTGGTGTGCATTTGATTTTCCCTCTTTCACAGAACTGTTGCTCTGTTCTGTCTATTACGGCATGTTTACACAACAAAGACACAGTGCATTGAGGAAGGATTCCACAAAAGGGATGAGCCAACCATGGTTATTCAGAATAGTTAAAGAGGGCATCAAATTCAAAGAAAAACAGAAAATGTGGAAAAGATTTGTGCTAAGCCCAAGGATTGGGCAAGTTTTTAAAAGCCAACAAAAGACAACCAAAGAAAGATAAAAAGAGGAAGGAAATAAACTTTGAGGAGAAACTTGTATGTAGATTAGATTCCCTGCATTATGGAAACAGGCCCTTCAACCCAATAAGTCCACACCAACCCTCTGACGTGTAACCCACCTGAATCCGTTTCCCTCTGACTAATGCACCTAACACATGAGGAGAATGTGCACATAGACAGTCGCCCAAGGCTGGAATCGAACCTGGGTCCCTGGCACTATGAGGCAGTAGTGCTAACCACTGAGCCACTGTACCACTCTGTGATATCAAGTAGTATCAAGGCACACAGCAAGAGCTTCTTTAAATTTATATAAAGAGAGAAGCAAAGTTAACATAGGTCTCTTTAGAGATTGAAGCCAAAAAGAAAATGGAAAGAGCAGAGGAGTTGAAAAAATACTTGGTATCAATCTTCACAGCAGAAATCACCATTGACATTCAAAAATTATTAAATAATCATGGGGCAAAAAAGGCAAAGAAATAAATACAGCTGTTGAGAGGAAAAAGTGCTAGTGAAACTAACAGGGCAAAAAGACCAACAAGTATCCTGGCCTGATGGGATGTATCCTAGGATATTAAAAAGAAGTAACTAGTGACAGTGGGTGTACTAGGAATAAACTTCCAAGAATCCTTATATCCTGGAAAGGTGCCAGAGGATTAGAACACTCCCAATATAACACCTTCATTTAAAATAGTAAGGAGACAAAACAAAAGCTATAGGCCAGTTAGCTTAATGTCATTTATTAGAAGAGTATTAGAATCTATTATAAAGGAAAAAACAGAGAATTTATGAATACAGATCAAGCAAAGTCAGCATGGCTTCATGAGGAAGGAATGATGCCTGACAAATTTACTAGAATTCTTTAAGGTGGTAAGAAACAGGATGGATAAAAAGGGGAAGCAGGGGACATAGTATTACGCTACACATTAAGCTACTTAAAAGTACAATAGCCTATGTTGTTTGAGGTAGTAGCTTGGATAGAGGACTGGCTAACTAATAAAAGTCAGAGAGTTGGATTGATGGAGGGTGCATTTTCAGGATGGCAACCTGTGACTAGTGGAGTAATACAGGGATCAAGATTGTGGAATGTGAATGTACTATAAGGCAAGTTTGTGAACATCATAAAAAATGGTGGGAAGGCAAATAGTGAGGATGACACAAAGAATATGTAGACCATAGACAAGTTAAGCAAGTGGTTAAAAACTCAGTAGATTGAATATAAAGTAGAAATATGAGGTTTGGCAGGAAGAATAGAGGAAGTGAATATTATTTTAATAGACAATGACAACATAAAGCTACAGAACAGAGGGATTTGGAAGTTCCTGTCCAAGAACTTCAAATCTAGTATCTGAGTTCAACAGATAATAGGGAAGGTAAATAGAACGTGGGCCTTTATTTCAAAGGGAATTGACTTTAAAACTAAGGAGGTCTTGCTAAAACTGTACAAGTCACTGGTCAGACCATAACTAGAATTCTATGAACAGATTTAGGCCTCTTATGTAAGGAAAGATATATTGGAATTAGAGGGCAGTCCAGAGGAGGTTCACTAGGTTGATAGCAAGTATGAAAAGATTGTCTTATGTGGACAGGTTGAATAGACTGGGCCTGCACTCATTAGAATTTTGTAAGTGGAAGAGACAACCTTACTGAAGCAGACAAAATTCTTGGGAAACTTGACAGAGTAGCTGTGGAAAGGTTGTTTCCACTTGTGGAAAATGTAGGGCCAGAGAGCATAATCTCAGTTTAAGGAGTCGCACATTTAAAATAAGGATGATGAGGAATTTCTTTTTTCAGACAGTAGTAAATCTGTGGATTCTTTACTGTAGACGGCTGTTAAGGTTGGGTCATTAAGTATGTTCAAGGCTGATATAGACAGATTTTTAAATCAATAGAATAATTAAGGCTTATATGGAAAAGACAGGAAAGTAGAGTTGAAAATTATCAGCTCAGCTATGACCACCTTGAATGTCCTGCTTCAGCTCCTTTGTCTTATGCTTTAAGAACTAATGGGGAATTCCAAGTACCATTCACATACAACTACAGCATGACACAGCATTTTATAACAACACAATGCTGAAATGTAAAACCTTAAATATGCTAAATAAAGGACTCTTGATAGCAAATGCCTAATTCTTAACATCAAAGGTTATTGAAGAAATCTGGATATGCTTTAACTGCTGTAAGCAAAAACAGTGCCACATGATTGCTTATTGGAGTGCATTGCAATTGAGGGAATATCTTATTTAATCTAACATTTCATCAAATAAGAATGTGTAACTAGGTGGAAACACAGGAAAGATTTAGATCACAGTGTATCACTAAAATGAAGTTTGATTAGCTTGTTAATATCATCTGATATTATGATCTTGAAATATCCTCAAATCTTTTAATTCAAATTCAAAAATTTTTTATATATAGTAATCATGTTAAATCATAAAACAGAATTATGCATGAATATTTGTGGGTTAGAGTGAGACAATATAAATACATACAATTTAAACTTAAGTAATGTTGAAATAAATTTTCCTCTGCTCTGCCCTCAAATAATGCTGGAATAATAATGCAGAAGAAAAAAACTCAGTGGATCATTGAATATATTCAAGGGGAGTCAACAGATTTTTGACCTACAAGAGAGTTGAGTGTTCTGGGGAACAGGCAAGAGACTGTTTTGAAGTTCTGATCAGATATGCCACAACCTTCTTGAACGGCACAGAAACCTTGATGGGCCAAACAAACTCTTACTGCTGCTACTTCTTGAGATCCCTAGATAAATAGTAATCTGTTGCTGCCAAACATTTTCTGTAGATTTTCTTTTCTCTGGTGACTACAACTCTGTGCCTATACATGGCATAGAAAATACACATTACATGGGATGAGATGGTTTTACATATTGACTTCCATTCTGCATTTACAATGCAGAGGAAGATAAGACAGCCACCATAAAGAAACTGGTACTGATATTTCCTGAGTTGTCTGTCTTAAAAAGGTATGGTCTGGCTAATTTCTTTATTTTTGCCAGTTTTATATCTAGGGTGGTGCTGCATGCTTGAAACTTTTATTGAATGGTGTAGTTCATTTAAGTATACTTTGTTCAGTGGCATGTCTTTGGCTTGTCATCTTCTAAAGTTTTATGCTGAGCCAGTCACTTTGCAGTTTCTGGTCGTGATGGCTTGCCATTGCTTTCCACTCTCAAGCAAGGCGAGGAGGCAGATCCAAATGTCTAACCCAATTGAACAGGAATCTCAACCACATTAGTCATCTTGCTAACTAACTCCAAATGTTGCAATTTTTTTTAATTTGCTTTGAATTTACTAATGATTTACTATCCATATTGCTGCCCTGTACACCATGATGTGCATATATTTTGATAACGTATAACTATAATTATTCATCTGAATACAGACATTGGAATTCCCATTGCCTTGCAGTACTCACGCTGAGGCCTTCTGCTACTGCTGTACAAGCCTTCCCACGTAGATAATTCCAACTTAGGTCCAATTCTATTATCCCACTGTTATCTGCTAAAGCATTTCCAAGTTCTTCACCTTTACAAAGTAACAAATAAGTTATTGAAGCTTGTAAAAAAAAATTAATAAACTGTATAAAACTTGATAAATACTGGAGGTTAGTTAGAACTCCAGCTACTGAGAAATTGTAGAAGACAGGAAAATTGTGTGTCAGCAAGTCAGATATTTACCAGAGGGGTAGATGTATGGTTAGCTTTACAAACACATTAGATAACAGTGATGAACAGGGAAAGACCCTTAATCCATCCAGAATCTTCCATGCAATTGTAAATCGTATTCTAGATCATAGAATCCCTAAAGTGTGGAAACAGGCCATTGGCCCAAGTCTACACCAACCCTCTGAAGACTAACCCATCCATCCCCACACCATATTACTCTACATTTACTCCTGAATAATGCACCTAACCTATACATCCCTGAACACAATGGGCAGTTTAGCATGGCCAATTGACCTAACCTGCACATCTTTGGACTGTGGGAGGAAACTGGAGCACCCAGAGGAAACCCACGCAGACATGGGGAGAACGTGCAAACTCCGCACAGACAGTTGCCCAAGGCAGGAATCAAACCTGGGTCCCTGGTGCTGTGAGACAGCAGTGATATCTACTAAGCCACCATGCCACGCTGTAGAATAGAATTATAAAGCACAGAAATACTTCATTCAGCTCACTGAATATGCAGCAGCACTGTTAGAGGGCAATCCAGTTAATTCCATTTCTTGCAAATAGTTCTCCTTCAGGTATTTATTGAATTCTCTTTTCAAAGCTGCTCTTGGAACTATTTGGACCATTTTATTAGTAGTACTTGGTAAATCCAGACATTAGTTATGGATCTGTGAATATGAACTCTTATCCATTCAAAACAGCTTCTCCTTTTCTCATTAATGGGATGGGTGGCCAGGTCAGCATTTACTGCCCTAGTTGCCCCCAAGAAGGTGGCAGTGAGCTGCTGCTTGAACCACTGCAGACCAGTTGGTGTAGGTAGATCCATAAAGTGGTCAGGGAGGAAGTTCCAAGGTTTTGACCCATCTAAACGAAAAGGAAAGCAATATGTCCAAACCAAGAGAGTGGATGGCTTGAAGGGGAATATGCAGGTGATGGCACTCCCATCTCTCTAGTTGTTGGGAGTTAAGTGCTTGGAAGTGCTGTCAAAGGAATCTTGGACAGTTGCTGTAATGAATTTGGATACAGATATGGTGTTACTGTTAGTGGATGGAATGCTGATCAAGCAGGCTGCTATCCTGGAGGTGTCAATTATCTTGAGTGATATTGGAGCTGTACTTATCCAAGGAAATGGAGGCTATTGCATCATACTTAAAATGGTGCCTTATAGATGGTGGTCAGAGTTTTGGGGAGTTAGGAAGTGTTATTCACTGCATAAGTCCTTGCCTCTGACCTCCTCTTGCAGTTATTTTATTTGTATGGTTGATTCAGTTCCTGTTCCTGACTAATGCGAACACTGAGGATTGTGGGGATTCCAAAATGATAATGCAATGGAATATCAAAGAAGATGGTGAGATTCTTAGAAGGTTTTTAGCACACAAAAAGGCCACTTGCACAGTGTGTTTGCAGTTGCTGAAACATGAGCCACACAACTTTTTGGGAGGTGGTCATTACCTGGCCTTTGCCTCGCATGAATATCACTTCCTACTTATTATATTATCTCTGAATATTATCAAGGTCTTGATGTTTATTGATACAATCCAATTTAGTAGCCGAGGAGATATGAATGCCATTGAACATTGTGTGATTAGCAGTATCTGACTTACAATGGAAGGAAGGTCTTTTAGAAGCAGTTGAAGATGGTTGTGCATTGAATACCATTCTTAGGAACTGCTGCAGTGATATACTGGCACTAGAATGATTAACCTCAAACAGCCACAACCATCTTCTTTTATGCTATGGTTCCAACAGTGGAAAGTTTTCCCCGATTCCCAATTAATTTAACTTTACTAGAGCTCCTTGATGCACTCAACCTTTCTATGTAATGACTTTACCAAATCTACAATAAACAAGCAGGTTGTCCAGATACTACATACAACAAAAATAGATAAAGCCCTTTGCCTTAGTAAAGACTGATGCAAAGTACTTTGGCAAAGCACTCTGTCTGTTTGCACTAACAGATTTCCATTACGGATCCTAATTCATTTCATTGCACCTATATAGTTTTAATGTTGGTATGCTTTTAGAGGACCTTATATTTTCATTTTTTTTGGTGTTCCTAATTTATTCTCATTGTTTCTTCTCTTTCTTGAGTGAGAAGAAAATTCAGAAAATCTCAGACCAAATGGGAGGAAAGAAAATCAAGATACTTCTCTCCTGATTCCCTTTCCTATTAAGAATAATCTAGATCACTTTTACCATGATAAATCAGTGCTGACTTTCAGAAGTATTCTTCATCATATCCAGAAACAGACCTTTTTGAGGGAATTCACTGCACAAGTGAGAAACCAGTTGAGAAGTTCATTATCTTTTGGAAAAGAACCAATAGATAATAAACTGGATTGACTCTTATACAAGTTGAAATTCTGCCTCCATTACTTCCTATAATCTACTTAAATGGAGAAAATTGTCAAAACTGAATACAATTTTTTCCTTTGATCAGAGCATCCCAATGCCTACATTTGTCCAAAGTAGAAGCCCTAGCTCTTTTCACTTACCTTGATAACGTCCATTACAATGTACAATAAAGGTACATTGGGTTTTCAGCACAGCATAATATTTATTGGTGTTCAAATAACTTATGAAACCTGAACATTAAATATTGGGAGGAGAGTTCAGTTGCATGGAAAATTATGGAAAAAGATTTAAGGATGGGGAGTTGGGGGAGGGTGAAGTGAGGTAAGGTGCTCAGAGATTATCAAGCCTTTTCAGAAGGAGTAATAGGACAAAAGAGTATAGAAAAGGGTCAGGAATCTAATCTCAGGGAAGGCAGATGACAGGATGTGGCTGCAAGGGTATCGGGGCTAAGAACTAAATATCCAAGGATATGCATCCTATTGAAAGAATAAGCAGATGAGCAGTTAAGGCACAGTGAAGGAAAAAGACCATGATGGGAATTATATAAGGCATCCGAGCAGGATTCCGGACGTGAGGAAGAAAATTAATCAGGAGATAGAAAAGGCCCGTCAGAAAGGCATTACCATAATAATTATGGGAGTCCTCAATGTGCAGGTGCACTGGGTAAATCAGATTGGTAGCAGATACAAAGAAAAGGATTTGGTGGATTGTCTACAAAATAGATTTTTGTTTTGGAGCAGCTTTTGGAGACCCTACTTGGGAACAGGAAATTCTGGAATTAGTGACATGTAATGAGGCAGACTTGATTAGGGAGCTTAAGGTGAAGGAATCCAGAGGGGACACTGACCATAATATGATAGAATTCACCCTGTAGTTTGAGAGGCAGAAACTGGAATCAGACGTAGCAGTATTACGACTGAGTAAAAGTAACTACGTAGAGATGAGGGAGGAGCTGGCCAGAGTTGATTAGCAGGGAAGGCAGTGGAGCAGAAATGTTAGACATTTCTAGAGAGAATTCTGGAGACACAGTAGAAATTAATCCCAAGAAGCACTAGAGGGGAGGATGAGACTGACAAGTGAGGTCAGGGACAGCTTAAAAGAGAAGAAAAAGCATACAATGTGATGAAGATGAGTAGGAAGCCAAAGGATTGGGAAGCCTTTAAAAACCAGAGGATAACTAAAAATGCAATAAGTGGTTTAAAAAAATGAAATAGGAGAGTAAGTTATCTAATAAACCAAAGAATTCAAAAATTTTTTAAAATATAACTAAGAGGCAAGTGTGGACACTGGATCGTTCATCAGACAAATCTGTTAGAATTATTTGAGGAATAATTAACAAATTAGACAAAGAAGAGCTAATGGAAATGATCAATTTAGATTTCCAGAAGAACTTTGACATGGTTCTCTATGGGAGGCTGCTAAATAAGAGCCCATGGTGTGAGCGGCAAGGTACTGGCATGGATAGAGGATTGGCTGACTGGCAGAAAGCAGAGCAAGGGTAAAGGTAGTGTTTTTAGAATGGCAGATGGTATCGACAAGGTAGACTAGTTAGACCTCATGGAATACAGGGAGAACTAGCCATTTGGATACAGAACTGGCTCAAAAGATAGAAGTCGCAGGTACATAGGATAGTGAAGAAGGGGTTTGGTATGCTTTCTTTTATTGGTCAGAGTACTGAGTACAGGAGTTGGGAGGTCATGTTGTGGCTGTACAGGACATTGGTTAGGCCATTGTTGGAATATTGCGTGCAATTCTGGTCTCCTTCCTATCGGAAAGATGTTGTGAAACTTGAAAGGGTTCGGAAAAGATTTACAAGGATGTTGCCAGGGTTGGAGGATTTGCGCTATAGGGAGAGGGTGAATAGGCTGGGGCTGTTTTCCCTGGAGCATCGGAGGCTGAGGGGTGACGTTATAGAGGTTTATAAAATCATGAGGGGCATGGATAGGTGTGTTGTCTTCCCGGTGCCAGGGTGCAGGACATCTCTGACCGGCTTGAAAGGATATTGGAGCGGGAGGGGGAGGATCCAGTTGTTGTGGTCCACGTTGGGACTAACAACATAGGCAAAGCTAGGGTGGAGGACCAGTTTGGGGATTATCGAGCACTAGGAAGGAAATTAAAGTACAGGTCCTCAAGGGTCATAATCTCTGGATTACTGCCCGAGCCACGTGCCAATTGGCATAGGGATAAGAAAATTAGGGAAGTAAACACGTGGCTAAGGGATTCGTGTGGGAAAGAGAGATTCCATTTCATGGGACATTGGCATCAGTTATCGAACCGGGGGGATCTGCATTGTTGGGACGGTCTCCACCTGAACCGATCAGGTACCAATGTTCTAGCGAAGAGGATAAATAGGGTGGTCAGTAGGACTTTAAACTTCTGAGTTGGGGGGAAGGGAAAGTGAAAGCGACAGAGAGTATGGAGTTAAATGGAAAGATAAGCGGCAGGATAGCATATGTGCAGGCAGATTTAAACTTGAGACAGACTGGGAATGCAGCAAAAAGGAAGGATAACTTAGGACATCTTATGACTTCCAATATCTCTAATGATAAGAAAGTTAGCATGAAAGCACTTTACCTGAATGCTCGTAGCATTCGTAACAAAGCAGATGAACTAATGGCACAGATGATCGTGAATGATTATGATGTGGTAGGCATCACATAGACGTGGTTACAGGGGGGTCAGGACTGGTAGTTAAACATCCAAGGATTTTCAACTTATCGAAGAGACAGGGAGGTGGGCAGAGGGGGCGGGGTTGCCTTGTTAGTTAAGAACAAAATTAAATCTATGGCACTGAATGACATAGCATTGGATGATGTGGAGTCTGTGTGGGTGGAATTGAGGAACCACAAAGGCAAAAAAACCATAGTGGGAGTTATGTACAGACCTCCTAACAGTGGTCAGGACCAGGAGCGCAACATGTACCGGGAAATAGAGAAGGCATGTCAGAAAGGCAAGGTCACAGTGATATGGGAGACTTCAATATGCAGGTGGACTGGGTAAATAATGTTGCAAGTGGATCCAAAGAAAGGGAATTCATGGAATGCTTACACGATGGCTTTTTGGAACAGCTTGTCATGGAGCCCACAAGGGAGCAGGCTATTCTGGACCTAATGCTATGTAATGAACCAGACTTTATAAAAAATCTTAAAGTAAGGGAACACTTAGGAAACAGCGATCATAATATGGTAGAGTTCAGTCTGCAATTTGAAAGAGAGAAGGCAAAATCGGATGCAATGGTGTTACAGTTAAACAAAGGTAATTATGAGGGCATGAGAGAGAAACTGACGAAAATAGACTG
>NC_057734.1:9531830-9562357 GCF_004010195.1 Chiloscyllium plagiosum | reverse complement strand
GCAGCTGGTGACAAGCGGTGTCCCGCAGGGTTCAGTGTTGGGGCCGCAGCTGTTCACATTATATATTAATGATCTGGATGAAGGGACTGGGGGCATTCTAGCAAAGTTTGCCGATGATACAAAGTTAGGTGGACAGGCAGGTAGTACTGAGGAAGTGGGGAGGCTGCAGAAGGATCTAGACATTTGGAAGAGTAGTCCAGGAAATGGCTGATGGAATTCAATGTGAGCAAATGCGAGGTCTTGCACTTTGGAAAAAAAGAATACAAGCATGGACTATTTTCTAAACGGTGAGAAAATTCGTAAAGCCAAAAGTACAGAGGGATCTGGGAGTGCTAGTTGAGGATTCTCTCAAGGTAAACATGCAGGTTGAGTCCGTGATTAAGAAAGCGAATGCAATGTTGTCAATTATCTCAAGAGGGTTGGAATATAAAAGCACCGTTGTGCTACTGAGACTTTAAAAAGCTCTGGTTAGGCCCCGTTTGGAGTACTGTGTCCCCACACCTCAGGAAGGACATACTGGTTTCTAGAGCGAGTCCAGCTGAGATTCACACGGATGATCCCTGCAATGGTAGGTCTAACATATGAGGAACGGCTGAGGATCCTGGGATTGTATTCATTGGAGTTTAGAAGATTAAGGGGAGATCTAATAGAAACTTACAAGATAATACATGGGCTTGGAGAGGGTGGACACTAGGAAATTGTTTCCGTTAGGCGAGGAGACTAGGACCCATGGACACAGCCTTAGAATTAGAGGGGGTAAATTCAGAACAAAAATGCGGAGACATTTCTTCAGCCAGAGAGTGGTGGGCCTGTGGAATTCATTGCCGCAGAGTGCAGTGGAGGCTGGGACACTAAATGTCTTCAAGGCAGAAATTGATAAATTCTTGATGTCACAAGGAATTAAGGGCTACGGAGAGAATGGTTGTAAGTGGAGTTGAAATGCCCATCAGCCATGATTGAATGGCGGAGTGGACCCAATGGGCCAAATGGCCTTACTTCCGCTCCTATGTCTTATGGTCTTAAATAGACGAGGTCTTTGGGTGGGGGAGTCCAGAACTAGAGGGCATAGGTTTAAGGTGAGAGGAGAAGAGACCTAAGTGGCAACTTTTTCACGCAGAGGGTGATGCATGTGTGGAATGAGCTGCCCGAGGAAGTGGTGGAAGCTGGTACAATTGCAACATTTAAAAGGCATCTGGATGGGTATATGAATGGGAAGGGTTTGGAGGGATATGGATCGGGTGCTGGCAGGTTCGACTAGATCGGGTTGGGATATCTGGTTGGCATGGACAAATTGGACCGAAGGGTCTGTTTCCGTGCTGTACATCTCTATGACTCTATGACTAGTGGAGTTCCTCAGGGGTCAGTGTTGGGACCACAACTATTCATGTTATACATTAACGATCTGGATGAAGAAACAGAGCTTTGATACTACATTTCCAGATGACACAAAGGTAAATGGAGGGGCAGGTACTGTTGAAGAAACAGGGAGACTGCAGAAAGACTTAGATAGGCTAGGAGAGTGAGTAAAGAAGTGGCAGCTGTAATATAATGTGGGCAAGAGTTACGTACTTTGATAGGAAGAATAGATTTTTTAAAAATGGTTAAAGGCTTCAGAAATCCAAGGGATTTGGGTGTTGTAATTTATGATTCTGTTAAGGTTAACCTGGAGGTATAGTTGGCAGTTAGGAAGGAAAATGCAATGTACAATTCATTTCAAGAGGCCTAGAATATAAGAACAGGGACACACTAAAGAGACTGTACAAGGCTATGGTCAGACTGCATTTGGAAATTATGAGCAGTTTTGGGCCCAGTATCCAAAGAAGGATGCGCTAGTCTTGGAGGTGATCCAGAGCAAGTTTACAAGAATGATCCTGGGGATGAAGGGCAGGTTGAGGACTCTGTACTCAATGGAGTTGAGAAGGATGAGGAAGGAGTGGACTCAAACTTCCACAATACTGAGAGGCCTGGATAGATTGAACGTGGAGAAAGTGTTTCCACTAGTAGGAGAAACTAGGACTCAAAGGCACAGCCTCAGAGTGAAGGGACAACTCTTTAAAATGGAGATGAGGAATTTCTTCAGAAAGAGGATAGTTAATCTGTGGAGTCATTGCTGCAGAGGGCTATGGAGGCCAAGTCACTGAGTGTATTTAAGACAGACATTAATGTGTTCTTGATTGGTAAGGATCAAGAGTTACAGGGAGAAGACAGGAGAATAGGGTTGAGAAACTTTTCAGCCATGATCCGATGGCAGAGCAGACCTGATGGACCAAATAACCCAATTCTGTTCCTATATCTTACTGTTTTTAACAAACATACCTAATGTATTGCCGATTTTGTTGTGACTTAGATCCAAATATTTCAATTTATGTGAAGTGCTTATGGCCTCAGCCAGGTGCTCAGCAGCCTGATCATCAAAATGGTTCCCAGAAAGGGTAGCTCGCAAGAGTGTTATATTTTCCATGAGCATGGAGGAAATTGCTTTCGCCCCATCAACTCCCAACTGGTTGTCTGATAAGTCAACATCTGTAAAAATTAGAAAAAGACACAGGAGTGGTTAATAATGATTGGCTTCCAATTTATGTTAAAATTAAAAACACCAAGGTTTCAGTATTTTAAATTAAGCTTTTGATTCCTAATGAGTAGTTCACGTCTGATCCTGGTTTTATTGCACATTTTTAGCAGATGTCTACTGAAGTGCATTTTTCAGCAAAAGTCACTGGATAGAAATCAGAATCCAAAATCCAGGCTAACATCCCCATTTCTTACATTAGGAGACCAAAGCCATCTGGGAACCCTTAATTAGCTAAATTGAAATCACAACTTGGGACTGTAGTGATTGGAACAGGGTCAGTCAGGCAGACCTCATAGAATACAAGTTCCCTGATTGAGGCTGTTAATCTGGTCCAATCAGGGAGCCCTGGCTGATTGACATTCCTATTTATATCTGAGGTTCTGTTGACTCAAAGTTGGCTCTGAGATAGCTAAATCAGTATCAAGGACACGACATGTGTAAATAAAGGGTGATGGAATACCAGCCTCGATGAAGTTATTTCAGTGACATGAAGTTATTTTAATGACAGAAAAGCATATTCCTGAAGAAATTCAATCACAATAGTCATCTTTAAGTTGGGGTAAGCAATTCTAGCAGAAGAAACAGTCCAAACTTTGAAGGCAGGCTTAAAGATATAGCCTACAGCTTTACTAGATACTAAACTGTTCAGGGTCCCATTTGATTATAGGACCACCCCTCATGCAACTATAGGGATATCTCCAGCAGAATTGCTTTTGAGTAGAACACTCCGCACCAGGTTAAACCTGATCTTTCCAGGCCAGGGGCTGGAGTAAAAAACACAATCAGGAATTCCAACATCAAAAGCAAAACTCCACTAAGTGAGACAGACAGTTTACGTCAAGGGTTGAAGCTTGGCGTAGGAATTACAGGAATGGCCATACCTGGGTAAGAGACATGGTCGACACGAGGTCAGATCCAGTGATATATAAACTTCAGGTCGGTGTGATGGTCCTGAACAAGCACATGGACCATATGAAAATTGCAAACTTGCAAACTGTGTAGAAGAAAAACATGCCTGCGTCCTCGTGTGCCTTTTTGTCAGTTCTTCCTCTCTATAAAGCATTGAAGATACCTCAGAATTGGAAATGGGCAGGATGGATGGCACCATCACCACATCTTTGCTGCCTGAAGGGATGAATTCCCCCCTCCCCCCATCCCCCGCCCGAGATGTTCTGGGTGCAAGAGGCAAGCTACTGTGTGTTACATGTCATCTGTATCAGAGGCAGAGGCAGAGTTGGAGGAACCTGACCCAGTGCTAAAATGCCCCAGGAGGATCTACATAAGGAAAGAACTGACTGATGTCATCAGACTCAGACAGGGAGGGATGTAATGATTATAATGGAGGTCAGGCAGATGGACATCATTGAATAAGAGTTCCCTGATTGGACCAGATTAACTGCCCGAATCAGACACCCCTATCTGACAGATCTAAACAGGAGTTTCAGAGTTTCCGTTCACTCAGAGCTGGCCCTGAGGAAGCTGGATCAATGCTGAAAATGTGTTGCTGGAAAAGCGCAGCAGGTCAGGCAGCATCCAGGGAACAGGAGAATCGACGTTTCGGGCATAAGCCCTTCTTCAGAAAAGGGCTTATGAAGCCTGAAGAAGGGCTTATGCCCGAAACGTCGATTCTCCTGTTCCCTGGATGCTGCCTGACCTGCTGCGCTTTTCCAGCAACACATTTTCAGCTCTGATCTCCAGCATCTGCAGACCTCACTTTCTCCTCAAAGCTGGATCAATGTCAAGGACACTCCATGTGCAAATAAAGATGGACTTGGTGACAGGGTACTGGCCTCGAGTTATTTCAAGGATTGCTGGTTTTTAAAGCTTAGTGTCAATAATATGGTGCATTCTGCACTATAAGCTAAGTGGGTGGGGAACTTGAAACTAATAATTAGAAGTCAAGGCAGAAATCAGGTGAATCAAAAACGCACCAACAAATATTTTATATTTACAAAGAACTTACCGGGGGTATTTGTACTCCAAAATTACAATGTCACATAGAAAAAACATCAATGATCAGAAATAAGATTTTAAACTAGCACACAGTAAAATTAATCCACTCTAACATTGCAAAACAATGGGCAATGGTTTCAGGTACTGATCAAGGTATATAGGTGTAGAATATTGCGCTGCTGGCTGGCATGCTGCTTAGCAATCCTCACAAGGTGGGTAACCTACTTCCTTAACAGGCCACTAATTAGGTCTATTGTCAGTTGACAACTGGATTTTCCAGGTGTGCAGAAGCAGAAAGGAACAGTGTAGCTGACTGAAGGTGGCCTTCTCACAGTCGACCAGGGCAGTCAGTGCACTAGGTAGGCTTTGTGAACCTCCTCAATAGGGGCCTAGTTGCCAAGTTGAAGAAATGGCACCTACACATTGCAATTACCATCTCCCTTAACTTGAAACACAAGTCTGCTTCCCTATTGGTTCTTCAGCTTTCACGATCAGTGGCTGATCACACCTCTGGCTACTAACTGGACTGGAAAATTCGCATCAGAGTGACTTCCTCAGAAGTGTGGGGTCAGCAGCCAATCCTCCCCCATCTCAACCATTTGAGATTGATGGTAGGATTCTAAAGCTCACAGCCAAAATTTAGTTCAAACACACAGCTAATCAGAAGCTGCTTTTTACCAAATATGACATTCTTGTCCAATGAGGTTGATGAACTGAATCCATCAATTGAGTTTTTAAACATTGTCCGATGTGTTCCTAGTTCTCTAGCTCCCTCCAGAAAAATGCATATCTTACAGGAGATAATGTCACAATGGAATTATGTGGCAAAACGTACAACACAGTGCTCTGCAGGATCAGGGTAATACATTAAAGATAGTACTGAGATATTTAAACCTGTAATGTAACAATTTTCCATCAGCATTTCTGTAATAGCTCTGGCACCCTCTGCCTCCAGCCAGTTATCCTTCAGATTTAACTTGGTGATTGAGGTGTTGGTTATCAGAGAAACAGAAATTGCCTTGGCACCCTGAAAGTAAAAAAAAAAGTGAAGTGAATTAGTGAAATTTCTCTATTCCAGAGGTGAAGAGAGTGTGTCAGCCCCTGACATCAAGGCTGCATTCAAGGAGCAAAACTGGAATCAATAGGTAGCAGGAGGCACATAGGAAGGTGGTTGTGGTTGTTGGATATCAATGACTTGAGCTCCACAACATCTTTACAGGAGTTCCTCAGAGTAGTGTCTTGGCACAACATCTTCAGCTGCTCCATCAATGACCTTCCTTCTGTAAGGTCATGAGTGGGAATGTTCACCAAAGATTTAACAATGCTTGTACCATTGACCATTCCCAAGGCATGTTCAAATGCAACCAGATCTGGACATTACCCAGACTTGGGATGACAAATAGCAAGTAACATATGGGCAGGCTATGACCTTTGCCAATAACAGACACCCACAGCCCCTTGATATTCAATAGTGTTACCATCACTGAATCCCCCACTATCAACATCCTGGGGGGGGGGGGGTCACCATTGACAAGAAACTCAATTGAATTTGCACATCCACAGTGGCTACAAGCGCAGGTCACAGGCCACAGGAATACGGTGGAGAGAAACTCACCTCCTGAATTCCCCAAAGCCTGTCCACTATCTACAAGACACAACTTGAGAGTGTGATGGAATAATCCCCACTTCCCTGGATGGGTGAAGCTCCAACACCATTCAAGACAAAGCAGCCTGTTTGATTGGCACTACATCCACAAACATCCAATCCCTCCACCAATAATGCTCAGTAGCAGTAGTGTGTACTATCTAAGAGATGCACTGCAGAAATTCTCCAAAGATCCTCAAATCCTTCTAAACCAATGACTATATAATTTATAAGGGCAAAGATACATGGGAACACAACCACATGTAAGTCCCATCATAGCGACTCACAAACATGACTTGACTTCACTGTCACTGGGTCAAATTCCTGGAATTCGCTCCTTAAGAGCATTGTGGGTCAACCCACAACAGGTGGATTGTAGAGGCTCAAGAAGGCTCATCACCGTATTCTTCTCAAGGGCAACTACGAACAGGCAATAAATGCTGGCCAGCCAGCAAGGCTCACATTGCCTTACTTGAGAGATTTTACAAAATACACAAAACAGTAATATAAAATTGACAGTGAGACTACCAAAATGTGAAACACTTGCTGCAATGAAGAAAGGTGATGTTAGTTTTGTCCAACAAATCACTGAAAAATGTGTTTTTTTGTCTTTTGAATGACATGACAAACTCTCTCAGATGGATGCGAAATATTCCATGGTGTTATTACAAGGAACAGAGAAGTTTTCCTCAGTGTCCTGGTCAATATTGATCTCTCAAACAACACCATCACAACAGAATATTTGGTCATTATCACAATGTTGTTTGCAGGAGATTGTTGTATGTTACAGTTAAAATACAGACAAAATAAAAAGAAAATAATTGGGTTTAACTGTAACTATAAAAATGCTTAAAATAGTTAATGAACTACTATGAATTAACTGTTCCAATATAATAACATTCCATAAACACAACCTTGGCAAAGGCAAATTCAATAAAACAGATTGTCTTACATGCAATTCCAGCAGTAGGAGAACCTCAGAATTTAGTTGTAACAAAGAGAGAGGAATATGAGCTTTCACGTCCAGCTGGATGTAAGTTTGCTCGCTGAGCTGGAAGGTTCATTTTCAGATGTTTTGCCACCATACTAGGTCACATCATCAGTGATCCTCCAGTAAAGTACTGGTGTTAGTGATCTGCTTTCTATTTATGTGTTTAGGTTTCCTTGGGTTTGTGGTATCATTTCCTGTGGTGATGTCAATTCCTGTTTTTTTTCCCCTCAGAGGGTGGTAAATAGGATCAAAGTTGGTGTGTTTGTTAATAGAGTTCCGGTTGGAATGCTATGCTTATTGGACTTCTTGTGTATGCCTCTGTTTAGCTTGTCCTAGGATGGATGTGTTGTCCCAGTTGAAGTGGTGTCCTTTCTCATCTGTATGTTAGGATACTAGTGAGAGTTGTCATGTCTTTTTGTGGTTAGTTGATGTTCATCTCACTAGTATCCTAACATACAGATGAGGAAGGACACCACTTTGACTGGGACAACACATCCATCCTAGGACAAACCAAACAGACACACACCAGAATTCCTAGAAGCATGGCATTCCAACCAGAACAAACACATCAACTTGGACCCCATTTACCATCCTCTGAGAAAAAGAACAGGAAATGACATCACCAACCGAAGGAAACCTAAACACAAATAGAAAGCGGGTCACTAACACCAGTGCTTTACCAGAGGTTCACTGATGATGTTACCTAATGTGATGATGGAATGTCTGAAAATGATCTTTCCAGCTTAGTCAGCAAACTTACATCCAGAACCTCAACCTAAGCTGCAAATCTTCTCAAAACTCGCTTTCACATCCAGCTTCAAGACCTCAGCAACTGCAGCACGCTTAAACCAATAATCCTGGTTTTTAGAATTTGACCCTACCCCATTCATGCTGCTTCTATTGTCCCAACTTTAAAAGTCCCACGGTCTCATAAGCTGTTTATTGGCTTTGGAGCAGACTGGTCATCACCTCTACATCAACCTTCCTTCACAAAATATACCTCTTAAAACCTTTGTATCACCACAAAAATGCTTCAGAAATCTTGTGGCCACGAATGTACTATGTAAATTCAAGTCAGATTTTTTTAGACTGGTAATATGATATTGTCTCAGTTTGAGAAGCCAAAGAAGTCAAATGCAATTTTCATCATATTTCCTTTGTACGCAATAGCTCACCAGTAAATCAAATGAAGCGTCAGCAAATTAAAGAAAAATACAGGTTGCAAAACAATCAAGTGCAGTCAACCATAAACCTCCTCAATCTTACCCACAACTTTTATTATAGTACAATCTAAGCATAATGTTGTAAAATAAATGATAATCAGATAGGGCGGGCAGTGGAGGAGATGTTAACTTCAGTCCTGGGGGGTGGTAGTGACAATATTGCTGCTGGTGGAGGAGAAAGTGTGGTATCTCCACTGCCAAACACCATTTATCACAATTACTTCAAAAAGACAAATATTCAGCATTTTGATGAGAGAAATAATACAAAGTTTCATGGTAATGACTCTTTCTGACTGAAAATGCTGGAAACATTCAACTTAGCCATTTATCACAAAATAACATGCATCACCAAAAACAAAGCAAGGCTTCGCTACTACTAGTGCATCAAATGTAACTGATGCCAAGAAACCACAACATAAATCATAACAAATAAAATCATAATATCATAAAACATCAATGAAAATTTACTAAATGGTCCTAATGGTAGGATCTCAGCATAACTAACAATGCTGGAAAATATACCAAATAGTATCAAAAGTCAACATTTCCAAGATTGAGAAGGAAAAGCTCCAGACCTTCTGATTCTAACTTTTCTGAATAAATTTATCATTGGAAATTCTTCCCAGTTTTCAAAAGATTCTGCCACAGCAACAATTATGATTTTATATCTCTTAGATTTTTACAATTCTGATATTATACAATTTGTTGTAGCTGTAGCAATAGTTCACACTCCATGTACTCCCTTTGAAGATAAATATTTTCACCTGACATGTACAAGATTATGAAGGTTTGGTTTCCAAGGAAAAACAAGCTAAATTTGGACACAAAACCCTGATAAGAAATGATGAAATACAGTGCAATAAAAAGAATTTTCAAGATATTAAGTTATTTTAAAGTGATAGTCTTCTTTACAGACTGGACACACATCTCTTTTCCCATAGTATATATTTAGTTCTCAAATTTAGGGCTCAGCCAGCTATTTTTAAAAAGGTGGTCATCCATTTTTACATGTTTTGCAGAAATTGTATATTACGAATTTTGGGTGCAAACAAGATTGACTTGACTACTCTGCTTTCTTCCTGTAGTTGAATACCGAGCATATCATTGCAAGGAGTCCATGCTTTCAGGGAGGATGGCAGGTATGAAAAATCTCAGGATCAAAACAAGGCTTTATAAAATGAAGTATAAACAAAAGTACTTGAAATAAAAGTATAAGCTTAGGAGGTGGTTCTGTTTTGACAAATAAAAGAAATTGTTGACTGTTGAACTGACATCTTTATAATAAGTTTGTCTTTACGTGATTTTTTTGATCACTATCTCAATGTGTATTTGGATAAGATTGATAATATTAAGTAGGTGTTAATGATACTTTAAAAGGCCTGCTGATGGAACAAAAGTTTTATTTCCCCAAAGATTTTCAAGTGGATATGTTTTGATCAGGAGTTCCACACTTGTTCTGGTTATTATTTAGCTTATTGGATATATTTAAAATGGGTACGGAAGGGGCTTGAATAAAAATAAAATATTGCAGATGCTGGAAATTTGAAATAAACACAGAACATACTGAAGGAACTCAGTAGTCCTGGCAGCATCTGTAGAGAGAGAAACAGAGTTGACATTTTGAGTACAGTATGACTCTTCTTTAGAAGTAGTGCAGAGTGTTATCTGCACCCTTTTCTAGTACCCAATGAAAACTGCGAAATGCCAGGTGTCCGAGGATTCGAACCTGACCATATTTTAAGCAGCTCTGGATTTGTTTCAACTCTGAAAACATCTGGGATGAAGAGTCAGGACGAGATAAATGGGCAGCAGACTGTCAATAACAAGAGCGTATCAGTTCTTTTAAAAAAATAAATGTAAACAATTTTAAAATTTACCTGAGGGCCAAGCCCATAATGCATCATAACGAGTTCTGTTTGATTCATGTTCCGCAGGAAGGAAGAGATTGGTACCACACCATATGTTTCACATGCTTGTTTATACTTGGTTTTCCCTGTGTGATCATAGGCTTTCAAAACCCCTTCTGAAATAGAACATTGCAAATTTAATGAAGGTCTTCTGGTGTACTGTAGTGGTAGTTTCCCTACCTCTGGACCAGATGGCACCAGTTCAAGTTGTATCTGCTCCAGAAATGTGTCATAACATGTATGAAGAGATTTACACATAACACTTAGAAATTTAACAAGTTTTATATTACAATAATGAAATGCAATATGCTATACCCTTATTTAAATTAAAGCTGTAGTTTTAATACAACCTGTCACAACACAACTGTTCTGATATTTGTGTGAAAATTCTTCACGCTCATATATAGCAAAGTTGCCTTGTTGCTGCATGATTTTAGAACATGACTTCCTCTGTAGTGTCACCCAAGTAATCATTCTTTATGAACCTAATTAGCTATTTGGTTGATGGGGTCACCAGATCTGAAGTGAAACAAACTGTCACTCAACACTGACAAATGCACATCTTCCTGCAATGGTTCTATAGGCCAGTAATGAAGAATTGAAACCCCGTTCCCCCTTTCTGGGGACTTGAAGGTACGCTTCTGTTAATTCAAACCAGGAATTGAACTGAAGCATTTTTAATGCGTTTGGCTCAGTCACAACTGCTTTACTAATTGATGCATTGAAAACAGAGAGATTGTTATTTTAAGATAGGTTTTCCTCTTTCCTTTGTTACTGTTGCTGCTGACACCAACTCGTTTATTTTTCTAGTTATGGGATTTGGAAACTGGACCATTATTTCTTGCCAGTTCCTAGTTTTTCTTGAGATGGTGGTGGTTAGCTGTTTTTTTGAACTATTGCAGTCCATGTGCTGTAGGTTGACCCACAACATTGTCAGAAAGAGAATTCCAAAGTTTGAGCAACAGTGAAGGCACAGTGATATAATTCCAAGTCAGGATGGTAATGATTCTCCAATAGTTGTGTACATGCAATTTCTGAATACAACATAGCAATAGCGAACAAAGAACATAATATCACAGTACAAGGCTCTTCAGCCTTGATGTTGCGTCGCCCTGTGAAACCATTCTGAAACTCATCTAACCTACACAATTCCATTCATGGCCATATGCCTCACCAATGACAATTTAAATGCCTGTAAAGTTGGCAAGTCTGCAACTGTTGCAGGCAGTGCGTTCCATGCCTCTACTACCGAGTAAAGAAGGTACCTCTGACATCCCTCAATGTGAAGCTACGCCCCCTCATGCTATCCATCACCATCCTTGGAAAAAAGCTCTCACTGTCTACCTGATCTAACCCTGATTATCTTTGATGTCTCAATTAAGTCACCTCTCAACCTTCTTCTCTCTAGCGAAAACAGCCTCAAGTCCCTCAACTTTTCCTCATAAGGCTTTCCCTCCATAGCAGGCAATATCCTTGTAAATATCCTCTGAACCCTTTCCAAAGCTTCCACATCCTTCCTATAATGCGGTGACCAGAACTGCACGCAATACTCCAGTTTTGCACAGCTGCAGCATGACCACATGATTCCAAAACTAGATCCCTCTCCTAATAAAAGCTAACGTATGCCTTAACAGCCCTATCAACCTGGGTAAAAAACTTTGAGGGATCTATGTACATGGACACACATCTCTCTGCTCATCTACACTACCAAGAACCTTACCATTTGCCCAGGTCTCCGCATTCCTGTTACTTCTTCCAAAGTGAATCACTTCACACTTTTCCACATTAAACTCCATTTGCCATCTCTTAGCCCAGCTCTGCAGCTTATCTATGTCCTTCTGTAACAACATCCTTCAGCACTACCCACAACTGTACCACAATTATGTCGTTCACAAATTTACTAACCTATCCCTTCTATGCCCTCATCCAGGTCATTTATAAAAATGACCAACAGCAATGGACCCAAAAGAGATCCTAGTGGTACACCACTAGTAACTGAACTCCAGGATGAACATTTCCCATCAACCACCACCCTCTGTCTTCTTTCAGCTAGCTGATATCTGATCCAAACCACTAAATTGCCCTCAATCTCATGCCTCTGTATTTTGTGCAGTAACCTACCATGGGGAACCTTTTCAAATGCCTTACTGAAATTCATATACATCACATCAACTGCTTTACCCACATCCATCTGTTTGGTCACCTTCTTAAAAGAACTCAATAAGGTTTGTGAGGCATGACCTACCTTTCACAAAACCGTTTTGACTATCCCTGATCAACTTATTTCTATTGAGATGATTATAAATCTTCTCTCTCTCATAACCTTTTCCAACACTTTATCCACAACCGAAGTAAAGCTTGCTGGTCTATAATTACTAGGGTTGTCTCTACTCCCCTTCTGGAACAAGGCAACAACATTTGCTATGCTCCAGTCTTCTGGTACTATTCCTGTAGACAATGACAACATAAAGATCAAAGCCAAAAGCTTGGCAATCTCCTCCCTGGTTTCCCAGAGAATCCTAGGATAAATCCCATCTGACTCAGGGGATTTATCTATTTTCACATTTTCCAGAATTTCTAACACCTCCTCCTCGTGAACCTCAATCCCATCTAGTCTAGTAGCCTGTTTCTCAGTATTCTCCTCGACAGCATTGTCTTTTTCCAATGTGAATACGGATGAAAAATATTTATTTAGCCCTTTCCCTAGCTCCTCTGACTCCACACACAACTTCCCATTACTGTCTTTGATTGGCCCTAATCTTCCTCTCCTCATTCTTTTATCTCTTATGTACCTTTAGAAAGCTTTAGGGTTTTCCCTGATCCTATTTGCCAACAACTTCTCATGTCCCCTCCTCGCTCGTCTTAGCTCTCTCTTTAGGTCTTTCCTGGCTACCTTGTAACTCTCAATCACCCTAACTGAGCCTTTATATCTCATCCTAACATAAGCCACCTTCTTCCTCTTGACAAGAGATTTAACTTCCTTAGTAAACCACAGCTCCAGCGCTCGACAACTTCCTCCCTGTCTGACAGGCACATACTTATCAAGGACACACAGTAGCTGTTCCTTGAATAAACTCCACACTTCTATTGTGTCCATGCCCTGCAGTTTCCTTCCCCATCCTAAATAGAAATCTTGTCTAATCACATCATAATTGCCTTTCCCCCTGCTGCGGCTCTTGCCCTCCAGTGTATACCTATCCCTTTCATCGCTAAAGTAAACCTAACTGAATTATGGTTATTATCACCAAAGTGCTCACCTACCTCCAAATATAACACCTGGCTGGGTTCATTATCCAATACCAAATCTAATGTGGCCTTGCCCCTTGTTGGCCTGTCTGCATACTGTGTCATCAAACCTTCCTGCACACAATGGACAAAAACTGACCCATCTAAATTATTTGAACTATAGTATTCTCAGTTAATATTTGGAAAGTTGAAGTCCCCCATAACAACTACCCTGTCATTCTCACTACTATTGAGAATCAGCTTTGCTATCCTTTCCTCCACATCTCTGGAACTAATTGAAAGCCTAGAGAAAACTCCAAATAAGGTGACCGCTCCTTTTCTATTACTAATCTCAACCCATACTATCTCAGTTGATGAGTCCTCAAATGTCCTTTTCGCAACCACAAAACGGTCCTTGATAACAACTCTTTTATCATCTTCTCTGTTTTTACTGAAACATCTAAATCCCGGAGCTTGCAACAACCATTCCTGTCCCTGCTCTACACATGGGTCTGGACCTGGGGTTTTGATGTTGAGGCCATTTCAGAGACAAGCCGCAAGTTCACCCACTTTATTTCAGATGCTCCTAGCGTTAAAATAGACACACTTTAAACCAACATTTTGCTTGTCGGTGGCCTCTTGCAACCCTGAACCTTTATTTTGGATCTGCCTACGCTCAAGCTCCTCTATACTCGAATTACAATTTAGGTTCCCACTCCCCTGCTGAATTAGTTTAAACCCACTTGAAGAGCATTAGCAAATCCCCCCTCCAGGATATTGGTACCCCTCTGGTTCAGGTGAAGACCAAACATCCTGTTCGCAGAGGTCTCACCTACTCCAGGAAGAGCTCCAATTATCCAGGAATCCAAAACCGTAGCCATGTGTTCAACTCCTCTCTCCCTATACCTCACCACGCTAGCACGTAGCACAGGTAACAAACCAGAGAGAACTGTTTGTCCTAGCTCTTAGCTTCTACCCTAGCTCCCTGAATTTCTGCCTGAAATCCCTATCTCTCTTCCTACCTATGTTGTTGGTGCCTATGTGGACCACGACTTGGGGCTGCACCCCCTCTCCCGCAAGGATCCTGAATACACGATCAGAGACATCACTAACCCTGGCATCTGGGAGCCAACACACCAACTGCAAGTTTCTCTTGTTCCCAAAAAACCTCCCATCTGTCCCCCTAACTATGAAATCCCCAATACTAATGGTCTGCTCCTCTTTCGCCTTCCTTTTGGAGGAACAGGGACAAACTCTGTGCCAGAGACCTGTGCCCCATTGCTTACACCTGGCAAGTTCCACTTCCTGAATGAGCTGAAGTGATTGACATAGTGAGATAGTATTCAAAGTTAAATAACCAGGCAACAACTGGAATAACTATTGCCCCAGTTGACTGCTCTATTTAGGCAGGAGTGAAAACTTGGATCAATTGCACTCCTTAATTCAAATATGGAGGCCAATTGTGCTCCTATTTGGAAAACAACGGTTTATTGAATTATTATGGCTTTGTGGGAGAATTACTAGACTCCAGAGACCCAAATATCATTCTAGAGACCCAGTTTTGTGTCCTATCATGGCAAATGTTATAATTTGAATTTAAAAGGGGCTCTTGTGATGCAGACGGAGGGTCCTACGTGTGGACCGACAGAACCTTGGCCTGCGTTCAAATTCCATCTGCTCCAGAGCTGTGTAATAACATCTCTGAACAGGTTGATTAGAAAAAAGTTTTTTTTTTTTAAAAAAAAAAGACACTGAATCATTACAATCATTAACCTGGTATCTTATTCATGTTTATGGTGCACTGTCACATCAAACAGTGGAATTACCCACTAAAACATGGAGATTATTTCTTGGGTAGTTTTTTAAGCCTTCATGCTTTACTGAAGAAGTTTCATTATCTTTGATTGCACCTCCCATTGTTTGGGATGTATTTTGGGCTTCTCATTAATCCAGTGGCATTCTTAATTTTTCTTACCATCCAGATCTTCATCTAATCCTCCATTATCGAGCATTTCATCATCAGAAATATCCTCAAATAATTCAGATACTTTGTGGATAGGTGTCTCATGTGTGCAGATTTCTTCTGTGTGGTCCTTTGCCTGAAAGCTGCTTTGCACTCGAGTAACTGTCTGGAAAGTGTAAAATTGAAACGAAATCAGATTAACTAGTCTACATTAGCCTCATATTGGAAATTATACCAGCAAATCACAGACCTATTAAATGTTCCATCACAATTTAAAAAAAAAATCATTTGTGGGATGGGTGCTGCTGGCTGGACAGCATTGATAGCTCATCCCTATTTACCCTTGAGAAGATGGTGGTGAGCTGCTGTGTTGAATCGCTGCAGCCCATTTATTGTGCAGCCACGATGCTGGGAGGGAGAGAATTACAGAATTTTGACATAACGACCGTAAAGGAACAGCGGTATAGTTCCAAGTCAGGGTGGCGAGGGGCTTGGAGGGGGACTTGCAGGTGGTGGTGTTTCAAAGTACCTGCTGCCTTTCTCCTTCTGGATGGAAGTGGTCGTAGGTTTGGAAGGTTCTAAGAATCTTTGGTGAATTTCTGCAGTGCATCTTGGAAATAGTACATACTGCTGCTACTGAGCTTTGGAGGTGGAGAGATTGAATGTTTGTAGACATGATGCCAATCAGGCATGTTGTTTTGTTCTGGATGATGTCAAGCTTCTTGAATGTTGTTGGAGGTGCACCCATCCAGGTAAGTGGAGAGGATTCCATCACATTCCTGACTTGTGCCTTGGAGGTGGTAGATAGATTTTGGGAGACAACTTACTCGCCGCAGTATCCTTAGTCTCTGACCTGCTCTTGGACCAGTGTTTTTTTTAAAAATATATTTATTTATTAGCAAATTTTTTTAACTTCACAAACACATAAAATTATTGAAAAATACAAATCGGCATAATAAAAAGAAAAAACCCACAAATTACAATACAACGACTGTCTACTAACTACTAACCTACTCCTTGCAAGGCAACACCAATAAATAAGCAAATAACTAATAGATCAAAAAAAAAGAAAAGTAAAAAATAAGAACAATACAGAACAGCTATGCTCGGCGTAAAAACTCCCAAACAAAGGAATGGGAGCATTGTATATATATCCGTATTAACTCAGGAGACCCCCTTCAGGGCCCAGGGCTCGACAAACCTAACCGTGCTGTTTAAACAAATGCCTTAGTTAAGATAGTTGACAAATCTATACCCAAATAATTCAAGTAGGGCTGCCATGTCTTATAAAAATGGCCTGTTGTGTGGTAAACCATGTTTGTAAAAAGGTCCAAGGGAATGTGCTCCAGAATTAATTTCTACCATCCCAGCAAGCCCAGTGGGTTCTCAGACACCCAGCTCATCGGAATATTCTTCCATGCACAGTATGCAAGAACATTAAATAGTTTCTTCCCACGTCCGTCTAAAGATAGTAAATTCGGTAGACCTAAGAGGAGAGTTATCGGGTCTACTTTGACTTCAGTCCTCAATAGCCTCTCTCTCTCCTGCCACAGCTCTCCAATAAACACGGAGCTTGGGGCATGTCCAGAAGCAATAGATAAGAATGCCTACACTTATTTTACATTTGGGGCACACTGAAGATGCCCCTTTTTTTTTTTAAAAAACTTCACCAGATGGTCCACTGCCATATGAACCCGATGCAGAACTTTTAACCGCATAGCGCATGCCCTATTACAGATTGAGATCTTTCAAGTATTCTCCCATATGTTTTTCCATGTTTGAGAAGAGATCTCCACTCCTAGCTCTTGCTCCCAGACCTCACATAACCAGTTAATATCCTGCCAGGCCCTGCCACCCAGCAGGCGATAGAGGGCACTAACCAAAAGGGTGCTTGTGGAATGTAGCAACAACCTCTTTGTATGGGGCTTATAGAGCTTAGTGAGAAGCGTAGTCTTCTTCTGGGTGAAATCCCTAACCTGAAAAAAAAACGGAAAGGATCTCTGCTGGGCAACGCGTATTTGCGGCTAGGTTGCTCAAAAAACATCATAACCTCCCCTCAAACAAGTCTCCCAAACTAGAAACTCTTCTCGCTGCCCATAGTTTGAGCTTTGAGTCCATCATCCCTGGTCAGAACCCTGGCATGCCAACTATAGGCGTAAGTGGCAAAGTCTTGGATAAGCGACCTCACTCTGACACATTGCCCTCCACGCCTTGACTGTACTAATGACAATGGGGTTCCAGCAGTGGTCCATAACTGTCTTCATCTTATCCATAAACAACAGGTTAATCAGGGGGCACTTTGCCTAGGAGGCCTCGATATCCAGCCATATTGAGTTTGGATCGTTACCTACCCAGTCGCAGACAAAGGACAGCAGGGAACCCGATTGATACCTCCTGATGTCTGGGAAATCAACTCCTCCCCCTCCTTAAGGCAACTGCAATTTAGTAAGTTTGATGGGGGCCACCCATGATGCCAGACAAAAGAACCAAACCATCCCATAAGCTTCCGCAACGTTGACCTGGGAAAAATTATAGGGAGAAAGTGAGGTCTGCAGATGCTGGAGATCAGAGCTGAAAATGTGTTGCTGGAAAAGCGCAGCAGGTCAGGTAGCATCCAGAGAACAGGAGAATCGACGTTTCGGGCATAAGCCCTTTCCTGAAGAAGGGCTTATGCCCAAAACGTCGATTCTCCTGTTCCCTGGATGCTGCCTGACCTGCTGCGCTTTTCCAGCAAGACATTTTCAGCAAACATTATAGGGAGCATACGCATAGGATAAAGCAAACGAGGAAGAACATTCATCTTAATGAGAGATATTTGGCCCAGCCATGAAATTGGAAGAGCCTCCCATCTCTGGAGATCCCGCCTAATATTGTCAAGCAAGTGAGCAAAGTTAGTCCGAAATAACAGATCAAACTTGGAGGTAATTAAAATGCCTAGGTATCGGAACCCTGCCCGTGACCACTTAAAAGGGAACTTAGGGCCTTGAGGTTCCTCCGATTTTGCAAAGTTAATCTTATTTCCTGAAATAGCCCCAAATGAATTGATACATGGGATCAAATGGGGTACTGATGTCATCGGCTTGGATAAAAACAGAAGGACATCATCCGCATACAGTGTAATCTTGCATGCCGTCGATCCCACTTCCGAAGCGGTTATGTGGATGTTCTGACTATTGGACTCTGCCAGCGGTTCTATCACCAACGTAAACAATAGAGGTGTACTGCTGTGCTAGTTGTTCCTACAAAGATCCCCAGGGTAGTGGCTTTGAGTATTCTTTAGAGATTCCTCTTGCTGTGAACAGAGTTGATCATATTATGCCTGGGCATGTGAAAAATGAATTCTGATGTAAACCTGTAATCTTACCATAACAGGATGCATTGCATCTTTAGTAATCCAGCTGTGGTATCTGAGCATTCTTAGTTACAATGTTTGGGTCTCGGTGGGTTACTCTTCGGAGGGTCGGTGTGGACTGATTGGGCTGAAGGGCCTGTTTCCACACTGTAAGGAATCTAATAACGGTGAGAGGGGGCAGCCTTGCTGACTATCCTTACCAATCCTAAAATTCTCAGGCTTCACCCCATTGGTGATGACTGCAGACAGAGGGTGGCGATATATAAAACCTCCACCCACCTAACAAAGACCCCACCCAACTCAAACTGTTCTAAGACATAAAAAAGATACGGCCATTTCACACAGTCAAATGCTTTCTCTGCATCGAAGGAAATCACCAACCCCTGAATCGATCGTTGCTGACAAACTTGGACCATATTCAGCAACCTTCTGATATTATTAGAGGACTCATGGCCCCTTATAAAGCCTCTCTGGTCCTCTTCAACAATATGGGGCAACACCTATTCCAATCTCAGCGCCAGGATCTTAGACAGAATCTTGAAATCTGAATTCAATAGAGATGGGACTGTATGAGGCACAATCCTCGGGAACCTTCTCCGAAAGAATTAAGGAAATATTAGCTTCTCTCAAAGATGGTAGTAGGCATTCATGGATATAGGAGTGATTATACATCTTCAACATCGGCCTCGACAGGATCCCTATAAACTCCTCATAAAACTCACCCGGGAGACCATCAGGGCCAGGCACTTTCCCACTCTGAATCTGCCTAGCTGCCTCCTGTATTTCCTGAACTGTCAAGGGGCATTAAGGAGAGAGGCCTGTGCCAAGGTTACCCTTGCGAGGTCTAGGTTCTTAAAAAAGGCCTCCATTTTAGCACTCCTGTCTCGCAACCTTCAGACTGATACAATTCAGAGTAAAGTCTCCAAAAAGCCTCATTCGTCATTTTAGCATTGTATGTAAGGACCCCGGCGCTGTCTCTGATTGCTATATTGGACTGGGGAGCACACTTTTTCCTAGTCAGGTATGCTAAATACTTCTCCGGCCTACCCCCATACTTGAACAGCCTTTGACTAGCAAAAGCAAGTTCTTTCTTCACGTTTTGTGTCAGTATTGAATTCAAGGCAGCCCAAAAGGGCCTTGATCCTGCTGTAGCTTAGTCACTGAAGGCCGCGCAAAATATGCCGCCTCGGCAGCTTTCAACTGTGTCTCAAGGAGATGCTGCTGTTCCTCCTTCAGTAGTTTCCAGCTAGCCGAATAGGAAATAGCTAATCCCCTAGCAAAGGCCTTAGTGGTCTCTCATAGCATAGACAGACTACTAGCCGTGCCTGAGTTGATAGTCAAGAATTCCTGAAATTCTTTCAAAAGGTATTCCACAAATTTGGAATCCTTAAGGAGAAAAGGGTCTGCAAACCTAGCCCCTCACTCTTGGCCTTAACTTCCAAATAGACCACTGAGTGATCAGAGGTAGCTATATTCCCAATTTTGCAACCCATAAATCGAATCCAGAAGGGCTGAGGGAGCCAGAAAGAGATCATTCCTAGTGTGACATTTATGTGGGTTTGAAAAAAAAAGTGAAATCCCTGCCGGTAGGGTGAAGACATCTCCAAATATCCACCAACCCCAACTCCTCGCATAAGTCAGCCACCTGCTTGGCCTGTGAAGCACTAGTTGGGGGCCCACTAGGCATCCTGTCCACTGTCGGATCCAAAAGACAATTAAGATCCCCCCCATAATAATGTGCTGTGTTCCAAAGACACTCAGCTTAGTGAAAGCAGTAATCAAAAATTTGAGGGGATGCACTGGAGAACAGTAGACATTTAAAATGCCATATTTCTCGACCCCCGCCTGCCCCCCGCCATGAATCAGGCTTTAATTATCACAAACCATCCCTGCTCATCTTTCACCTGCTCTAATAAAGTAACAGAAGATTTTTCTGGATTAAGTACAGCCACTCCCCTACTTTTAGTAGTAAAGGATGAAAAGAATACTCGGTTATAACCCCCCCCCGTTGTAACTTCAGGTGTTCGCCAACATCAAGATAGGTTTCCTGCAACAAAGCGATATCAACCCTTTCCCTCTTAAGGTTAGAAAGCATTTTTTTCCTTTTAACAGGCGAATGACTTCCCTTGATATTCCAGGTGGACTATTTAATAAGACACTTAGCCATATCCCCTTTCAGACACCCTTGAACCCCTGGGAGGGGGAACCCTGCTTACAAAGCGCCAAGCACAAGTAAATAAAGACTCAGAGTCAAAGAATTGCGTATACAAAACCTACTCTATCATAACTACAAACAACCATCACTACCAAAAAATTACAAAGAAAACCAACTATAAAACCCTGAATAGAAGACTCTTCCCCCTGCCCACCATACACACCTCTTCCTTCACAGCTCCTTCAAATCCAGACTGTGCCCTTGCCTTAGGCAAGAAGAAAAAAAAAAGATGATCCTAAAATCAAATGAAAAAAGACAAAGTCAGGATGAGCACTCCACCCATCCCTGGCTTCATGTCACCCCTACTTGTGACTAAAAGAGAAACAGCACAAACAAAATAAAAGGGGAGACAACAAAGAACATCCACAAGATTTCCCATATAAAATCCAATTTCATATATTAAAAAAAATGAACTTATTCAAAGTTTTTTTTCAAAAAAGAAATTAGGGAGAAAGAAAGGAATAAAAAAAAATGGAAAACAAAGGAAAAAAAGAGAACAAACATTAACAGTATTCTTCAGGCTAGTTCATCTATTTTAAAGTGTCGACAAAGTTTTTAGCTTTATCCGCTGAGTCAAACGTATAAACTGCGTCCTCATGGCTGAAACGGAGACTGCAGGGTACCTCATGGAGTACTGGATGCCCAGATTGCTCAGCCTCTTTTGAATTAAAGCTGCAGAGAAATCCTGGAAAAACATGATTTTTGACTCCTTGTACAGCAGTGCCTGCGGATCATTTCCAAGTCATCAAGAAGCTTCTATTACTTTTTGCTTGTCATTATATGAGTGGAAGTGCACTAGGACCGGGCAGGGGAGCTGTACTGGCCCTGACCTATGCACTGTAACCTGATAAGCCCTTTCAATCTGCAGCCTGCTGGACTTGATGTGAAGGCTCAAAACCTTTGGCAGACAGCTTTCAAAGAAGCTGACTGGCTGCTCACCTTCCTTACCTTCAAGAAGCCCAACAATTTTGAGATTTATCTTCCGACCTCGATTTACGAGGTTGTCGATATGGTCTTGCAAGGCCCGCACCTCTCGCTCCAGCACCTGGATGAGGACTCCATCACAGCTTCCGAAGCCTTAGTTCGACCAACCACCTCCTCGAGCCACTCCCAGAGGCCCTGGATCTCCTGCTCATGCTTCTGAAGCATGGATGCGATAGGTTGGACCTGGGCATGAATCTCCCCACGGAGCTCCTCAATTACAGCCCCAACTTTCAAGGCAAGTCTCACCATCGCCGCAGCCAATTCCTGTGAGTCTGTCAGGTCCCCAGGGGGTTCAGGAGAGGCTGCCATCTCAGGTATGCCTGGTGCTACAGGGGAGTGTCCTCCCTGCAGCTGTTTGCTAACTCCTTTTCCGTTTGGCATCCTTCCCACCCCAAATGGGTGTTCTGCAAGGTTTTAAACTAGTAATTCCATCAGATAAGTTGGCCAGGGATGGCAAAAAACACCAGTATGCCTTGGCTGTTCGACAGAACTGTCCACAGCAGTTTTACAGAATCGCCGCCATCTTGCTGAGTCCACTGTGTTTATGAGTTGAGTCCAATTGAGTTTCTGGTCAATGGTAAATAAAAGGGTGTTGAGAGTGGGGGAAGTCAGTAATGGTAATACCGTTGAATGTCATGGGGCGGTGGTTGTAGTGTCTCTTATTAGTGATGAAAAGAATTTCAGCAATTTCACTTAGAAACCTGACCAAAATAAACTATATACCAAGATCCTCATCTACAGTTAATTTACAAGAGCAGATGATGGAAGGAAATGTGCCAGTTGCCCAGTAAAAGGAAGACTCATTAAGATATTGATTCTTTGCTAGCATGTAGGATGTTGATACAGATGTGGGCATTATTTATGTTCAAACCTTGATCTTTAGCATTGGCAAGTGGCTTTATGAATGAAAGCTACATAAGTTGAAATATAAATGGTGCAAGTTTTGTTACAGTTGTACAAAGCTCTGATTTGGTATTTGTTTGAACTGTGGACAATCCTGGCAGGACAATTGTACGTAAAGCCCTTCCAAAGATGGGTTGCAACTTCGAGCATTTGAGAGCTTTACAAAATGCAGGTAGTTACAGTTCTGCATTGACAATAACACTGAGTAAAGTAATTGTAAAACTCTGGTAGTGTACAGCTTAAAACATTGCTCAATGACAAGATGTTGAGGCTCTCAGAAGATTAGGTTGCACATTTCTTTCATGTCCTGATGAGTGCAAGACAAAGTGCTCTGACTGTGTCTTTTTGAAATGTGAAAGCAATTGTATGTGAAGAATTTCAAAGTGTCAAGCAACTATTCTGTTGAACAATGGAACACATAAGCAATAGTTTCAATAGATTGTTCATCCAACAATTCAAACCAGACCTGGTCATAATGGTGTACTTTAATAAATGGATAAACACTGTTGAACCCTCTCCTAGTACCATTTGGAGGAAAGGTTTCCTCAGTGTCCTGGCTAATTGTTATTTTTTTAACTAATTTAAAAATATATCCAGGATCAGGTATTCAATGTCATTTGATAGACTTTACTGTGCATATTCTCCACAATAAAATGTCATAAAGAAGTTCTGGCATTATCATGTTGCTGTTTGTGAGAGTTTCCTATGAGCAATTTGACTACCAAATTTCCTATAATACAACAGAGACTATACATCAAAAAGTACTCCATTGGCTGCTAATACTCCAGCAGTTGTGAAAACCTTGGAGTAAGCAATTGACATTATTGCCTTCTGAAAGTTACGCTTAGACTGGTTTCCTTGTGAGCAAGGGTATTCGACTCAACAATGTTAAAATATAAAATCCTAAATTATGGCATGCATTGCACCTATGAAAACAAAAGTGTTTTATGGGGACTGAGTAGCTTTAGGACATGGGAGGACCCCACCATACAAATTTAAGTATTTACTTCCTACTTGTGGCAGAGTGGTACTATCACTAGATTAGTAGAGCCATAGAGAGATATACAGTATGGAAACAGACCCATTGCTCCAACTCGTCCATACCAACCAGATATCTTAACATAATCTACTCCCATTTACCAGTACTTGACCCATCCTATTCAAACACCCATCCAGATGCCTTTTAAATGTTGTAATTGTACCAGCATCCATCACTTCTTCTGGCAGCTAATTCCATACATGCACTAGCAAAAGGTTGCCCCTTAGGTCCCTTTTAAATTTTTCCCCTAAACGCATGCCCTGTCGATCTGGACTCCCCCATCCCAGGGAAAAGACCTTGTCTATTTACCCTATCCATGCCCCTCATGATTTTATAAATCTTGTTATGACATGGGATTAACCCTCTGGCTTAATTTAAACCAGCAACACAGAACAGATTTATCCCGTGCAGTAATCTGTAAATTCGAGAGGGCAAAAAAAATTTAAAGTAAGAATTAACAACTTTAAGAAATAAAGTATAACAGAGAATAATTAACTAACAGCTACTTACAACTCCTTCCTCTAATCTAGTTTTTACCTTCACTTCTGTAATACTAGTCCGAGTAAGATTTACAAAACAAAACTTCTTATCTCAAAACCAGGCAGCTTTTGGTTCTTCTCTGTATTCCTGTCTTCCTGAAGAAGGGCTAATGCCCGAAACGTCGATTCTCCTGTTCCTTGGATGCTGCCTGACCTGCTGCGCTTTTCCAGCAACACATTTTCAGCTTCTTTTTGGGGATTCTGCTTCACAGGTTACTGATCGATAAAGGTAACTTTAAGAGAGCTATTTTTTGTGCAGTCTTTACAAGCTGGTATTTTGCAGTTCTCCTCTCAACTGTTCAATTTTCCCTGGTCATATATCCCCAAAGCATCAGATTGTGTCATTGGCTTTGAAGTTTGTCAACATACCAAATTCAAATGATTGGAATTTAGTATTTTTCATGGTATAATTTAAACTGATTGCCTGGAGACAAAAACAAATTCAAATTTGGCCAACCAGCTAATCGAGCTGTTCAACCAAATGTTACATTATATTTTTTTTCAGAACATTTGGTGCTGTCAGGTGATTCTACTAGCTTTTAACTTTCTTAAAAAGGTACAGTACACTCATCTTCATAACACCTGCCCCCTGAAGAATAAAGGGACCATCATAATGAAAAGATGAAAAGAAAGGGGTGGCACGGTGGCACAGTGGTTAGCACTGCTGCCTCACAGCACCAGAGACCTGGGTTCAATTCCTGCCTCAGGTGACTGACTGTGTGGAGTTTGCACATTCTCCCTGTGTCTCCGTGGGTTTCCTCTGGGTGCTCCGGTTTCCTCCCACAGTCCAAAAATGCGCAGGTTAGATGAATTGGCCATGCTAAATTGCCTGCAATGTTAGGGGTAGGGGTAAATGTAGGGGAATAGATCTGGGTGGGTTGCGTTTCGGCGTGTCGGTGTGGACTTGTTGGGCCGAAGGGCCTGTTTCAACACTAAGTAATCTAATCATATTTTTCTTTTTTTAAAAACACATTACCTTAATAACAGATTAATTTAAAGGTTCTGTTCGCCGAGCTGGAAGTTTTTGTTGCAAACGTTTCGTCCCCTGGCTAGGCGACATCATCAGTGCTTGGGAGCCTCCTGCGAAGCGCTTCTTTGATGTTTCCTCCGGTGTTTATAGTGGTCTGTCCCTGCCGCTTCCGGTTGTCAGTTTCAGCTGTCCGCTGTAGTGGTTGGTATATTGGGTCCAGGTCGATGTGTTTGTTGATGGAGTTTGTGGATGAATGCCATGCCTCTAGGAATTCCCTGGCTGTTCTCTGTCTGGCTTGCCCTATGATAGTAGTGTTGTCCCAGTCAAATTCATGTTGCTTGTTGTCTGCATGTGTGGCTACTAAGGGTAGCTGGTCGTGTCATACCCAACATGAGCAAGACGAATGTAGTGTACAAAATACCATGCAAGGACTGCACTAAACACTATATAGGACAAACAGGAAGACAGCTAACAATCCGCATACATGAACATCAACTAGCCACGAAATGACACGACCAGCTACCCTTAGTAGCCACACACGCAGACAACAAGCAACATGAATTTGACTGGGACAACACTACTATCATAGGGCAAGCCAGACAGAGCCAGACTGAAGAAGGGCCTGTGCCCGAAACGTCGAATCTCCTGTTCCCTGGATGCTGCCTGACCTGCTGTGCTGTTCCAGCAATAAAGTTTCAACTTTGATCTCCAGCATCTGCAGACCTCACTTTCTCCCCAGAGAACAGCCAGGGAATTCCTAGAGGCATGGCATTCATCCACAAACTCCATCAACAAACACATCGACCTGGACCCAATATACCAACCACTACAGCGGACAGCTGAAACTGAGAACCGGAAGCGGCAGGGACAGACCACTATAAACACCGGAGGAAACATCAAAGAAGCGCTTCGCAGGAGGCTCCCAAGCACTGATGATGTCGCCTAGCCAGGGGACAAAACGTTTGCAACAAAAACTTCCAGCTCGGCGAACAGAACCACAACAACGAGCACCCGAGCTACAAATCTTCGCACAAACTTTGAAGATTAATTTAAGTTCACCTTAAGTTGTTCACATATACATTAAATACATTTTAGATGAGATTTGTATTTATCAGTTAAATCTGCAACAATGTATCTGTGATTACATTCTTATGACCCACATGTATGATTTTTAAATTAAAAGTCTGGAACCTAAGACGCCAACGAAATAGTCTCATATTCTTGTCTTTAAAGCGTTCTAAGAATATAAGCGGATTGTGATCCGTGTACACAACCATTTAATATATAATACGAACAAATATTGTAAGGCCAGTCCCAAACTCAATAGTTCCTTCGATCACAGTATTTCCTTTGGTGGATGTTGATTTTCTTCAAAAAGTAACCAACTGGCAGTTTAATCCCATCCTCATCTTCCTGCAGGACTATAACTCCAACTCCAATGTCACTAGCATCGATGGCGACTTTAAAAGTTTTGAAAGGTTTGGTGCAGCTAAAACTGGTTTGGTGGTTACTATGGCTTTCAAATGATCAAATGCCTCCTGACATGGTTCTGTCCACCGAAACTTTGTTCTTCTTTAGCAAATCGGTTAACGGTGCTACTGCTGAAATTTGGAACAAATTTCCGATAGAATCTGCTGAGTCCTAAGAATTGAAGCACCTCTTTCTTAGAGTTTGGTCATGGAAATTCCTCAATGGCCTTCGTCTTTGGATTCTGTGGGGTCAACATTCCATGACTGATGTTATGTCCCAAGAACGTCACCTCTGCTTTCGCAATTTCAGTTTTGTTTAAGCTTATCACCAGTTTTGCTTCTCATAGTTGTTCAAAAGAGCTCTGCCAACTGTACCATGTGATCTTTCCAGGACATACTGAAGATCACTACATCATCCAAATAGACTGCACAGTCACAACTCTGTTCGTGAGTCTTTGGAATGTGGCAGGTGTGTTTTTCATTTCAAAGGGCATTACTTTAAACTGATATAACCCATTTGGGGTTACATAATGCATGGTTACTGGCAGGTATGTTTAAGTCCAACCTGGTGATGTAACTGGCTTGTCCGACTTTCTCTATATCGTCATTCAACCTAGGAACTGGATAGGAGTCAGATTTTGTAATAGTGTTGAACTTCCAAAAATCCACACAGAATCATTGAGTCCCATCAGGTTTGGGAACTAAGACGCTCGGCGAACTCCACTCGCTCTGGCTTGGTTCGATGATGTCCTTGTCGAGCATGGCCTCCACCTCCATCTGGACCTGTCTGGTTTTGAAAGGATTAAGCCGATAGGGGTGGTGTTTTATCAGAGCAATATTCCCTACGTCTGCATTAGTCCTCCCCATCTGATTCTTACACAGGTCCTTTTACTGCAGTAACAAATGTTTCAACTGCATTCTACGTTCCTGAGAAAGACAGCTTACTAATAACCTATCCCACTCCTCAAGGACTACTTTATTTTTTAACCTATTTTGAGGCACATCATCTGGATTGGATTCCTCACTCTGCGGGGCAGTAACTAACACCTGTTTCTCCAGTTCTTTCTCTCCAGTGTAATACGGTTTCAACATGTTCACATGACATATCCGATACCTTTTTTATCACCCCATCTGACATCTTTACTAGATAGTTCATCTGACTCAACTTTTTCTTAATTTGATTGGGACCACTAAATCCAGCTTTGAAGAGATCTCCTATCACTGGTAACAGTACTAACATGTCATCCCCTTGGGAAAACATCCAAATCTCAGAACTTTTATCTGCCACCTATTCTATACCATGCCCTCTTTAGGTGCCGTTTAGCTAACTCACTTACTCAATTTAATCTCTCCCACACCTCCGATACATAATCTAAGTGCGAGATCTCAGACTTTGGTCCTGTCAATTTTTCTTTAATTAATTTCAAAGGGCCTCTCACTTCATGCCCAAATGTTAACTCAAAGGGAGTGAACTGAGTAGATTCATTTAGGGCATCTCTGATGGCAAACAATACGAATGGGATACCTTTATCCCAATCGTTCAGGTAATCTTAACAGTATGCTCGAAACATGGTCTTCAAAGTCTGACGCCACCTTTCAAATGCTCCCTGGGATTCACAATAATACGCACTGGATTTAAAGTGCTGTATACCCAAGCTATCCATAACCTCCTTAAAACAGCCTAGCAGTAAAATTTGACCCTCAGTCTGACTGAATCTCTCTGGTATCCCATACCGTGTGAAGAAAGCTACTAACTCCTACTACCGCCCTTTTGCTTTGATACTTTGTTATGGTGTTGCCTCCAGAAATCTGGTAGACACAGCAATTATGGTTAACAAGAACTTGATCCCACTTTTTGTTTTAGGGAGGAGACCAACACAATCAATTATAACCCTTGTGAAAGGTTCTTTAAATGCGGGAATTAGCAACAAAGGTGCTGGTTTTATAACTGCCTGTGGCTTACCTACCATTTGACAAGTATGACATGTATGCCAAAAGTTAGCTACACCCTTGTGCATTTCAGGCCAGAAAAATGTTTTTGTACCTTACTCTGAGTCTTTCGTACCCAGAAGTGACTTCCTACAGCTAGTTCATGTGCTACCTGTATGCTACCAGCAACACAAGCTGGTGCACTTCGACCCCTTTCTCCTCTGCATGAACCAGTCGTGGTCTTCATTTTCATCTTAGGATTCTACCTTCCAGATAATAACCCTCCAGAATATTCTCTGCTTCCTTATTGGAGTACGCATCGACATACATATCTTACATCATCTTGTCTTGCTGTTGCAAGTCTCTTAGCCTTTCAGGACTAAACACATCTGTCTGACCCCCTGCCTGTTCAGGTCTTTCATGAGTATCTGCTTTTAGGGTATCTGCTAACTGAATCTCAACTCTTTGTTCATTCTCTTTACTTCTTGTTTTGCACAGTGACTTATGATAATGGGATCTGGTTACCACACAGAAATACCAGGATATTATCCCCTCAGTTCCTTGGTCTTCCTTGAGCTTCTCCACAACATGGGGAGTCCCTCCCATCTTGGACCCTGCCAAATAATTCACAAAACAAACTGAGTTCCTAGAACTAACACTCTGTCAATCATTCCCACTGTAACTCCCCAGCCTGGGGTTGGCACTCCAACCTGATCTGACAGAGGGGAACGCGAAATTTCTATCCATCTATCCCACAAATTACCACTCTCTGATAACAGATCGGAAAGAGTGCATAGTCGCTCATCCCTTACTGTCAGCAACTGGTTAGATCCTGCATCTGTCAAAATTATAACTTCTTGCCCTTCTACCCCTGTTCTTTCTGAGTAAACTTTACCCACAGAGGCTAATCCTTTGTAGAGATCAGATACTAACTCCGTACCAAGACCCTGCCGAGGCTGTGCACTCTCCTGCAGTTCCTCAGCTCTTCGTGGGGTCTCCTTTATTACCTTCACTAATGCCACTTGCTTAGCTTCTTTTACCACATCTTTTCCCACAGAGCCTTTCTTTAACGACCTGCACTGTGACTTTGTCTCTCACCTTCTGGCAGTGAAATCACCGGCACTGGAATTTTCTGTGTCCCACTCCATTACAGTGAAAATACCTGAGGCTTTTCACCTCCTGTCCACCCTCTTGGGCTTCTTTATTATCCTGTGGTAAATTCTTACCAGTGTTCTCTACTCTTGGTTTAGTAGTTGCTATCTCCCTTTCTCCCAACTTAGAGTCATAGAAATGGACAGCATGGAAACAGACCCTTCAGTCCAACCTGTCCATGCCAACCAGATATCCCAACCCAATCTCGTCCCACCTGCCAGCACCCGGCCCATATCCCTCCAAACCCTTCCTATTCATCTAACAATCCAAATGCCTCTTAAATGTTGCAATTGTACCAGCCTCCACCACATCCTCTGGCAGCTCATTCCATACACATACCACCCTCTGCGTGAAAAAGTTGCCCGTTAGGTCTCTTTTACATCTATCCCCTCTCACCCTAAACCTATACCCTCTAGTTCTAGACTTTCCCACCCCAGGGAAAAGACTTTGCCTAGTTATCCTATCCATGCCCCTCAATTTTGTAAACCTCTATAAG
>NC_057734.1:9529562-9530940 GCF_004010195.1 Chiloscyllium plagiosum | reverse complement strand
ATCTATCTGGTTTATACCTGACATATGCTTCCTTCTTTTTCTTAACCAAACCCTCAATTTCTTTAGTCATCCAGCATTCCCTATACCCACCAGCCTTCCCTTTCACCCTAACAGGAATATACTTTCTCTGGATTCTTGTTATCTCATTTCTGAAGGCTTGCAATTTTGCAGCCGTCCCTTTACCTGTAAACATCTGCCTCCAATCAGCTTGCGAAAATTCTTGCCTAATACCGTCAAAAATGGGCCATTCTCCAATTTACAACTTCAACTTTTAGATCTGGTCTATTCTTTTCCATCACTATTTTAAAACGAATAGAATTATGGTCACTGGCCCCAAAGTGTTCCCCCACTGACACTTCAGTCACCTGCTCTACCTTATTTCCCAAGAGTAGGTCAAGTTTTGCACCTTCTCTCGTAGGTATATTCACATACTGAATCAGAAAATTGTCTTGTACACACTTAAGAAATTCCTCTCCATCTAAACATTTAACACTATTGGAAGTCCCAGTCGATGTTTGGAAAGTTAAAATCCCCAACCATAACTACCCTATTATTCTTACAGATAGCTGAGATCTCCTGACAAGTTTGTTTCTCAATTTCCCTCTGACTATTATTGGGGGGTCTATAATACAATCCCAATAAGGTGATCATCCCTTTCTTATTTCTCAGTTCCACCCCAATAACTTCCCTGGATGCGTTTCCGGGAATATCCTTCCTCAGCACAGCTGTAATGCTATCCCTTATCAAAAATGCCACTCCCCCTCCTCTCTTGCCTTCCTTGCTATCCTTCCTGTAGCATTTGTATCCTGGAACATTAACCTGCCAGTCCTACCCATCCCTGAGCCATGTTTCTGTAATTGCTATGATATCCCAGCCCCTGTTCCTAACCATGCCCTGAGTTCATCTGCCTTCCCCTGGCATTGAAATAAATGCAATTTAATTTATTAGTTCTACCTTATCCCTGCCTGCCCTGACTGTTTGACTCACTTCTGTTCTCAGCTGTACCCGTCTCAGATCGATATCTTTCCTCACTACCTCCCTGGATCCCACCCCCTACCCACCTTACTAGTTTAAATCCTCCCAAGCAGTTCTAGCAAATTTCCCTGCCAGTATATATTAGTCCCCTTCCAATTTGGGTGCAATCCATCCTTCTTGTACAGGTCACTTCAACCCAAAAGAGATTCCAATGATCCAAAAAATGTGGATCCGTCTCCCATACACCAGCTCCTCAACCATGCATTCATCTGCTCTATCCTCCTATTCCTGCCCTCACTAGCTCGTAGCACTGGGAGTAATCTAGATATTACTACCCTTGAGGACCTCCTTTTTAAATTTCTGCTTAACTCTCTGTAATCTCCCTTCAGAATCTCAACCTTTT
>NC_057734.1:9494640-9529209 GCF_004010195.1 Chiloscyllium plagiosum | reverse complement strand
CAGATATAATCCGCAGTAACCCTTAAACTCTCTTTAAACTCCCACATCTGACAAGAAGTACATATCACTGCAAAGGCCATTTTTGCTCCTTCACAATCTACAGACCCAGAAAATGACACTGTCTTATTCCTCTACAAACACTGCCCCAGGTTAAATTAATAGCTGTGGCTTATATTTTAAGCTTAATTAAGAGATTTCTCTCCAAAAACATATAATCAAGAAAGAACCCACTGTACTCACTAATATAGTCTTTCTCTTGGACAGACTTAAAACAACGATTAACTTACCTGATTCTGTGCTGTGAACTTTGCCCAACAGTTCCTCCAAGATTAGTTGTGAATTTCACCGTTTGTTAATTTTCCCAGATGCACTCCGATGTCCAGCGATACACAAATTCAAACAGCAAAGGCAGGTAACTATGCAGGTTCTCTCTCTCTCCCCTGCATTCTATTCTATCCCTCACAGGACAAACCTCTGACCAGAAGCTGGTCTTATGCACCAATGTGTACTCATCTGCTCATGCTGCTGCCCTTCTCACTTCCTGAACTTGTGTTCCTCCACGGGAATTCTTACCATCTCTGGAAGGAATTTTTAAACTCCTCCAGCATAATGATTTCTCTTAGAGCCTCAAAGGTCCTATCTATTTTGAAAGCATGCACCCATCGATCAAAATGACTATGCTTAATTCTTTCAAATACAACGAAAGTCTGACCTGGTTCCTTCTTTAAGTTTCTGAACCACTGTGTATATGCTTCTGGTAGTATTCATAAGCAATTAAAATAGCCTGTTTAACCTCTTCATAATCTCTTGACATCTCATCCGAATATGCAGATAAGCTGCTGGTTTGCTGCGGGGGACTCGCCTCAGGCAGAGCCAGAGGTCAGAAGGAGTTGGGCACTTTCCACTGACCTTGCAGTTCGAGCACCTGGGCAAACTGCTGTGGAGCAGAAGAAGGCCTTGATTGCTTCATGCAGATACTGTGTATTAGAGAGATATAGAGAGTGATGCCATGACGGTGGGGGAATGCAGTTGGAGTGGGCACAGCTCAATACACAACATCTTCACCTCTTCCTAGACTCCGAGAACAGCAAGAAGGATTCCCTGTCACACAGTGAGTACCAGGAAGAGGGAGGTAATCACTCCAGGAAGGGCTGGGCTGCTGAGCTGGAGGATTGCAAAGTTTGGATTTCTTGGGGTCTGTGTATTTGAGACAGAGAGAGGGACAGGGATGTGAAGGTACATGTTGTAGTGTTAGTGTCAGGCACTGCTCTGTCTTTTTCCAACACTCTGCTATCTGAGCCTCCCTCTTGGCCCAACTCCCTCTCTCTTGTCCCCAGGCATCTGAAACACACTTGAATGCATTTCCACAGAAACCGGCTGCACGCAACTCTATGTGTATATGGCCCGGACTGGTTGATAGTGAGAGGAGCGCAGTGTTGGGGGAGGCAGTGTTCTTGTCAGAGAACAGTGGACAGAACGTGGCTTGCTTTGAGAGAAATATGCCTCTGAGGAGGGCAATGGGTGGCATAAAGCAGGATTTTCAAGTAAATAAACCTGCTACACTCACAGCCAATCCTCAGGGAAAGGCTGCTGCTTCCTGTTGCCATTCCAGAATATTCTCTAATTGTGGAATTCCCAACAAATTTCCTGAAGACCTTGATTGTTGTCTGTAGGCAGTTTGGATCAAACAGATCCAGAGAAGACATTTTGACTTGTGGAGAGAGCCCTTAATAACTCTCTCAACTGAGTCACAGTGGTAAACAATATATACCTGCATATACTTTAGAAAGATTAGGAATAGAAAAAGGGGGGGAGAAAAAAAACCCAGCTGCACAGTGGCTCAGTGGTTAGCACTGCTGCCTCACAGTGCCAGGGACCCTTCTGGAGTTTGCACATTCTCCCAGTCTCTGTATAGGTTTCCTCTAGGTGCTCCAGTTTCCTCCCACAATCCAAAAATGTGCAGGTTAGGTGGATTAGCCATGCTAAATTGCCTGTAGTGTTCATGGAGGTGTTGGTTAAGTGTGTTCGTTAAGGGAAATCTAGAGTAATAGGGGTAGGGGAGTGGGTTTGGGTGGAATACTCTGAGGTGTGGACTGGTTGGGTCAAATGGCTGTTTCCACACTGTAGGGATTCTATGATTCTGACAATGCGGCAAATACCTTCACTAGCTCGGCCTACCAGTTTAGTCTGACCAAGCATTATCCATAAATCCTTGGACCACACCTAAGTGTTTGAGTAATTCCCTTAAAATTTCAGATTTACTTTTGTCCTTGGTTAAACCCTGGTTAAAACTTCTAAACTTTCTTGGCAAATTTGAAAATCACCTTCAAATCCCAGAACCTCTTTAGCAATTTTAAGAGCCATTTCTCTCACTTTTACTTTAATCAACCACAAGCCACCAAAGGAAACAAATTGTTTCTCCTAACATTTACTTAAAGATCTAGGACACTAACCTGCAGGTGTTTAAATTTGCTGGGATTTTATGTACCCCCAAACCTATTCAAATCTGTCTAAATCAGTTCAAATCCCGATGATGAGCCCCCAACCTGTTACGACATGGGGTAAACCCTCCTGCTTAATTTAAACCAGCAAAACAGAACAGATTTATCCTATGCCGTAATCAGTAAACAACTACTTACAGCTCCTTCCTCTAACCTAGCTTTTATCTTCCCTCTGTAATATTAGTCCGATAACACCCCCTGATTAAGATTTACAAAACAAAACTTCTTATCTCAAAACCAGGCAGCTTTCAGTTTTCTCTGTATTCCTGTCTTCTTCTTGGGGACTCTGCTTCACAGGTTACCGATCAATAAAGGTACCTTTAAGAGAGCTATTTTTGTGGCAGTCTTTACAAGTGGGTATTTGGCAGTTCTCCTCTCAACTGTTCAATTTTCCTTGGTCATATATCCCCAAAGCATCAGATTGTGTCATTGGCTTTTAAGATTGTCAACATACTAAATTCAAATGACTGGAATTTGGTATTTTTCATGGTATAATTTAAACTGATTGGCCGATTTTGTATCTGTTTTTGTCTCCAGGCAACCAGCTAATCCAGTTGTTCCACCAAATGTAACCTGTTTTTTCAGAACACTTGGTGCTGTCAGGCAGTTCTAGTGGCTTTTAACTTTCTTAAAAGTACAGTACACCCACATCTTCATAACAACCTCTATAAGGTCACCCCTCAGTCTCCAACGCTCCAGGGAAAAAAGCCCCAGCCTATTTGGCCTCTGCCGATATTTCAAATCCTCCAAACTTGGCAATCCTTGTAATCTTTTCTGAACCCTTCATGGATGAAAAACGTAGTCCAAATTTCTAAACAATATAGAAAAATTTGAACACTGACTGCCTCATAGTTGAGGATCCTAGCATAGCAAACTTTGTTTTAAGCAAACCTTATGAACTTGCACTCTCAATAAACCGGCAAAAAATAACCTCCTTGAAATACCCTAAGTTTACTGCATTATCGCAATCTCCGCAACGTTCAAGTAGCCAGTTGAGGCTGAGAGTGAGAAGGCTCGCTGCCATTAAGTTTTATTTAAGGCTAGGTTGCATCATTATTTAAGTGATTTATGCTGCAAGTAAAGTATAACAGTGATGTGTATACCTCCTGCATTATGTTTCTATTTCTTAGTGTGTGTTTTTACACTGATCAAGAGATTCACATAATCAGTTGGAATATTTGAACAACCAGCACACTCCTATGCCCACAGATGCTAGTTATTGATAAGTTTTCTGTATCAGTACAGATATCGTGGCTGTTGAAGACACTCGTCCGAAGGCAGCACTTGTGGATCTCCGCATCAATGTCTGCCTTAGATGACAAGTGCCTCTCCAGGTTGGGGAATTGTTCCACATTTGGGAGGACTTCTCCTTTGATCTTAATGGAGGGACAGGCCAGATGCCCTGGGTCAGGTCAGGAAAGGACTTGAGTTGGTAATTTAGAACCCCAAGCTAATTTCTGGGGACAAAGGATCAATTCCCACCATGTCAGATGGTGAAATGTGAAATCATTGTAAAACATGTTGACCAGGTTAACTGCTGTTGATAGCCATTTAAAAAAAACAAACATTTTGTTAAATAATGTACTTTAGGGAAGGAAATCCATCATCCTTACCTGGTCTGGCTTACCTGCGACTCTATACCTACAGCAATGAGGGATGGGCACAGCCAGCCGACACCCACAAATAAAAATATAATTGTTGCACTTGTCAGTTGGCCTACTTGGGTCAGTTAGCTGGACAGTTTGTTTGCAACACACAGAGTGATATCAACACCATGGGCTCAATTTCCACACTGGCTGAGCTTACCATGAAGGGCTCTCCTTCTCAATCTCTCTCCTCACCTGAAAGATGGTGACCCTCCAATTATGCCACCACTCACCATTGTTAGAAATGGGGAAAAGTGTTGTTTTTGCAGATATAGAAAAAGCATACAGCAAAGGGGTACAGCAAGAGAACTATTAACTCTGCAGGTATTTAGGGAAGAGTATCTCTACTTTTCAGTGCATAATTATGGATAGTTAAGTACTAACTTCAATGTAGATTTATTAAAGAAAATAATTCCTTTTACCATAATGTTTAAAACAACAGTTTCAGCAAAAAGCTAAGATTACTGAAACATATAAGCGAAACATGAAAAAGATACATTGTTAAGATGTATGTACAAGAATGGAATGTACCTATGGATAATGAAAGAAGTTACAAAGGGGAACATTGAGATACGTGCAATAAATTGTAATAAATTGTCTTGTTTCCAGTTTTGGTGGTCTCCTCTAAATTTTATTGAATTTTGTTTCTAAGAGGAGAGCAGCACGATGCTCTGATAAGACATGGAGACCTTACCTGTGACTCTACTCCCGCGGTTGGCTCTTAAATACAAAAAAAAGGGACAGGCAACAAATGCTGGCCCAGGCTATGACATGCGGGAATATATGCACAGAATAACACATCGAACCTACTTTGAAGTCGACGCTGCCCCTGCTGTAAGAGTTGCGGGGTCTGCTGGGGGGCTTGCTGCTGACACCCCCGAGTTGATGTAGGTAAACACCTGCTGCACGAACCTTCTGAACTCCTTCTGTTTTATCCACCTTATCAGTCTCTCCCTCTCCCGCCTCTGCCCCAGCATCAGCATCTTCCTCGGAAGATTTCTCGGTGAGCACCATTGCCTTCAAACTGAGAGCAGAATTCAAACAAAAAAAAACTATCAATCTCCAATATCTGACAGCGTAAACTACTCTTCCTCCAAAAATTATAATAACAACATTATTATTGTTGTTGTTTACAATCCCGTTTCTCGCCCCCCAGATAAGGGGGATACAGGTCATTGCCATACCTCCCAAACAACCCCTCAACCTGCCTTGATGGTGAAGCGGTCCCCGCCCGTGTAATGACTGGCACCCGGGTTAACCAATAGAAGCTCCGATTATTGACATTCACGTGATCAATTGACCAATGGGAGTCTCTGAGGCGGGACTTGAGGCGAAGCAGCAAGTTCGATGGGCTCCCCGGTTGCCATGGCGACCGAAAACAATCCACTTTTCCCAAAGTTCCGCCTTTCCAAAAGTTATTCCCACCTCCTTTTAACAACCGCAGATGCGAAAGACGTCGAAAAAAAGTCGAATCCAAACCATCGCCCGTCCTCGTTTTTTTGAAAAATATAACGGTCAAAGCCCAACCGTCACCCCCTTCCCCAGAATTCCTTGCGTCAGCAGCCACGCTTTTTTGGGGGCGGGAGATAAATAAAACTTTTACGAATCCAAGGAGGGTTTAGAATCATAATGTCGGAGTGGTTTGTGTTTGCCCGCAAAGATATGATAGAATGATAAAAATATTTTGCTCGCGCCGTGGGTAGCAGTTGGGAGGGAGGTCAAAGGTGATAGTCAAAGGCGTGGTTGCAGCATGTCTGGGTTTCGGGCGGGAGAATGGGAGGGATGTAAACAGCTTTAAAGCGAAATCTCTTTCTATATCTGTAAAGGACATAAGATGTTTGTGTGTTAGATACTGCGGAAAGATAGGGTTAATTGTACACGTTGCCCTGAAGAGGTTGAGACTGAGTTGGTCTCTTGGAGAAAGACACTTTCTGGGGACCTTGTCAGCCTTCCCTTATATTATTTTCATCTATTGCCATTGATGTGGATTTACACTTTTTGTCCACACCTGGACCTTTTATATGTGCCTAATTGGCGTTTGATTCCATTCAGTTAGGTTTTTGTTTTGTTTTGCCGATGGGAAGCAAACTCAGTACCGAGTTGCGATGGGTTGAGATTTAGCACCAACTCTTTTTAATGCAGCAGAATAAACAATGACCATTTTCACCGAAAATCTCCCATAGTTTATGTCCACTGCTCTTTTTTTTTTAAAAAGTGGGGTTTAACATCTTTTGTTTTAATTCACCACGTCGCCGAGAATTGCGGAGAGTGGTTCATTCTCGCCTCCCCCACCTCCTCAAGCTCTTCTATTGTTATCATCATTTTTGTTTGGTCTCAAACCTACAATGTCGAAGGAGACCGTTACCAGCACATCCCAATCACAGTCCCAGAGTCAGTCCCAGTCCGCCTCGTCCACCAGCGGCACTGGATCGAGCAGCCTATCCTCAGCAGGCACTGTCATCCTGGATTCCAACCCTACCCAGGATCTTGCTACCATTCCAGAAGTGGAAGAATTGCCTAAACCTTGGGGACGCCTCTGGGCGCTAGAAAAAGGATTTTGGAACTTTGGTGAGTACCTTTAAAACAAAACCTTGTAGAACTTGTGCTTCAGGCAATTGATTCTGAAAGGTATCAACTGTTATGGATATGGCAAGAGCCAGCATCACTTCAGTTTTGATCTATCCTACGTGTTTTAGGTGCTTAAGAGTTGTGCTGACCTGAGCTTCTGAGTTTGGACTGGTAGTTAGGCATGTTCTGATCAACCCGTTCCCAGATGTTATTACACACTTCTGAAACAGGTAGAACTTGAACCTCGGCCTCTGCCCTTTTTTTTTCATTCGACCTTTTTGTATTGACACAAAGGGGAAAGTCAGCCAAACAATACTCCTGTAGGGAAGTCTGCTCTGAATTCTTGTAAAGTGGTGTAGATGTTTCTAAACTGGAAGCTTAAATTGAATTTTGCAGTAATTGCTCATAAACTGTAGCAAATCTGATTCTATTATTGGACTATTTTTCATTTATTTTCAATTTTCACTGTTTTTGATGTCAGCTAGATTATTTTTAAGAAACCTTCAAGTATAAAAGAAACACCTACAGAATGCAGTATTCCCTTTATGATGAAAATAAAAGCAACATTGCTATGTGCATTTACAATAAAAGGCGATAGTACTATCCGAAGGCTTTATAGTCGGATAAATAAATATTTAAAGCTCCCTTGTTAATTGAAGTCTAATATGTTGCCCATTCAAGTTTTGCCTGAGTGTAGTCTTTCTTGCAGGACTGGGAGGGTCAGTATTGTCAATAGGCCCTTGAATTTCAAATTCAAAATGCTTGTAACCTGTTCCATGTGTGGGCATTGTACACCAGGGTTTTAAAACTTTTATCAATGTGATGGGTATTGTGTCCAGCTCACTAACCACCCTACATTTTCTTTGTGGTGATTTAAGTTACCATTCAGTACCCCAAAACAGCTGTAATTTCTAGTCAGCTGTTTTAATTTGAGGTTTCTCCTTTTACTGAGTAGTTGGTGTAACTGAAGTTGGTCGAGGGGTAAATGCCATAAAGACATGAGAGGAGAAGGTTGTGGTGGTACAGAGAATTGATTATATAAAATGTATAAATTGTGTGGATTGAATTTTGTCATGGCTATAAATAACATAGAGATCTCGGTGGTGTTATGTTGGTACAATAGTAATGTTATTGAAGTGATAGCTTGAGACTTGTTCTGAGTTGAGAAAAATGAAATCAGATGTCTGAAATTATAAATATCACACTGTATTTGTTTACCTAAGGAGTCAGTACCTGAAAGGGCCATGTGCTTGTTTCTAAATTCTCATTTATGAAAAGGAAAGTAGTAAAGTATTGCAGGTCCCTAATCTCTGCAGTAATATAAATATTTTGGAACATTGTTCAGGTATTACAATACAAAGGTTGTACATTGAATCTTGTCTGATAAACCTCCCAAGTGCAAAATGAAGCTTAAAGTAACAATAATACTTTTTATAATTTAATTTTTGTTCATTTTTGAGTAGTGCTGTGGAAAGAAAGACACTATAAATCATATGTTGGAAGGAGGAATAGGCTGAAAAACAAAAGACAGTACCTGAAATATTGTGCACAATTTTGGTCCCCATGCTTGAGGAAGCAGACACTTCAGAGGACGTTCACTAGGTTGATTTCACAGATGAGGAGTTTGTCTTGTAAAAAGAGATTTAGCACTTCAGGCCTAAACTCTCTAGAGTTTAGAAAGAGCAGGTCATATTGAGATGTAAAGGATGCTTAAGGGGGTTGTAGATGTAGAAAGGATGTTTCCTTGTGTGGCCATCTAAAACAATGTCATAATTTTAAGATAAGGGGTAGTAATTAAAACAGATCAAGAGGAATTACTTCTCTCTCTATTGTGACTTTCTGGAATTCACTACTTCAGCACAGGATGTATGCTGGGACATTGAATAATTTTGAGGAAATATACAGATATTTAATTAGTAATGGGTTGAAGGATTATGGGGAGTTAGCAGGAGAGTGGAGTTGAGGCTGTGATGATCATATCAAATGGTGGAGCAGGTGTGAGGTGGTGAATTAGGCATGAGTAGGCCTCTTCTTGCTCCTCGATATTATGTTCTAATGATCAACATTTTGATCCAGAAACATGGAGTAATAAACAGTTTTGGAATTGTCCTGAAAATGGTCTTGACATTGTGTAGAAGTTTTTGGTAATAAATTAACATATTTTAGATATAAACCGGTTTGAAGCACTGATACTAACCTTCAATGTTCATTTCATATTGTTGAGCTTCTGTTTTCAAAATTTTACAGGCTAATAATGTAGTGTCCGTTTTTGACCAAGTTTTAATTGGATGTTTCTGTTTGAGCCAGATTGAGGAAGCAAAGAGTGAGCAAATAAATGTGTCATCAAGCAAATGTCCTAATCTTGTGTGTTAGCAATTGACGAAGCAGCTGGCTTGCAACAGTGAGAGACACCTTAAATTAACCATCTTTTTAAACTTCTTTCCTTTTTGATTTATTTAAACATGAGGGTAGTTATTGAAATGATTTTGAAAAGCCTTGTGTACTTTGACAAGTATATAATACTTTGAAGTCAGATATTCAGATATGCTTTGTTTCCTGTTTTTATTTTTGTACACTTAATGATATTTGGTGGCTAGCTGCTGTTCATTGACAGCTTGAAACTTGTGGTGAGGTCAGATGAGGAGCACTAGCTATTTGGCTCAATGCTGAGTTAAGAATATTTGCAGAGAAATGTTGCTCATGGCCGATTAACTTAATTCAATTAGTGACAGTTTGTATGTAAGAATTTCTTCCAAACCTGGGTGATTTTTATTAGACAAAAATAACCAAAGAACCATGGATGTTGGAAGTCAGAAACCAGAACCGAAATTGTTGGAAAAGCTCAGCAGGTCTGGCAGTGTTTGTGCAGAGAAAGCACTGAAGGTTCTGAAGAACGATCACTGGACCAAAATGGAAATTCTGTATTGTCTCCACAGATGCTGCCAGACCCACTGAGGTTTTCCAGCGATTTCTGTTTTTGTTTCTGATTTTTTTCGTTGGGCTTGTCTTAATGTATGGTTCTGTGAGCACATTCACCCTCCAGCACCTCACTCAAAAATGTTTTTTATTTATCCGAGTTTTGATTTGCATTGATTATTCTAGGAGAGTATATCTTGTGGAAAGATATTTGAGAACTTTAGAGACATGGATTTGTCCATCCAATCACGTCTTTTTTTTTTGTCACAGATTGCTTAGATAACGAGTACTGGTTCGGAAGGGATAAATCATGTCACTATTGTTTTGATCATCCAGTGTTGAAGAGGAAGGAGCACTTCAAATCGTACAGCAAGAAACACTGCAGAATTATCAGAGTAAGCTATGACAACACTGTAGCTAGGACTATAAAAAGACATTTGAAGGTTTCCTTTTGAGTCCGGTTGAATAGAATCTGAATGTCAGTTTATACGACCTATTGTTCTGAATCATATTCTGTATATGAAAACTAAGAAACGTAATATTGATTCATATTTGAACAAAATTGATTTGATTGCCTTTTTAAAATATGTCCTTGTTTGAGCATACGTGCAAGAAAAGTAACCTGATTGTGATTGCTGTGATGCCCCACACAGCTGCAGAATCTGTCAACCGTTGCTATTTGGAAAACTAATACTCAGGCTACTAGTGATGCAGAGACTGCCTCACCCAGGGCTAGTTTTCTGCCAGTTTTCTCCCCTAACTCCAAAGATGGTGGTTCCTTTCTTAAACAAAAATCACAAACTTGGAAATTCTGTATTGCGATCAGTATACGTTTATAAAGTTAGTAATTGTAATTACTACTTTAATTTGCTTACCAATACTTCCTGAGGTTTGTGAAACATCGTGTCATACAGTGGAATTACAAACCAAGACCTGTTGAAATGCAGCTCATCTAATCTCAGTAGATATGGTTTATTTGGTACAGCCATATTAGTCCATTTTGAAATTATGCATCCTTTAAAGTGACTGGTGTCCTGGGGTGAATGCCTCTTTTATATCCTTCTGAAATGATGAACTTTTAACAGCTTCAGTTAAAATCATTGGGAATTCCAAACGAAATTTAAAAATCAATTAATGCAACATTTTTTGCCCATTTGGTTTGATTGTTGCTATTCTACCTGTATTCCTGTATAAGCTTAGAATAACCAATGCTAACATTGGCTGACTTTGTGGGTGGAAGCACACCGTTACACTTTAGCTCACATATACAAAATGGAATGTGTAGCATTGGTATAGATGTGCTACTTCCAGCAATTTTAGCAAACCAGTTCAATAATTGAAAGCGTACACCTCCGTTTCAGAATTTATTTCCTGGTCTTACTTAGGAAAAGGGCCCTGGAAGCACATTCGTAGTATTTATTGAAGATCACAGTTCGAATGGTACCTTCCTGAATGGCCAGATAATTGGAAAAGATCGAAGATTACCATTGTGCAACAATGCAGAAATTGCAATTAATCATGAATTACACAAAGGTAAAAACGTGTTTTTAATATATTGGTAGTTGGTCCAATTTGGTTGCACCTTTTCTGGACCTGCTTGCAAGTATACTTGGAAATTTGCTTCAAATATTTATCACTGACAAGGTTGTGCTTGGACTCGTGCCTTATGTTACTTTATGGCCGTTGTCCATAAATACCTTTTATGGATTGGGAACACTTTCTCCATCCGTAGCTTGCGAGAACTCCAATTTTGGTTACTCCTTTGGACCAGGTTGATCAAGTGCAGGGATTGCTGATCTTTGTTATAATTCTTGTTGGATGCTAATTTAAGCAGTCTAGGTCTTACTAGTTTTAATTTTTGTTGGGGTTTGTCACATCAACAAACCGGTCATGTGCACCAGACGGGCTGAAATGATACTGAGAAACCATAATTAAGTGCCATAAATTTATTTGCAGGAAAGTGGGTCCAAAAGCTAAAAATTGAGAATTGGAAGTTGATGATCTGCTTTAAGTGAAACTACCAAAATTGAAAAGTGGACTAATTAAATTGCTCAAAATATTTCTTTTAGAAGTTAATCTGGAGGCTTCTGTTGATTCCTAAATTCACTTCTGTGACCTGGGGATTTAAATATTCCTGGGAGGCACTTAAAGAAGGAAGAGCATGGAAGCTTTCTGATTGTTATGCTTTACATTAGTCCCTAAACCAACATCATCAAAAGAGATCAATCATCTCATTGCTGTATGTGAATTAACTGGTGTGATTGTCTACTTTGTACAGTGACTATATCTCAAAAGTATTTTATTTGGATATCAAGCAGTTTGGAGCATGCTGAGTCATGATAGTGGATGCATGAATTCAAGTTAATACTTTTGAGATTGAAACCTTTTCAACATTTTCCTTAAGAGACATGCCCGTACTGGTGCTTGTGCTTCTTTTTAATGTAGGTGTTCAATGAATAGCAAAGTGGAACTTTCAGAATACATGCACTAGTACCTTACAATCTAGAGAAAACTCTCACAGTACAGATCAAAGCTTTGATCCTGCTATTCCGATGGCCAAATAGCTGTTGAAATTACACCACTCTTGCCTATGCTTTCGGACCATGCTGAATGCTTAAATGGCTGACTCCATAGGAACTGGTTAGGAAATTGAAACTTGTAATGACAACTCCTACGCTTCTGGAATCCTCTGTAAAAGGTTCTTTTAAATTGGAAACTTTTTGGAGTGTTTTGACTCAGTCAAACTTAATACAGGGGAACCTCGATTATCCGAATGAGATGGCCGGGCACTATTGCGTTCAGCTAATCAATTATCCGAGCCCCAACCCATTCCAACACCTCTGGGGGCCGGACTGGACATCAACAACAAGAGTGCTGCTGCTGCAGCTGCCGTTGTGGGGTAAGTCTCTAAATAGCGCGCACACACAACATTTTACTGCAACTTTTTGACACGTTCCACCTTTACCCTGTACAGGACAATGTTGGAGAGATTATCTGGGGAAGGGGGTAGTTGTTAGGGTACAACCCTCTGTAGAACTCCAGCGAAAATGTGGAGAGAGAGAGAGGGGGCGGGAGGTCATTCATTTGGAGATGGTCCCTATTTAATCACTGCAAACAAAAGACACGATCACTGTTGGAAACAAGTCTTTGACGTAATGTTTCTGTCGGCATAATCCGATTTTCACATAATTGGTATTCAGATAATCGAGGTTCGTCTGTAATTGCCCAAAGAAAGTGATAGGATGAAAAACTTCCTCTAACACCTGGGTGACTATTAATCTGGCCCCCTCAACCACATTTTGTTGTTTACTGTTGCCAGATCATTAGAAATCAATTCTTGCCTATCAGTGATTCAACATGGTATTTCTATGGCCAGTCTTTTGGATTATTGTTGAACTCCCTCCTTATTGCTCTACTCTAGACTGGGCAAAGCTGGAATGTGGGACAGCTCTTAATTAAGTTGATTACAGGTCAGTTAGCTAAAAAATGGAAGGTTTCTGTAAAACAGTGTTTTAAATGAGGCAGATGATTTACTCTATGTTTCTACTTCTAGTTTTTGTCTTTTCTGACCTCACAACTGATGACCAATTGAACTTGCCAAAAGAGTTCCGGGATAAATACATCATTTCAAAACCTCTTGGCTCGTAAGTATAAGTTATCTTTCATTCAAGCTCTAGAATATTGTAATATTCTTACCGACAACTGTACAATTGTTAGGAAAACACCAGACAGTAACCAACTGGAAAAGAAGCCAGTTGAGATCATTATTTTCTGCAGTGCTTGGATATTCCTATTAGCAGCAGTTTAATATTTCCTTTTTCAAAGATTTGCTGAACTCTTGGATTCTTCTCTACTTTCCCAAAATGATCATTCATCTATGTGATCTAAGTTTGCATGGGGTACCTTTTTGGAGGAAGAAGCATTTCAACTGAACTGACTACACTTTTAGTAAAGTTACCTGGATCGTGATGAGGGAAGCAACTCCAGTTGTTCAATGCTATTCCCCACCTAATTTGAAAAAAAACGAATCTAGCATCAAGTAGAAAATGTATTGACTGAATAAATTAATGTTGCTGTTGGAGAAATTAGCGCAATAAAGCAGAGACCACACAAGACAGATTGGGTGAAATTGATAAGCTGTTTGTTACAAGTGATATCGCTAGAAGAGAAATTGATGAGGCTGACACAGAACTGACCGTCTGTACAGGTGGATAAAGGGTTTTCTTCCTTGAGCTGAGGATACACCACAAAGGTATACAGGAAAGCCACACACACAGACCAAGTCCTGAACTACGAAAGCAACCACCCCAACACACCCAAAGAAGTTGCATCAAGACACTATTCAAAAGGGCCTCAACACACTGCAGTACACCAGAACTGCAAAAAGAGGAAGAAGAACATCTATACAATGTATTCGCCAAAAACGGATACCCGCACAATTTCATCAACAGATGCCTAAGGGAAAGACAACGGAACGAGGACATGCCGCAACCCAAAGGACTAGCCACACTACCATACATAAAGAGCATTTCCGAACTGACAGCCAGACTACTGCGACCACTAGAACTCCTAACAGCACACAAACCAACAGCCACTCTCAGACAACAACTCGCCAGGACGAAGGACCCGATACCCAGCATGAGCAAAATCAATGTAGTGTACAAAACACTACATAGGAAAAACTGGAAGACAGCTAATGATCCGCATCCATGAATACCAACTAGCCACGAAACGACACACCAGCTGTCCTTAGTAGCCACACACTCAGATGACAAGTCACATGAGTTCGACTGGGACAACAGTACTATTATAGGACAAGCCAAACCGAGAACAGCCAGGGAATTCCTAGAGGCATGGCACTCATCCACAGATTCTATCAATAAGCACATCGATCTGGACCCAATATACCGACCACTGCAGCGGACAGCTGGAACTGACAACCAGAAGCGGCAGATACAAATCACTATAAATGCCGGAGGAAAGATCACAGAAACGCTTCACAGGAGGCTCCCAAGCATTGAGGATGTTACCAAGCCAGGGGACGAAACGTCTGCAACACAAATTCCCAGCTCGGTGAACAGAACCACAACGAGCACCCGAGCTACAAATCTTCTCTCAAGCTCTGACCTGTCCTTTGTGTGGCTTTGGTATTCCTGTGTTTTCAGACTTCCCTTGGGCTTTGGGACAGCTGTGCTGACCGGGTCCAGGAAGCTTATTGTTAGTGTGTTTTGGGAACTGTATTCCCTTGTCTGCGAGTGACTATGGTTCTGTCTGGTTCCACTTGTCAGCTTGTTGGTCAATGCTGAGGCATTCTGGGTGCTTCTGGTACAGTTTGGCCAAGTTTGATTTCCTACATTCTGTGTGGGCGTACTGTGAGTAGGCAGGGTGGCAGATCTTTTCCCACAGTAGTGTAAACAAGCTCTGAGCTATAATACTCAGTTTTTTTTGTTGTGGAACTACACCATTTAAAATGAAGGATGGACAGTATATTCTTCTTGAATTGATTTTATTACTAATAAGTCTGAGTGCCATTTATAAACTCTGCAATTTCTTATTTCAGTTTAGCTCTTCATATATTGAAGTAGAGAGCTATCCAATTTTATAAATTTTCATCTCAAACTTGTAGACAAGGAGTCCCAGCACTGCACTTGCAAATTGTTATATTGTCAGCAGGTATAATCTTCAGTGTGAGGAAGACAAGTCCCTTCTGTAGCTTAGGTTTATGTGCAGTTTGTCTTATCCTTCAATATGTAATTTGGATTAATTTCTAATTTTACAATATTTTTAATGCTGCAGAGGTGTTTGTGGAGAAGTGAAGCTGGCATTTGAAAAGGCAAACTGCAAGAAAGTAGCTGTGAAGATTGTACATAAACCCAAATTTGCACAACTTGTGTCTGAACGAGGCGTAAGTATGACCAAATGAATTGCACAGTATCTGTGTAATCTAATCTAAATGTATTTTGTTTTGAAGCCAAAGGCGTTTAACACCATTAAAGTGAGGGAGCCTTCTCTGGCTCGGCAGTGTCTCTCCCCCAGGAGGTGCAGTTCCACTCCGGAACATCCCAGATGGCCTCCTACTTCAAGGATCACAATTTCCCCTCATGTGGTCAACAATGCCCTCTCGCGCATATCCTCCTAATCCCGCACCTCAACACTTGAACCCCACCACTCCAACCGCAACAAGATTAGAACCCTCCTGGTCCTCACCTTCCACCCACCAATCTCCAGATACAGCACATCATACTCAGCTATTTCTGCCACCAATAGTCAGACCCCACCACCAGAGATATATTTCTCTCCCCATCCCTATCAGCATTCCGCATAGACCATTCCCTCCGAGACTCCATTGTTAGGTCCACACACCCCACCAACCAACCCTCCATTCCTGACACCTTCCCATACCACTGCAAAAGGTGTAAAACCTGCGCCCCCCCCTCACCTGCATCCAAGGCCCCAAAGGGTCCTTCCACATCCAGCAGAGATTTTCATGAGCATCCATACACCTCATGTACTGTATCTGTTGCTTTTGCTGTGGTCTCCTCTACATTGAAGAGACAAGATGCCAACTTGTGAAACGTTTCTGAGAACAATGTGTCAAATAACCCTACCGCCTTGTGGCTGTCCACTTCAACCACCTCCACCCCCTGTCGCTGCCGGCGCCACCACCACCACTCCGCCAAGGACATGAAAGTCCTGGGCTGTCTCCACCGCCAAATCCTAGTTACCTGATGCCTGGAGAAAGAATGCCTCATCTTCCACTGTGGGACTCTCCAACCACATGGCATCAACATCTATTTCACCAGTTTCCTCAACTCCCTTCTCTTTTTTTTTCCCCCACCATCCCAGATCCAACCCTCCAACTCTGCACCACCCTCTTGAACTGTCCCACCTCTCCACCTTCCCACCTGTCTGTTCCACCCTCCATTCTGACCTATCATCATCATCATCCCCCACCTACAAACACCTATTGCCTTTCCAGCTTCCCCCTATCCCACCACCACCACCACCAATATATCCCTCAGCCCCCTTCTCCCCATTCCCCACATTCCTGATGAAGGGCTTATGCCCGAAACGTCTATTCTCCTGTTCCTCGGATGCTGCATGACCTGTTGTACTTTTCAAGCCTTCTTGCTATGCAAGTTATTAAACTGAGTAGAAATCTGGACACTATTCAAAGTATGCTGTGAAAATAGTGCCAGGAGCAAAGACTGCAACTGTTGATGAACAAGTTTAGGATTAAAATCTGGCAGTAGTCTCTAACAGACATTGTGAATACTGAACCTTGCAGTTCATTAAGAACTGGTTGGAATCTGTGGTTGAATGGGTCGGATGGGAGCTAGTGTTATGAAGATGTTCTGTCCAGAACATGATAGGGAATTCTCAACAAGGTATGGGGGAATTATTTGGTCAAAAAGTAATTTCCTGTATTAAAAATTAATTATCTTTGCTGTGAAGCAATGGCTAAAGAGAGGCTATGCAAGGCAGAGTTGATCTTTGTTGTATGAAATACACAATCAGCATGGAGAGCACGTCACAAAATATCCTTTTAGTGTTTTGGGTTTTAGACTTTTGAATTGGGCAACAGGGAATGATATTATAGCAGGGTGGCTGAATTGCTATACCTTTCTCCCCTTAATTCCATCCAAGTTGGGGCAGCATGGTGGTTGTGATTAGCACTGCTGCCTCATAATGCCAGGGCCCCGGGCTCAATTCCACCCTAGGGCAACTGTCTGTGTGGAATTTGCGCATTCTCCCCCTGCCTGGGTCGGTTTCTGACAGTCCAAAGATGTGCAAATTCGGTAGATTGGCTGTGGAGTTATAGGGGGCAAGGGTCTGGGTTGGATGCTCTTTCGAGGGTTGGTGTGGACTCGATGAGCCAAATAAACTGCTTCCACAATGTAGGGATACTGTGATTAAGTTCTGAACCCTGCTTCAGGGATATCATACAGATCTCTACAGCAGAGTGAGGGCTTCTACTAAAGACTGTTAAATTTTCTACATGAGTGATTCTAGGAGAAAACAATATATCAACCACAACTGAAAAGTAACTTCCTCAGTTGGAGCCAAAACATCTAAATGCAATCTGGGGTAGTATTGACGTGATAACATTGTTGCTGGATTGGTAATCCAGAGACCCAGGTAATGTTTCGGGGACCTGGGTCTGAAACCCATCGCAGCAGATGGAATTTAAATTCAATAAAAGCTGGGACTGAAAGTCTAATAATGACCATGAAATATTATTGTGAAAACTCATCTGGTTACATTTAATAACCGTTTTCTGTTATTAAATGTAACTCCAAGCACACAGCAATATTGTCGACCCTGTGAAATGGCCTAGGAAACCTCTCTGTTGTTTGCTTAAAATGTCTTAAAAAGAAATGAAACCATAATATTGATGAAGGCACAATGTCAAACTCAGCCTGGTTGATTATGAAAAGTTGTCATCCTCAATATCTGGGGGCTAATGCCAAAATTGAGAAAGATGTCTCCAATTAGTCAGGTTGTTGTGTTTGACAGTCATACTTGTGCAAGTATACTTGCACACACTGTTCCGGGAAACAAAGCATCTCCCAGAATGTCCTGTCTCACTAACATGGTAAACTCACCAGAGGTGATAGCATTGTTTATACAGTCAGAATGTGAGTTGTCCTTTGAGTCCTCAACATTGATTGTGGACTTCGGGAAGCCCCCAGGTCAAACATGGTCAAGGAAGCCTCCTGCTGGTCACCATGTGATACCCCACCACTTCTGTTGATGAATGAATAGTCATCCATGTTGAACACCACTTGCAGGATGCACTGAAGGTGGCAAGGCTGCAGAATGTACTCTGGCTGAGGGACTTCATTGTCTATCACCATGAGCACATGACTGATGAAGCTTGTTGGGCCCTAAAAGACATAGCTGCTAGATTGAGTCTGAAGCAGGTGGTGACAGAGTAAACAAGAGGGAAAAACTACTTGATTTCATCTTCTCTAATCTGCCTGCCACAGATGCATGTGTCCCTGACAGACTGATCACTGCAAAGCCCACGTGAAGACTAAATCCTGTCTTCATACTGAGGATCTCCTCCGTCCTGTTGTGTCACATTATCACCATGCTAAATGATGGACTTCAAACATGTTTAGCAACTTGACTAGGCATCCAAGTGGTGCTGTGGGCAATCAGCAGAAGCACAATTGTATTTCAACACAATCTGCAACCTGATGATTTGGAAAATCCCCTGCGCTGCCATTATTGTCAAGCTAGGAGTTCAACCTGCTTTATTGAAAAGTGCAGGATGACTTACCAGGAGCAGTGCCAAGAATATCTAAAAACGAAGTGTCAGTTGGTGAAGCAACAGATCTGGACTAGCAGGTCGGACAGCATAAGCAGCAAGTGACAGACTGAGCTAAGCAGTTCCACAAACAATGGAATAAATTTAAATTCTGTAGTTCGATTACATACAGTCGTGAATGATTGTGGACAATTGAACAACTCACTGGAGGAGAAGATGCCATAAGTATCTCCATCCTTAATAAAGGGGGAACATAATACATTGGTGCAAAATATAAGGTTGAAGCATTTCCAGCAATATTCAGCCAGATGTGATGAGTAGATAAAATATCTGAAGGAGTGTCACTGGACCTGAAACATTGTCTACTTTCTCTCTGTGATGCTACCAGACCTGCTGAGCTTTATCTGCAATTTATGATTTTGTTTCTGATTTCCAGAATCTGGAATTCTTTGGCCAGTTTGATCAATTGCATGTGATATCACAAAATGGCTGAAGGCACTAGTTTGCAAAGGCAATGGGCCTTGATAGTATTCCAGTAATGATACTGATGATGTGCTCTAAAACTTGCTTCACCACTAGCCAAGCTGTTCCAAAGCAGCTACAATACCAACACTTATCTGACAAGGTAGTTAATCAACCAGTTTTGTAGTGCATACAAATCAGGGCAAATCCAACCCAGCTGTTTACAGCCCCATCAGTCTTCTCGAGATCATCAGGAGAGTGATGGCAGGATAATCAGCAGTGCTATCCAGTAGCATCCTGCTCAGCAATAATCTGTTCACTGATGCTCAGTTTGGGCTTTACTGGGCCATTCAGCTCCTAACTTCATTTCAGCCATGGTTTAAATGTGGATAAAATAAATCTGAATGCCAGAGTTGAGGTGGAAGTTGACTGCCTTTGACATCAGGGCTGTATTTGATCAAGAATTATATCAAGAAGCCCTGGCAAAACTGGAGTGGGGGTGGGGGAGGTTGTGAGGAGAATTTTCTGCTCGCTGGAGTAAAATCTGGAGTAAAGAAAGATGGCTGTGATTGTTGGATGTCAGTCCTCTCAGCTCTATGATCTCTTCAGGGGTTCTTTGGGATATTGTTCTAGGTTGGACCAGCTTCACCTCCTTCACCAATGACCTTCCGTCCATCATGAAACCAGAAGTGGGGGTATTTGTTAATAACAGCACAGAGTTCAGCAACATTTGTGACTCCTGTACTAATAATATCCAAATCTAACAAGACCTTGACAGTAATTAGGTTTGAGCTGATAAGTGCCAAGTAAATCTGGGTCCCACCAGTGCTGGGCATTAACTGTCTCCAACAAGAAATAATCTAACCGTCATGTGGCGGATTCAGCAATAGCAATGCCAGTATCATCATCCTGGGTGTTACCATTGACAGGAAACTGATCTGTACTAGCCATATTAAACTGATGCTTGAAGAGCATGTCTGAGTGCACAAATCCTGCAGTGATTAACTCATTTCCAGAATTCCCAAAGGCTGTCCACTATCTAAAAGGCATAGGTCAGGCATGTGATGGAGTATTCTCCGTTTGTATGGATAAGTGCAGCTTCAGCAACACTCAAGAAGCTTGATACCTGAAGCAGTTTGCTTGACAGACAGAAGTTGCACATTTAGTCCCTTCACCACAGGTGCACAGTAGTAGCAGTTTGTACCATCCACAAAATGCACTGCAGAAATTCATTGAAGTTCTTTCGACCACACCTTACAGATCCATGACTGCCATTTAGAAGTAAAAAGCAGCATTTACATGGGAATTCCAACACATACACCACAAAAAAGCAGCTCACCACCACCTTCTCGAGGGCTGGTAAGGATGGGCAAAAATGATCCAATCGGCAGTGCCCACATCCCATGAATTCATTTAAAAAATGTTGGAGGATCTTTACTGATTTTTTTTTTAATTTGTGTCTCTTATGACCAAGTTTAGCACCTGCTATTCTATCAATTTTTTTTCGCATACTTCGAGATTATATGTTTGTATGCACAAATAGAAGTTGAAATGGGAAATGAGATTTGTAATTTACAATATGTCTCATGGCTTTATAGTGTGACATTTATTCTCGTCATTTTACAGGGGCAGAGTAATAATTCTGATTGGACGAACCTCACTGGTGTCGGGCAATGTTCAGCATCTAAATGAATAGCAATGTGCTATTATGTCGCACAAACCTAAATGTCTGATTTGTTCCCTTTTAATGTATTGAATTTGATGATACCATCCGAGGCAATAATTAGTTGATATCGCTGTCCTCTGCTTCTGGGATTGGATGTGATTTAATGAGGGCATTTTAGAGATGTCAACAGACATTCACGTGTTTAGGCTTATACCTGTAGAATGACCACATTGCCCAGTTTACTTTTGATAGCATTTACAAGCAACAGTTAGTGCCTTTTGGAGCAGAACTTGACATGGGACATAAGTCAGAAGCCTCAAGAAAGAAAGTATTTAGATTACTGGCTCCATGCTTGTTGGTTACCCAAGTTGATGGCTGCATCCTTTCTAATTTTCACTAGAAAGAAAATTATGTATTTAAATAACTAATGGAGGAACATTTATTGTGAAAACCGAATTCTTTTTTATTTAATCAACCACAGGCTTTTTTACAATCTCATATACTTTATTCTCTTCTATGCATGCTTTTCCATTTGTAACAAGTGTGAGTATGTGTATGTGCTTGTTGAATTAAATATCAATAGTGTATGTGACCATGAGGGCTCTGACAATGAAATGATCAGAACTTTTCACTAGAGCTGCGAACTGCTTGAGCTACCAGATAGTAGATTTAACAAACATATCCAGGTAGCTGTAAATTCTGTATGGAATGTTTTCATGTAAACTAATATGCCAAATATTCTGTTAATTCTTCAGTCTCCATTGTGTACAAGTCAATCTAAAAATTGTTCAGCCATTCTTTTGTTTGCCAGTTTGCTCCTGAAACTCTGTCCACAAGCTGTTAAATGCAATGTATCTCCTGAGCGGGATAGTGTATATCTCATAGTACTCATTTTTCTGTAGGTGTGTCCTGCTCTAAAGTAATTGCTCTTACTGAGGAGTATGCTAATATATTAAAGGCTGCCAAATGTAATTGCAATTCCAGAATATTTGCATGTGATGGAACAGTTGACAATTCATTTTGATGCTGGAAGTCTTGCCTCTCATGCATACCATTCCTGCTTCGAACAGTCTTGATCAATCGATTAAAACTTTGGCCATTCTCATACTACGTGAATCAAGCTTGTTTGCATTGCACTGTTTTATTTCAAGTTTCTAATTAAATTCCGTTCCTCTGCAGGATGCTGCTGCAAAGTGTTCCACTTCAAATGTTGCAACAGAAGTTGAAATTCTGAAGAAATTGGACCATGTAAGTTACAGAAAGTGTCTACTTTATTGTATTGAAATATTAATTTCTGATTGATAAATACTGTTAATTTTTTTTCTTAAAGCCTTGCATAATCAAAATTGAGGAGGTGTTTGATTTTGAAGACTCGTTCTACATTGTACTGGATTTGTAAGTGTTACACATTTTTTTGGGTCTTACTTCTGTGGAAATTGCATTTTTTTTTATACAGAGGAACCTTGATTATCCGAACGAGATGGGCAGGCACTATTTCGTTTGGTAATTGATTATTCGGTTAATTGATTCCCTCTGGGGGTTGGAGTTTTTGTGAAGTCTGCTCCCCATTCAGGAGACAAGGCAAAATCACACTGTGCATGAGACCCTGCCCGGTCCCACCCCACCCCCACCTGACCCCAATCCCGTCTAACACTGCCACCGCTTGCCTCCAATCCCACACCACTGTCCGACCCCCGTTTGCGCCCATGCACCCCGCCTGACCACCACCACCACCCCCTCACCCCACCCACCCCTTTCAGGGCAGCCGGGCTGTACACCAACAGTAAGACTGCTCCTGCCTTTGTGGGGTAAGTCACCAAGGAGTGCACATGCATACGCGCGCACAACTTTTTGACAGGTTCCACCTCTGCCCTGTACAGGGAATCATTGAAGAGATTATCTGGGGAAGGGTGGTTTAGAGCTCACCTTTGGATAATCTGATATTCGGATAATTGATGTTTGGATAATCGAGGTTCCTCTGCTTGTCCTGTTTCTTTCTGTAATGATATTGGTTGAACTAAAATAATTTTAATGACGTTAACATTCCTTTGGTCTAAAATGTAATAAATTGACACAAATCTATAGATCATTTAAACAGGCATCTGGATTAAGCAAGTTAAACATAAGTTTAAAAGGAAATACTTGTGCACTGATCAATTCCATGCATGTACATGTGTGAAATAACTTCCATCTATCTTTATCTTTGGTGTAGTCGGAGAGGGATCAAAATTAAGATTTTTTTTTTTAAAAACGTAGTGGAGGTACAGGGGAGAAAACTAAATGGTGAACTTATTGAGTATTTCACTAACACTTTAACTGCTGGAATGATTTTTGTTTTCCTCTTCAGACTGTTGATAAAAGTCTGTTTTCTGCTAATGTTGATTGCCTCTCCCCAGGTAAACTTAGTTTAAAACTACATAAAAAAAGTAAGGAGGAGGCCATTCTGTCCTCGAGATTGCACCACCATTCAGTAAGACCATGGTTGATCTGACTATAATCTAAAATTCATCTATCCCTGACGACCTTCTTAAAGGACTTGGCTTCTGCCACCTTTTCAGAAAAAGAGTTTTAACAACTCAGCATTCTGAGAGAAAACAATTGCCTCATCTATGTTAAATTTGAGATCTCTAATTTTTAAACAGTGATTCCTAATTGTTGAAACATCCTCTCCACATTTACCCTGTGAAAACCTTGCATGATCTTGTACTTCAAAACAATCACAACTTGCATCCAGTAGAGTTCAGGAGAGTAAGCCCTGTCCAACCTTTCCTTATCAGACTGCCTCCCACTCCAAAGTATTAGTTTGGTAAACTTTCTATGAACTGTTTACAATATATTTACATCCTTCCTAAATCAAGGCAACCAGTATTCTACATAATATTTCTAGATGTGGCTTCATTAGTACCCTGTATATCTGAATGATATCTCCCTCTTTTTGTGTTGAATTTCCCTTGCAATAAATTATAACATCCTAATAGCTTTCCTCATTATTTACTGTGGAGGGAGACTTCGTTTTAATTTTCTTTAAAACTTGTCTTCGCTTTAATATGTTTAAAATGTTCTCCCATTTAAAGTATCATTCCACTTTTAACATTCCTTAATTCCTGGTCATATCTATTTTCATTGTGTATAAAGCATACACCTCCACTTGTGCTGCTAGAGCTGACACCACTGACTTTATGGGAGAAAGTGAGGACAGCAGACATTGGATATCAGAGTCGGGAGTGTGGTGCTGGAAAAGCACAGCAGGTCAGGCAGCATCTGAAGGGTAGGCGATTCCTGATGAAGGGCTTATGCCCGAAACATCGATTCTCCTTCTTCTCGGTGCTGCCTGACCTGCTGTGCTTTTCCAGCACCACACTCGAAAACTGTTTGTGTCCTACAGTCAAAAAATTTTGTTTGTTTAAAAATTTCTCTGCTTGGGTGCTGAAGTAAACTTCATTTTCAATCTTAGTTTTTAAAATTTCTGTTTCTATCTATACTAATGGAAGAACTGCGGTCAATTATTTATTTAAAATAATTTTCTACTTTACAGATAGAGGCACAGTGGTCGAGGAACTTGCACTCGGCCAGGACTGTAAATTTACTTTAAAGACTTCTCTATAAGAATGGAGCCTGCTTTCTTTTCACTGAAGTTTTCCTTGTTTTATTTTGCATGTTATTTCAACCAGGAATGTATAGTGCTGCACACGTCTGGTGCAATGTTTCAACTTTAACACCTGGCTGCTCTACATAAACTTTGTCCTCTGGAACTTGACTCTAATTTTAACATTAGTTGCTTTGGGAAAGCATGATTCACTGCAAGTTGTTTCACTTAAAGTTGCAATTTCCAGGAATGCAGCTCCAACTTTAACCAAGGGCACCTTGTTCCTGCATACTTCCCTTTTGTGATCCATACACTAGGACATCCAGATCCCTCTGCTTTGCAGAGCTCTGCATTCCTTTTCACTATTTAGGTAATAAGTTTATTTTAAATTTCTTAAAGTAATTAGTCAATTTCACTTTTCCATATTACACTCTATTTGCCAGTTCTTTGCCTACTCAAGTATCTGTATCCCTATGTAGCATCTGTTGGTTCTCTTCGCAGCTTACCTTTCTGCCTTACTTTGTGTCATCAGTAAATTTAGCAATCATACCCTTGGTCCCTTCATATAAGTTATATAAATTGTAAAGAGATGAGGTTCCAACACTAATCCCTGTGACGCAGCACACATGTATTTTGCCAACCGGAAAAAGACCTGATTGTGTCTACTGTTTGCTACCTTTTGGCAACCCAATGTTCCATCAATGCCTAGATTCTATCACCTAAAGCATGAACTTTTATTTTCTGAAATAACCTTTGACATGGCACTTTATCAAATACCTTCTAGAAACTTAGCTATTAATGAAAGAAGAGACATGGAAATAATTTGCCTTGTGTTAAGAGACTAGGTATATTTTGCAATAGGCTACCTTTTTAATAGAAAGATACTGATGTGTCCGAAATCACAAAGTATGGAATGGAGATGACTGTTAGCATAAAATGTTATTCAGATGTATGATCAGTGCATTTTTATAGCTGCTGCTTTGAATTTTATGACCAATTTCATTTTTCACTTAAAGGAAACGGGATTATAGCATGCTTGCTGCAAAATTTGTGTATTAAGCATTATATCTCTGTTGAACTTGCCAAATGATCCCGGTGTGATTATTCGTACACAAGAATAGTTATATCCGGTAGCTACAATTCAATTGAATCTGTGTCCTGATTAAAATATGGTTGCACACAATTGGATAATTTCTCATTTGCACCCTTTGTCATATGCTACAAATAATTTTATTTTGGTATGAATTGGAGATTATCTTGTAAAGCTAAATAAATTCTTTTTGAGAAATTTAATCCTTTTTTTAAAGGATGGAAGGTGGCGAGCTTTTTGATCGAGTAGTCCGCTCGAAAGGACTTAAAGAACAAACGACCAAACTGCTGTTCTATCAGATGCTTCTTGCAGTCCAAGTATGTAGCTACAATTTGTATTATATGTTGTGAGCAACAAATGTAACAAATTTCTATGCTGATGAACTAAAAGCAGCTAACTCTTTATTTTGGTTTAGAAACATGTCTGTTATCTCAACCGCTATTCCTATCCTGCTTTTCTAACTAATTACTTCTTCTCCGGAAGGTGTTAGTTCATGTTGGAATATTGTCATGAATTCCAGCTGCCCATTCACTTATCAAAAGAACAAGGAGCCTGGGACTACATAATCCTTTCCTCACGTCAGCCTTTTCTCAGAGTCGTTACATAATGATCAGATTTAGGAATGATCACTATTTTCTTTTGCTTACTCCATTTCTCTTCCTCTGCCCCCAACCCATCACCATCACCACCACCAGGACCACACAAAGAACAGACTTGCTCTTGTGTGATAGAATGCATGTATGATAGGATGGGTACTCCCCACATGGCCAAGCACCTTGAGCTCATCCCCACAATACAAAGGATGGGTGGATGCCAAACCAATCAGCCTGCCCATCATGGTAAATAAATACCTAAGATTCAGTAAAGTATGTTTAAAAAAAAAAACTCACTTAAGCCTTTCACTGAGCCAGAGATGTGTCATAACATGTCTGAATGTATAGTTTCAAACCCATTCTGACCACCCCCACATCAGAGATTCTCTGGCAGCTCAAAAGAATGCAGCTTCCTCCAGAGAGATGATGGCCTCACTCTACTAATCTGGGTTGTTTGCAATATGTTGTGGCACAGACTTATTTTACATCTGTGACTTTCCTTCTGGAGTGAGGTGAACTTTCTCTGGCCCTCTAAATTTCTGCCACTGATTTTTGTTGAGAAATCCACCAACATGAATATAATAGTTTCATGAGACACTTTTCAAATGAACATTCTCATTTGTTTCTTCTTTCCTTACTCTGCTGATAAGAAGACATCTTTCTCTTCATGTGTTGCTAAAATTTTTTACTACTTAATTCCATTGCAGTGCCTCGTTGTCTTGCCGCACATCAGATTTAGTAACCTGTTACTACTGGCTTAACTTTATCTGAATTTCAAGCTTGGATCTCAAAGTATTTTGAACTTGTGGAATATTAATCTAAATAATGTAGTTTTCCAAATTAGTTTGCCTCAGAATTTAAACAAGCAGACATGTTAATTTGTGTCAGAAATATGGACTGCAAAAATACCAAGTTTTTTTTTTAAAGAGTGGTGAAGTATGCATGAATTTTAAAATACCTTTTAACAGTTAATGCCAAGGATTTACTGGGGAAAAAAATAATAGCATGTAAATGATGTGCAAATTGATTAGTAAATCTTGTAGAAAAGAAGCAGTAACTGAACTGTCATAAGTTGCTAGCCAATTTTTGTATGATTTTCTTATTAGCTTTGTGAAACAGCATCATTCACCTTAACCTTCTGGTGATATTTATGTAGTTGTTAAGTTTGGTAATTGTTCCATCAATTCACCACGTAGAATGGTAGAAGTTGATGCAAGTATTCAGTTAACAATGATAACGACTGCCAAACCACTTCTTTTGCCCAGAAAATGAAAATTTAAAATGTGGAAAGAAATTGTCTAGAGGTTCTGAGTTGTTGAAATTTTAAAAGTATCAAATTTTAAAATGAGCTCGTGCTCTGTCTGTCTCTCTCTCTCTCTCTCTCTCTCTCTGTCTGTCTGTGACTCTCTCTCTGTCTCTTTAAATCTGATTTGTCACTGAATTTACCCTCAGATCTCCTTATTTATTTTTCACTCCTTTTAATATAATTGTTAGGGACACATTTGTTCTTTACTCACCAAAGACATTTCTATATATAGTGTTGCCTTTACTGCATTCAAAAGGATTTTCTTAGATTAACCCATGTTGGTGAATATAACATTTTTCATTTATTTAATGCTGAGAATAGAATTTCCTGAGCCTGCAGTTCTAGGAGAGAGAGTTGGAATAAGAAATATAAAAATATTATACCAGCAGGTAGAAACTAAATCAGGCTATGAATTGACTATCACAAGAATAGGACTAGTATTACATATACTGCTTCCTTTACTGAACTTGGCTAATTGCATTAAGTAGAATTTGAACCAATGTTACATAGTTTGGTGTTACACTAGACATTGCTAAGACACAGGAAAATTTATCTGTTACTCTTTCTCCCAGAACTACAAAGGTAGTCCTGTCTGTCTTCCACCAACTACAATTTAACATTTTACTGGAACCTATTTTAAACCTGAAAATTGACTTAATTACATCTGACTTTTAATGTGTTTGTACATGTGGTTGTTGAGGCTTAAACTTATTCGCATCTCATCAGCCTCCTAACGAATGGTCACACTGGTGAACTTCATGTGGGAGCACGACTTTGCATTGTCAAAACGCTACCAAAAGTTCCGAGGGGCCTAAGAAAAAAGACTCAGAAGTCTCAAAAGGTGATAAATCTCTAGTTAAATATCTAGTATTTAGAATTGTGAATTTTTTAACTCTTATTTGTTTTTAAAAACTGTCACTTGTTTTGATTCTGTGTTTGACAGTTTCTTGTAATTTTATGGTTATGTCAAGGATGAGAAAAGGCCATCAGAACTATATGCTGCCTCCCATTCTTTGACAATTTTAACTCCCATATTCCAACCCATGATTCATCCTCCCTGCAGCCATAACCTAAGAGAAGGAAATTAAACAAATCTCTAGGATATTCTACCATTCTTGCCAAAAGCCCAAGTAGTTCCAAATGTTTTATTTATTACTTACTGCATTTTCTCCCTTTCTGCATGCTTAAAGTAGTTCATTTATTATTACTTGAAAGTTGTCATCTTTGCCCTCACCGAAGCAATTCTCTATCACAGGTAATTTACCTTGTGGGAAAAGTAAAACTGCAAGATCAGTTAAATTTTCCTTGTTTCTGTCCCTCTGAAGACCCTTTCTTGCCTTTTTTTATTTGTTTATAGTACACTGATACAGTCATATATCAGTGCCATTTTCTGTTATTTACCTGAGCTGGAAAATTTAATCAACTTTGCTTCCAATTTTCACATTACTCTCCCACTTTAATGTCATCATCTCTGCCTGTTTGCTTCTCCTTCTCGATTTCTCTGTTTCTGAGCCGAGGCTGCAAACTTGAACATCTACCTCCATGTCCTATTTCCTGTAAAATTCCATTCTATTCTGATGATGCAGTCTTCCATACCAGTACTTCTGACATCTCTTCCCTTTACCTCTGCTAAGGATTTGCCTGTCCCCACAACTCAACTGATTTTCCACACTTCAGTCATCCTCCTTCCCAGACTATCATAGGGTTTCTTAGTGCTCACCTTACACACAGCTAGCCTTAATTTCAGTTGATCATCCTCTAGTTTTGCCACTGTTGCCATCACCTAATCCATCTTCTGCTCCCTTTCCCAAGACACCATTCTGTATCAACAGCACCTGCTTTATTTCTATCTCTCTCCCTCCCTCCCCCTCTCTCTCTTCCTGTTTCATTAATTTTCCAACTTCTTCCTGCAGTGACCCTTCTGTCCTTGACATCCTTTGGTTTTCCATTCAAACTCAACATATGCTCAAATGACATTTCATCTTTTAGTTCAATGCTTTACAGCTTTCCGGAATCAGATTTACTTTCAACAGTTTCTGCACGGATATTCTTTCCTTTTTGCTTTACAGGTTTCAATTTTATTGTTTTCTCTCTCTGGATGGAAACTGTTCATCATTCTGCCTTTCACATCTCTTTTCGAACAATTATTTGTTTCTTATATGTTGACCATTCATTTTGTCCTTGTCCCACCAACTTCTTTGTTTAATATCTGTAGATTGCTACTTTTTCATAAACCATTTCTGTTCATCTTTATCCACCATTTCTTCTTTTCACTCACTTAAAAAAAGTTATTAAATTTCTAACTTTTTCTCTGGTATAAAATCGTTGACCTTAAAACAACTTTTTCTCCACTGATGCCATCTGATCTAAGTATTTCCTGCATTTTCTGTTTCTATTCCAATTATTTGTTTGACCTTTTAATTAACTCTGGTGTGAGCTGGCAAAAACTGCAGTTTAAGAAAGAATAATTGCTCTTTGAGATTTGGCCCACTGGCTCTTTGCAGGGCAGCAGGAAAAGGGCAATAAATGTGGCTTTGCTGTTGTTACTCCTCTCTTGAGAATATTTTAAAATTTAGGTGATATTGTTAGAGGTTGCAAGGCCAGAAGGGTTTACTTTTTTAGCCACAGATCAAAGAACTAGGAAGATAGGAAATCAGTGTGTTGAGTTGGAGAGGAGAGAGCAAGTGAATGCATTGTATCTTGTCTTGTAGGAAGCTTGAAACAAGACATTTAAAATCTGAAGCTCCATTTTCCTTGTCACTGCAGCAGACTCGATTGTTGTTAGTTCAATGTACAGTGATGCATTAGTGATTAATCTGGAATTCTGGATATTTATGTATGTCCATAGATTCTAAATCACACAGGGATAATATAGCATAACAAAATATAATTTAGTTTAAAATTCAAAAGATCAGAGGACATTAAATTTTCAATCTAATTACAGTACCTTCATGAAAATAACATCACCCACCGAGATCTCAAACCAGAGAATGTACTGCTTGCGAACAATGAAGAGAACTGCCTCATTAAGGTAAGGATTATGATGCAGTTTGATGCCATCTACTGGTAAAACCGAAATAGTATTGAGAGTGTACCAAATGTAGTGGCAGTAAAACGATGCATTGAACATCAGCCACTGTTGCATTTCATCTACGTGGTATACGGACTATTTTACCCAGTTATCTTATTTCTGCATGAAATTTCGTTTGTAACATTCTGTAGCTGCACTGATTCTGATTTATGACTGTTTCTATATACTGGTATTTAAAATGACTTCACCCCATAACAATTTGCACCCTTGATATTAGGCAACATTCCAAAACTTCTGTTTATTGAAGACTTCCACCTTTGTTTTCTTTATCTTCTCATTATGATAAGCTGGTTGATATCAACTGTTACTTGACCAAATGGCAATTTTTGTTACCATCTTCCTTTCTGGCTCTTAATTTTTAAATCTCATCCTCCTTGTGGATCTTGTTGTGCACCTGGTTTTAAATTACACAACACTGGCGGACCACAGCAAATCCTCACGGGAATGCAATGATCATGACTCAGACCAGACTAAATTTCCCTAGTTTACATTTTCCTATCACTAGCAGCCGTCCAGGTCAAGTTCTGGAATTTCTTCCTGAAAATGTATTTATCCTTTTAAAACACTTTTTATAGCCCAAACCCTTGTCTGCTATCTGATTTGAGAGCAGTATTTCCTAAAATGTTTCATTAGACACAAGAGTGTTTGTTTAAAAAAGGTTTCAAGTTTAATTCATTTCTTATATGGAATATGAATGATGCAGGCAAAGTCAGCATTTGTTTTCCATCCCTAGAGCTGTGTGGCTTGCTTTTCTAGCCGGTCAGGGCATTTCAGAGGTTGGGTAAGAGTCAGCCACTTTTGCTATGGGTCTGAATGGATGTGTTTGTCAGACTAGATAAGGATAACAAATTTCTTTCCATAAAGTATGTTAGTAAATGGATGAGTTTTTATGATGATTGTTTCATCATTGTGGGTGTACTGTACCTTTTAAGAGAGTTTAAAAACTAGCAGAACTACCTGACAGCCCCAAGTATTCTGAATAAGATACAATGTAACATGTGGTCCAGCTACTGGGGTAGCTGGTTGCCTGGAGACAAAAACAGATTTGAATTAGGCCAATCAGTTTAAATTATATCCCCCCAAAAAAAACAAATTCCAATCAAGTTTGAATTTAGTATATTGATAATCTTAAAAGCCAATGACACAATCCAATGCTTTGGGGGGGGGGGGTATAAGACCAGGGAACGTTGAACAGTTGGGAGGAGAACTGCCATGCCACCAGCAGGTAGAGATTGCCTGAAAAATAGCTCTTAAAGATACCTTTATCGATTAGTGTCCTGTGAAGCATAATCCCTAAGAAGAAGAAAAAAAGACACTGGGAGATCCAAATAGAAGATTCGACAGCTGGCTGGGTTTGAAAACTTGAATTTTTGATAAATCTTAATCAGAGGTTATTATCAGACTAGTATTATAGAAGGGAAGATAGGTTAGAGGAAGGAGTTATAAATAGTTATTAGTTCATTATCTTTTAAGAAATAAAATTACTTTAAATAGTTCTTGGCCTCTTGAATTTTCACAGATTACTGCATGGGATAAATCTTTTCTGTGTTGCTGGTGTAAATTAAACAGGAGGGTTTACCCTGTGTTGTAACAATTGCCATTTCAGGACTAGTTTTATTTTCCAGATTTATTAATTTTCTTTTGAACTCCAGCTTGCTTGGTGGAATTTGAACTGATTCCCCACTAGTCCAATGGTAAATGCATGGTGTTGTTGTTGCGTCTCCTTGGCCTACTATCCGCAGAGAAACAGCAATACGAATAGGTTAATCTGACCAAACTTGAATCCGATGTATTTCTAGTATTGCGTGCAGCAGTATGTGGGGTGAGTGGTGGTGTCCCTACCCCTAGACCAGGAGGCCTAGGTTCAAGTCCTGCCTGCTCCAGGGGTGTGTCATAATGTCGCTGAACAGTTTGATTACAAAAATAGGTTTAAATAAATAAAGAAGTTATCCTAATCATTTATATTAATTGAACTTTCCCTCTGCGCAGTTATCTCAAAAAAATTACCATTTAAATTTGCCTTGCTCCTTTACTCTTCAGTTGCTTGCAGATGTTGTGGCAAAGCCAGCATTTGTTGCCCACCCTTCACACATTCATATAATGGATGTTGAACCATGTTAAATGCTGTGTAAATTGTGAAAACTGCTGTGAAATCCATGCAAACTGTATTTAGTAATTGCTCCATTCTCCTTCATATAACAGAGAACATGGCAGTGCTTAACTGGAATCCTTCAATACATAACAAAGACTTGTCTCTTTAAAAAGCTAAATTTAATCTTTTCGAACACTATTTTTATTCTTTCTAAGATTACTGATTTTGGTCTGTCAAAGATCTTGGGAGAAACATCCCTGATGAAAACATTATGTGGAACACCCACCTATCTAGCTCCAGAGGTGTTGCTGGGTGCTGGAGCAGGAGGGTACTCCAAAGCGGTGGATTGCTGGAGCCTAGGAGTTATACTTTTCATATGGTAAGTCATTTGCTTTGCATGAATTTCATCAAGTGTTGGTTTTCGGATAGAAATTTTTTTGTACAGTGATCTAGTAAACTGAAGCACAATTAATTGCAATTTTCACTTTGTTTGAAGTGAACTGTTAGTTTGTAAACACTTGTGTGTTTGTAGTGACTTGATGGCATGTAGGACTTGCTTTGAAAAGCAGATGGCCAGTCTGTTTTTCTCTTTATAGTTGCTGCCAGACTTGTTGACTTGCTCCAGCATGGTTTTGTTTCAAATTTCCAGCATCTCCAGTTATTTGTCTTACTAGAATGCATCCACTATGGATCAAATCTTTTCTTTGTGGGCCAGTTAAAGTTATTGCTTCTTAAGAATATAGGAAGGTATAACATCTGAAGGTAACTGCAATGTTTTTTTTTCTTGCCCATTTAAAAAAAAAAATCATTAAAAGACTGGCAACATGTGGTTTTGAATTGTGTGCAAATCAGAAGCTGGCATTGAGAATTTCATGTATTGCAATGTATGAACTGGAAGGCATAGGCTGAGTGGACTAGTGGGTCTTTTTCTGTGCACTCTTAACTGTACTTTCATATGTTTAGACATTCTTTGTGTTGTTTGTACTCTGTAGAAGTTCAAATAGGTAATTCTTCCTCTATGAAAAATATCAGCCGGAAAGTGTCTTAAAGTATATGTGGAGTTAATCTGTGTTTGAAATTAATGTAATATTAACTTGCTTAAACTTCAGAATGATTTATTAAGTTTTGAAAAGGACACAGTTCATCTATATTGATTCTTATGGCTTCTGAACAGATTTGTTTTATTAAATGGAGGGTGAACATAAGTTGTACAATTTGTTTTGACTTCTGTTTAAAATGCAGCTGCTATTTGGTAAGTGAGAAAGGAGGGCATGACCCTCCTCAGTAGATCATGAAAATTGGTGAATACTAAAGACCTCAAAAAGGTTTGGTCTTGCACTTGAGGCAACATTAATCCATATGCACAAAGACCAGATACTTAGCGATAATATAATGTTTCATAGGATGAATTTTTTTTGTCTTATTGCATATTTCAATCCAACAAAAGGAGCTTGGCATCCATGTCTTGTACAAAGTATTATTTTGGAAGAATATCTTGTGAGCAATTGGCAAAGTGAATAACCAAGTCCCTCTATAGTTACTAGAATGGAGACTGCATTTTGTTTTTCAGCTTGGGTGGGTATCCACCATTTAGTGATCAAATCAAAGACATGAATTTGAGGGATCAAATCATAAATGGACATTACAAGTTCATCCCGCAGTGCTGGGCAAATGTCTCTGAAGCAGGTAAGTGTAATTTGTAATTAAGGGAAAGGATTGAGTGAAATGTGATCAGCATTCAAAGCATTAAAACTTTATTAAGTCATCCTCTCTCTCTT
>NC_057734.1:9468214-9494604 GCF_004010195.1 Chiloscyllium plagiosum | reverse complement strand
TTCCCCCCCACCCCCTCCACCGCCAAATGTCTCCTCCTCCACTCACACCACCAACTTGTTTTTTTGTTTTTGCTATCTATGAACATTGGAATTCTTTAATGTTCAATTCAGTATTGACACTTGTGGAGAGTATTTGGGCAACATAGTTGCTATATAGAGGGATTACCAGTTTCTTTAAAGACAAAATGTAAGAAAGCAGAGAAAACTAAATTTAATAAAGATATTGATAATTTTTAGTAGCAAGATTTGAATGAAAGACACCAAATATTTAATGCTCATTCCCAACCTAAATTAAAGCTATGTTCCTTTATAGCTGAACAGATGGTTGGAAGCTGAGAATTTAAAAAAAGTAAAAAATTTGCACATGAGGAATTAATTGGTAATGTTATCCTGCCTTTAAATGGCAACTTTATTTGTATGACTTTCTTCTGTACACAATAAATTTCCACCCTTATTTCTGCTTAGCAAAGGACTTGGTGAAGCAGCTGCTTAACGTGGACCCAAATAAAAGATTCACAACAAAAGAAGCTCTTAATCACTCTTGGATGCAGGTAGAGATGTCCTTTAAAATTATTGAAGCGTAGACACCAGCTGTTGTCTTGTAGTATTGCTCATAGCTGGTCGCTATAATCGTCATAACCCACTTGGGAAGGTGTGCTGATACGCAAACCCCACTATCAACTGGGGTGACCACAAGTTAATCAAACTACTCAAATCATGGATGATAATTAACTTATTAATTTAAATTTAATTAAAATTATTGAATGGTGGATCAGGCTTGAAAGGTCACACGAACTATTGCTGCTTTTGTTTCTTGGGTAGGCTTGGACGTTACCAAAAAAAAACTAAGTGAACAGACTAATGCATGTTATGGAGATAAGGATTAGAAATACTAGGAAATACATTTGTTTGATTTCTTTGCAATTTCAGAAAAGTTTAATTGTCTGTAGTTATTCTCTCAAATTCTGGAATTTTATACACCAGGCTATTCGGTGCATTTTGCCTCTGCCAGCTCTCCAAGACCCAACCATAAACCTTGTAATTTATCTAGATACATATACTTTTCCAAATACTCTGTTTGTATTTTGAATTTTTAAAATTCTATTCCATTAACTTTATATCTGGTGAATCATATTCTAACCACTACAGTGTCACCGAAGAGAGAAAAAGTTGCTGACCCTTTCCCTTTAAAATTATACCTGTTTAGCTTATACCAGACATAACCAGTCAAATTGTTTTATTTGCAGTCAGTGTTTAGAATTTTCAAGTTGCCTTCTGAATTTCCCAGCACTTACAAAGAAACCTCAGCTTTTTTGTATTAATCATAGTCAAAAACCTGGGTTTAAAGTAAGACTTTGAGACTAGATGGTGCTTTAACAGAGAAAGTGAGGACTGGAAGCAGACTTGAAAAGTGTGGCGCTGGAAAAGCAGAGATGAAGAGCTTATGCCAGAAACACCGATTCTCCTGCTCCTGACCTGTTGTACTTTTCTAGCGCCACACTTTTCAACACTGTCCTAATAGTCTAATCAATAATTCAAAGCAGTTTAATGTTGTCACTGCTTTCATCATCTCTGCTTGTGTTGTGTACAATCTGGTATCACATTTTTTTAAGACTGGCTTTATCACTTTGTCCTTGCACTTGAATTCACTTCTGCTTCTAAGATGCATTGAAGCACACCTTTGAATATTAAATTTCACTTGACTGCTATCTCTCCAATCTGTTAATCTGTTCTCTCTACATATTATGGCAGTACTTTTAAAAAATCAATACATACACAAGATTCTGTGCATTTCATTTTATCAATATTGTTAGTACCTTTAAAAACTCTTTATTTTCTATTTATCAGAAAGACCTGGATTTAGCTAATTATTCACAACGTGGAGTAATTTTGTCCTATTTCATCTCCTCAAAATGAAGGTTGCCTAGTCTGTAACTAACGCAGTTTATTTATTTGCACTGCTATTTCTCCAGTGCCTTGGTATAACATCCATATTCAAAAATCATTTGAAAGACTGGTCAGAGCCTTCGATATTATCTTGCCCCTGGGCTTTCCTCTGTGTTCTGGGATACATGCCAACATCATTGAGATTTGGGTGAGGAACAGGGGTGTGTGTTGAATGACCGCCTCCTTTGTTGTAAATCCTTCCCACCTACCCAAATGACGGTCAGTGACAACAAGAAAGTCAGTTATATGATGAAAGGTCAGTTATATGATGAAAGGAATATTAGGGCTTCTACCAATGCTCTCTATAGTTTCAAGTTACAACTTGTAAGTTATCACAGCAGCTTGAACTTAGAGGCAGGGTGGGGACCCAATTGGCTCTACTTTAAACCCAGGTTTTTGACTATGATCAGGACCTTGTTATGGTTGGAATGGGTTCAGGATTTTCCTTGGGTAATGCATCTTTTTTAAGTCTTGTTTTAATTTAAATTTCTTCATCAAAGGCAGTTTCAACTTTTAATTGCTTAGTTACTTTATAGAATTGTACATAGCTGGTGTCATTCGATAGAAACTATTAATTTTTATCATGCTGAATTATGCTTCAAACAAGGATGAAGATATGAAGAAAAAAGCGAAACAGCTGATGGATGCCCGGACGGAATTAATGTTGCCCCTAAGCACAACTGATCAGGTAAGCAAAGCCAACTCTTGCAGCTATAATTCCATTCTCAACAGTGCTCGCTTTTGCTGTTAGCACAACTTTATTTATTCTTAATGCAGTGGGTGTTTGAAATACAAGAGGCTCACATGATTTTTGCCTTCAGGAATAAACATAATCTTCCATGAAATGAAACTTTTTAATACATGAGTCAGATCGGATTTGAAGTGCTGCATTCAGGTTTGGTCACCTTTGTGGTGAAAAGCATGTATGTGCAATAGTGGATCAAATTGTAGACCACCTGAGACATTAAGCTTGATTGTTCTTTGTTTTACACAAAATAAACATGGGGTTTAAATATGAAATGAGATTCTTTGTTTGTCCACCTCCCCAATGTCCAGCAGTACCACTATCCAAATTCCATATAACAGAGCAAGCACACGTGAACTGAATGGAGAATGCTGTAAATCAGCTGTGTAGGAAAGAGATGGTTTTGTTTTTACAGTAAGTCAACAGGGAAATGGAGGAGACAAGACCTTGCAGATGGACATCATCTCTGAAAGTAGGATAATTGTTGAATTTGTCGATGTTCCCCAAGGTCCTGTGAAGCTTTGCAGCTGTAGGCTAACAGTTGGTTTTGTTAGATATTATAACGTTTTATTGTAATATTAAAGTACACTGTAAGTGTTGATGGACTCCACATGATGTAACATACCTAAATTATGGGATCCCCTCTAATCTCTGCTGTGCTTTTATGGCATAAATTGTTGGTTTAAATTTATGGCACATGTTTTGGCAGCTGCTGTGGATCTAAATCTGTGATTTGCATCTCTTCGGAACCCTTCTTGCCTTTCGAATTTTCCCATTGCCTGTTTGAATGCTTTGCCTCTTTCACTTCATACTGAAACTTTCATCACTTGTCTGCTTTCCATACTCTGTTGCTAGTTCATAGAATTATACAGTTAGAGAAGACACCATTCAATCCATTATGTTTTTAAAAAACATTGATTTAATTTGCTGTGCTTTCCTTGTTTTTTCCTCTCGTACATATATTCAGTTATCTTTTGCAAGCTACTATCTAGTCTGCTTTCAACTGTGCCTTCCAGATTATCATAGGGTATTTTTAAAACAAATCCATCCATCTACTTTGCATACTGCTGAATGTCACACTGGTGCTAAGTTTACTGCTAAACGACATGACCAATCTGTTTTTTAAACCTTTCACGCTGTTCTGGTTCTTTTGCTGAGCTTGAGTCCCTCTTTCAGTAAACTCACAGCTAACCTAAATGTATCCTATATCATTCTCCTAAAGCTTATGAGTAGCAACACAGTGACATCTAACTTCTGAAGATTGGAATTTTCATTAGACAGAGGAGCTTAGGTATTCTAGTGTATGAGTCATGTAAAGTTAGTATGCACTCCCTTATAGGTCTGCCTTGCAGCACATGGACTGTGGCCATTCAAGAAGGCAGCTTAACCACCACAGTCTTAAGGGCAACTAGTGTGCACAGAAGTTCAGAGGGTGTTTACTAGATTGATTCCTGGAATAAGTGGGTTGTCCTGTTGTGAAAGGTTGGACATGTTGGGCTTGTTGCCACAGCACTTTAGAATGATGATTGCAACTTGAGTGAAGTGTTCAAGGTTCTGCATGGTCTTGACAGGTTGGATGTAGAAGGGATGTGGGTGTTACTCCAGAACCAGAGGACACTTATTAAATTGGAGATTGCCATTTTAAGATAGAGACAAGAATTGTTTTTCTGAAGCTTGAGAGAATTTGGAACACTGCCTCCAAAAGTGGTGGAGGCAGGTTCACGTCTCAGAGGTGGATTAATCCCCTTCCCAAACAAATATCTAATGTCGCCTAGCCAGGGGACGAAACGTTTGCAACAAAAACTTCCAGCTCGGCGAACAGAACCACAACAACGAGCACCCGAGCTACAAATCTTCGCACAAACTTTGAAAATATCTAATGGTCTGTAGAAAGGTCACTGGACCCGAAACATTACCTCTGCTTTCTCTTCATAGATGCTGCCACACCTGCTGATTTTCTCCAACAATTTCTGTTTTTTGTTTCATGTATCTAAGGTTACTGGGGTAGATGGAAATGTGGAATGTGAAGCACAAACAGTTCAGTGGTGATCATCTTGAAAAACTGAACAGATTCAAAGGGCTAAATAGTCTATTTCTTCCCTTTTGTATTGTCGTATGAAGAATCTATTAAATTGTTAGCATGTCTTATCTCTGTACTACATAAATTCATGCTGCCTGAAAATTAAAGGAACAGACTAGCATTAGAAATTTTCCCCTGTCATTAATCCAAATGTGCGTCAGAAATCATTCCGAGTGCTTTTTGTCAGTTGTTAGAAACGAAAATTGCTTCTCAATAATCGCTCTAGACAAATTCAGGAAAACAAAGTTTTATTAGCAAGTCTGCAGAGTTGGGCACCCTTCTGAGAAAAAGGCGCGCCAGGCTAACAATGTTTCTGATTAAATACAGTACAAGTCCCTCCCCTCTATAGCTCTAAAGAGTCACGAGGTTCACATTCTCACAAAGTCTGCAACAGTTTCCCAAGTTGTTTTTCTACCCTGTAGTCTTATCAGTCAAGGAGTTATTCTTCCCTGTCAGAGTTAGTGGTCTTATCAATCAAGGACTTGTTTTTCTACTCTGTAGCAGCAGATGTCTCGTCCTTTATTATAGAGAAGCATGTTTTACCCTACCCCCACGGCTCTATTCCCCTTAGACTCTGAGGTCATGCACATCTTAACTATTTGTACCGAAATCGTCTCTCACATCAGTGCTTTGGTAGCTAGCAGATTTTGAGGTTGTCCATGCGAATGCAAATAGTTGATTGCTTGCATGGAAAATGGGAAAAACAAACTGAGATGCATATTGTTATGCCTAGCTGTTCATGAATGTGGCCATACTAGTTTAGGTGTTGTCTGTAATGAACCAACTGAGACTTTTTTTTTTTTGGTTGGCTTAAGGTTGCTAAAAACATTGAATCCATAGCTTTTCCTCAATGTCCCAACCCTTTGGTTCTTTTTATTGATTTGCTCCTTTAACTTAAAATAGGGTTTCACCAACATCAGGGAATCGCAGAGTGCTTTAGTACCAATGAATTAGAAAGATATGATCAGGAGCAAGAGTGAAATGGTATTGGTTAATAAAGGTAGGGTTTTTTTTTCTTTACAGTCATCAACTGGTAGGAAAAGACCACACGAAGAGGACCATCCTTCGAATACCAAACGACCCACACTCTCTTCAATAAGCAAACTGGTTACTCAAGATTAGGGGAATTTGAGTGGATGCAGCATAGCGTTTACCTGCTGTGTGTGGAGATCTCCAAGAAACTGCTTCATTTGATTTGCATCAGGCGCCTGTGGCCCATTTTAGTTGTTGTTTTTGTGCTTTGCTTCTTTTATTACTGTAATTAATTCTATCAATGCATCTAGAATTTTTCCTGAAATCTTGTTTCAGAATAAAAAGTTAACTGGTTTTCATCTCATACTCTCTGGAACCATAACGGTATATAGTCAGTCATTTGTAGTCCCATTATACAGATAATTTGCTTTATTTTAAACCACAATACCTTTTATGTGCCATAAAGGTGTTGCACAGTTTAAAAAAATCCATGAGAGTATTTACAATTTATAATTAGCAAGGAGCTTAAAGAGCTTAATGTTTCTTTACACAATAAATTTCAGCTGGTAAAATTTGGTGATTTAACATTAATATCTTTAAAAATATTAATGAAATGGGGTCTAAAAGTGCTGTTGAATATTGCAATACGTCACAAATTTCCCAAAATAATTGAAAGCTGGGGAAAATAATTGGACATTGAGATGAAGGAAAACCTAATGTAAATGACCACTTTAATTACTGCTGCTGTTAATGGTTGTATTTGACTCTAATGTTGTCAACCCACCATGGGCTGGATCCCTAGGTTGCATTTCTGATGGCTTTTTGTCATGTATGGCAAAGGCAGAGACACTTTAAATATAATATGGAAAATGAAGATTCTGGCAAACATTTTTTTGGTATTTGGATCAAAAACTGCAAAAGTGCCATTTTAAGTATACTTTTTCATATGAACTGCAAATACTGCATTGAAATGAAAGGTTGTCCTTGCACTTCCTCAAATTTCTGTAGAATTGTATGTGTTGGTATCCCTGTGTGTTAATTGGTGTATCCACTGCCTAGATCACATGGATGCCAAGTTCAATTCCTTATTCTATTCTGAATTAATTGATCCCAGCCAGATAGTAGGAGGATCACTACAACTGGCCTCCCAGACTTCATGCTGGGATAGATGCTTCCTGCGTCTGATAGTTCACTATAGAAAACTGTTCATGTGAAGCTTTGTTGGGCTGTTGGATTGTGCCAATTTATGATGCTGACAAATAGCCTTCCATTTAATTGTAGACTGGCACACAGTTATGTCGAAGGCTGCTCTTGTCTAAGATGCTAGAGATGTGCTACACATAACCATACACTTCTATGAAGTGGTGTCTTCAAGGAGACAGGAATGTGCATGGAGTGGGAGAATGTTGACGGAGGTAAAATTCTGAGTATTTCAGGTAATATAGAAAGGAAAACCAGCTGTAAATTGGTGTAATCTTGGCTCTGCTGCCAAAATTACTCTCATGTTGCAACCATTTTTTTCATTCCATTATGTTGGGAGGTTACTCCCAGATTTGTGTTTTGCTGAGGCTCCTCATCTTAAGTAATCATACAAACTTTAGTGGTGTTTAATGTCATTTTGCTGAAAGCTGCAATATTATTCCATTGTGGAACATGCACATACTGATTTTCCACCCGTTCCAACATTTTATGATCTAATACTCAATATTTTAACTAGTCTTGATGACAACTGCACTTTGTGTTGCAACTCTTATCTTTCATCACCTAAAAAGCTATTACACATGAGTTGTGTACTCATTTGGTTGGACTTTGAAGGTTGTAGTTATGTCGTTCCTTGTGAATTTCTGTAACCCAATTGGTTTTCTGCTGCAATAGTATTTCTGTGTGTTCCTGGATTCTCATTGTTCCTTTCTGAATACTTTACACATCTGTAATTTAATTCATGTGGATTAGTTCTATATTTCTGTTGCAGATACAAGCATCAGTGCAAAATGCAGAAACCTTTAGTGTACCACCTCAAGTTGAATGGTATGATTTTGGCAAACATAACCTTCCTTTTGCTTCAGATTTAACTAATATTTAGATGGTATTTAATAGAGGATGGCTGCTGATTCGATCTGTATTGAAAAGGTGGCAAACAACCAGGAGCATGTTGAAATAATTAGTTGCAGCATGTGTAATTCTAATGTGAATGTAACATTGGGTCATACACCTCAAATTGTATTTATTAACAAATGTTCATGGAATCTGTCCAAGATGTCTTGTGGCATTGAGATTCCATCCGCTGTGGTTATAAGTTTTTTTTCAATGATTTTGTTTTGTGTTATACAGACTGCACTTCCACATCATCATCTTTATAACGTTTAACTGTTCTAAGTTTTGTCAAGGGATAACTTTTTTTTCTTCTGGACTAGTTTCAACCAAGGAAAGTAAACAAAAAAGGTTAGAATTAGACTAAACAGCAATTCAACCTTTCTATTTACTTTTTAATAAAACTTGAACTTGTATACCCCAAGATACTATTTAATGCATTATTGCACCTTTAAATTTGTTTTTCACTAAGTACTTGAACTGAGCCTTAGTCCCAAAAATCTGAACATCTCCATGCTGTTCAAACATAGGCAAACTATGTTGTAAGATGGAGATGGTTAAATGTTGCTTTGCTGTATTTTCATTTTGGTAAACTGAACTTTGAATGAGAGAGGCCTGAAGAACAGGAAGTGAAGTTAAAACATTTAGAGATTTAGTTGAGGAAACCCTTACTTTTGGGTTTGATCTTTAAAGTGTGCTTTTTTTTTTGTATACTGATTTGTCTGTTTTCTCTAAACTGTAGATGCTTGAATTTAATTAAGTAGTGTGTTTAAAAAGCTCTGGGGAAATTAAATTCTCAAGAGCTGTTTGCCTCTGCTTCGTAAATATTACTTACGTAGAAGTCCCCCTTCTAGTGTGTGGCCATCACACCTAGTTGTTGTTGCAAACAGTTTTCCAAAGTAAAATACATAGTTGGTTATTGACCTTCCAGTTACAGCTCCGTTACTGATCTGAGGAGCCCAGTTACAACTGTTACTGATCTGAGGAGCCTGGAAGCAGCTACAATTATCCTCATGATGAATATTTTGGCCATTTTATAGATGATAATGAAGGAGCTTGGCAGTTAAAGTTTACAAATCTGTTCCTAACTACCTCTGACCAGCACCAGGAAGATTTGAATTTATTATAGCATTTAGAGGTGATGGTGCTAGATTCAATCCAGTGAAGCAGGGGAACTGTAGGTAAAATTTACGATCATGACTTTGGACTGTCTTAATGAAGAGGGTTTGAGTACACTTCAGGGCATTTCTATTTGTATTTGGATACAGACCTATTGAATCTGTTTCGATTTATTGTTGTTGGATCTAATGAGTAGTCAGAATGGGCATCTCTCTATTCCCAGCCTTTTGACTTTGGTTTACATTGTATTCTGTGGACAAGCTCAGAATAGAGGTTAATTAAATATTCATTATTATGCTCTTGTTTCTGTAATTCATTAACATTATTGCCTGCCACCTCTGCTAACAAGGAATTTTTGATATTGACAAATATTATAATTGGGCATCAGTGAACTTTCAAATGTCTCAGCAGCTAATTTTATCTGTGGTTCCGGATGACTTTCACTCACTGTATAGTTAGGGAAGATGGTTTATGTGAAAACTTGTTTTATAAATCAAGGTTGACAAAATATTTTGTACAAAATTCAATAAATGATTTAAAAGAATTATACATCTTATTACAAATTATTTGAGAGAAACTGGTTTCCTGCAAGTACACTGCTCAGATTATATTTTAGAGGAAACAAATTATGCCATGTGATAAACCATTTTAAATCTTCATTAATACAGTTAATTGATTCAATGAGAGTACGTTTTAAAGGTTGTAAAGGATGGACCAGGATTAGAATACTTCAGAAGATGAATACTTCAGATCACTGTTATTTGATATTACTGGTCTGTCTCACCTAGGAGTTGGGTTCAGTCTTAATTTTTTGCTCAAGAACAAGCCTGCTAGTCACGATAGCAACAAAATGTCTGGCATATTACAAGATATTCAACTTTAATGTCTTAACAAAACACTGAAAGATGTCTATGATACAGGACAAAGGAACTCCCAACTTTTGACCAGAAGCTACTGTAAAGTTGTTACTTAGAATGCCATATTCAGCATTTTATCCTGTCTGAGCTATGTGACAGCAATTCAGACTCTGTAGACCTGGGCCACTGATTAACATGTGGTGTGCCTCTTTGCAGTGATGCGTTGTGGTATTTACTGTGATGTTTGGAACAGAGCCCAAATGCCCAGTGGTCTGTTGCCCACTTGGGGATGATTTGTGTTAGTGGGAGGAAGCAGGAATTCTGATGTTGTCGTTTTCTGAGGCTTGATGTTGAGAAATGACGCCTTCATGATAGACAAATACCAGATATATGCAGCTTTTCTGTTTGTTGCAGCTCGACTGGCATAGTGGTGCATTGATGGGATCTGAGTTAAGAATAATTGTCACTAGACTCTGATTTTTCCTATTTGGATCACAGGCTTCATGTGCACTTGCCTCAGCTAGACAGAAAAGAGGAAAATTAACAGTTCTTTTGTGCTTTTAAAGTACATGGATCGAGTTTGTTAAATCCCAAGGACCCTCCCGATGTCCTGTTGGAGATGACAAAACCATGGGACTTATAATCTATGGAAGTGGCACAAGGCATCACCAAGTGCATTGTGGAAATTGCTACTATGCTTGGTGCCTAGAATAGAAACTGCATAAAACTCTAAACAACTGAAACCTTATTTATTGAGGCACTGTTTTACAGTGATTATATCTGAGAAATGAAGACTGCTTGCAACACCACTCCTAAATTGCTTTTGTAAGGTAGTTTTGAATGTATAGTTTAGCCTTGGTCTAATTTGACTCCAAACTTACAATTAATTAATGAAAGCAAATTACTATGGCTATTAAAGTTACTGGAACTATTAAGTAGTATGTTTTATTAATCAATTACTTTAAAGGCATGTGGTTTTGACAGTTAATTTTAAACCATTAAGTAGACTAATTTACAGGAATCTATTGTTTAGAAATTCCACATGGTTTAGCTTTTAAAGCCTAGCTTTATCTCTTAGTTGATAAAGGAAAGAATGCACATCATCAAATGTTTTCCCCAGTGCCGACTGCACTCTGTTACGCCAGGCGATCAGTTTTGGACGATCTTTCAATATGTCACGATTAGCTCCAAGTGGCTGAATATATATAAAAACAAAACAAAAATGTAAATTAATCAGTGTTACATTTTCAGTCAGTTTAGTACAGGAGTAGAAAGACCTGATTTCTTTTCCCACCTGCATTACTGTGAAAAGGCTTGAAGCAAAAGCTGTAAATCATAGATTGATTTAGTTTATATTTACAAAGGACTGATCCTGTTTAGATCAGTTTGACTTTTTTAATTACTTTTACTTGGCTTCCAGTAGCTGAGCCTTAATTTTCAAAGTGTGGAGTTATTCAGTGAATCTAAGAACTCATGTGCAGCAGCATCATGATGGTTGCCAACATACCACTAAGTGCCAGCAGTAGAACCTAGGTTTGATTTTATACTTAGCCAGGAGTGGATGATCTCTGCTTAATGTAAAGTTAAAGGATAAATAAAATGGAATTAATGCTTTCAGCTGCAGTCACATCTGTAAGGTATACTGCTTCTGGTCGGACCTAAATTCAGATTCAGTTTTAAAAAAATGGAGGAATAGATCTAGGATTTCTCTAATTATTTCCTTTTCCCTTCATATGTACCCAGAATATTTATCAATGTGCAGTACAGTAGTTCAAGTTTTGATGACAAATTGTGGGCACAACGGATGGAGTCTGTCTCTTAAAATGGTAAGAGGAGACAAAGTTGATATGCAGTGGAAGTTCAATTCCAAAACAATGGAAGGATTGGTAGAAATGTACTCTTCATCTTTGGACCATTTTATCCATTTCTCCTTTTCAAATTTTGTTATGGTTTTATCAACGTCAACAAAATTAGGTGATGACAGTGTGTATAACATTCTTGAACCTCACCTGCATCAGTTCACAGATGGCCAATAGATCAGCTAATGTCATCTCATCACCACAGAGGAAGGCCTGGTCCTTCAGAAACATTGATTCTAAAATGTCCAAGGTTCCATTCAATTCAGCCAGAGCTTTGTTCAGCTTTGTCTCATCAAGTGGCTGGCCTGTCATCCGAGGAATCAAAACCTGCAGGAACATATTGTGAATTAGTGATGCTTAAACATTCTACCAACTGTATAATTTGAACCTTCAACACAAAAGGAAGCCAAACTACCCATGTTAGCTCTTTCAAAGAGCAGAAAGTGAGGACTGCAGATGCTGGAGATCAGAGCTGAAAATGTGTTGCTGGAAAAGCGCAGCAGGTCAGGCAGCATGCAAGGAGCAGGAGAATCGACGTTTCGGGCATGAGCTTTTCCTGAAGAAGGGCTCATCCGAAACGTCGATTCTCCTGCTCCTTGGATGCTCCCTGACCTGCTGCACTTTTCCAGCAACACATTTTCAGCTCTTTCGAAGAGCAGTCACATTTAGGGTATGGATGATCAGAAGAGATGGAACTAAATTCCTGATCTGTTGGTACCTGCCCAACCTCCTTTTTTAAAGTTACAGAATTGACTTCCACTATCTTTTCAGAGTACTCTGGTTTCCCTTGAAATGATTCAATATATTTGAATATTTCTCCCCTACTCCCCTCTGGATCCTTACTCATTAAGATGGGTTGACAATAATACACGGTAGACAAGCATGAGGCTGGGGAGAACCCGAGCAAGCCATGCAACATCACGAGGTGGAGAAGTTGATGTTTCAGGTGTAACCCTTCTTTAGGACTGCGGGTGGGAGCTGCAGATAAAGGGTGTGGCAGGGGCAGGCTAGTGAAGTGGGCATGGATAAAGGAATGAATGTGGAAAGGGTGGAAGGGAAGGGGAAGTGCTGGGAAGGGAGCTGGGGGAAGGGCAGTTATTTGAAATTGGAGAACTCAATGTTGAGTCCTCAGAGCTGCAGGATGCCCAGGCAGAAGATGAGGTGTTCCTCCAATTTGCATTTGGTTTGTCGTGGCAAATGAGGAGGCCAAGGATAGTCATGTCGGAAAGGGAGCGGGAAGGGAAATTAAAATGTGCGGTGACTGGGAGGTTCCGTTGTGGCAATGAACGAGGCCACATGCCAAAGAACAGGAAAGGAAAATAAGGCTGAGGGTATCATCCTAGATCACTGTTACACCTGCCTCAAACATTGGATCGGTGGAAAGCTGGGTGCAAGTTATTTTGATGATAAGGGTGGGACATTTGGAAAAAGTGCATTGGAATAAATATGACTGAAGTTATGTCTGCTTTTTAGTGAGTCTACCTATGAAGGCACAGCAAAAATTCATCCCAAAGAAAAAGAAGCCTTCTAAAGGGAGGATGAGGCAACCGTGGCTGACCAGGGAAGTATGGTGGCCATCAACAAGGAGAAGATGCTACAAAAATTGAAAGGTCTGAAAGTGGATAAATCATCTGGACCAGATGAGCTACATTCCAGAGTTCTGAAGGAGATAGCTGAAGAGATAGTGGAGGCTTTAGTAATGATCTTTCAGGAATCACTGGAATCAGGGAGAATCTCTGAGGACTGGAAAATTGCTAAGGTAACCCCCCCACCACCCTTTTAAGAAGGGAGTAAGGCAAATTATATGACGATTAGACTGACCTCAGTCATTGGTAAGATTTTTGAGTCCGTTGTAAAGGATGAGATTTCCGAATACAGAGGAACCTCGATTATCCAAGCAAGATGTGCAGTTCGTTTGGACAATTGATTATTCAATAACTGATTCAATGCCTCTCCTCTGGGATTTTGAAGTTTCCTTTTTCCTCGCTGTACCTGCCTTGCTCTCCCTCTCTGTCCCAGGGTTTGTTTCTGAACAGACACACACTTGTGTGTAAGGGACCTGCAGCATTGCTGAAGCCTCCCGCTCCTCCACTCCTCATCAGTTCAATGGGATTGACACAGAGAGCACTTCTAAGTCCGCTCCCCATTTGGGAGACTAGGCAGCAGCACACCGCTTGTGAGCCCCCGTCTGCCCCCACCCCCAACACCTTTGCCCTGAACAGGACAATGTCGGAAAGATTATCTGGGGAAGGGAGGGTTTAGGGTACACCCCTGTGTAGAACCCCAGGAAAGTATTGGGGGGGGGGGGCAGGAGAGAGAGAGGGCATGCGGTCAGTCATTTGGAGACTGTGCCTGGGTTCCCATCGATGTCCAGGACTGTTCTCTGCAGCATTTCAGTAAGTCAAATTCACTTTTAATCATTGTAAACAAAAGACACTATCAGTGTTGGAAACACCTTTGATGTAGTGTTTTTAATGGGACTTTTGAGATCTTCATATAATTTGAAATTTGATAATTGATATTTGAATAATCGAGGTTCCTCTGTACTTTTAAGTGTATAGTAAAATAGGCCAAAGTCAGCATGGTTTCATTAAGGGGAGGTCATGCCTGACAAATCTGTTAGAATTCTTTTAGCAGATAATGAGCAGGTTAGACAAAGAAGAGCCAATGGATGTAAGTTACCTGGATTTCCAGAAGGCCTTTGATAAGGTGCCACACAGGAGTCCGGTAAGGACCCATGGTGTTAGGGGCAAGGTCCTAGCATGGATAGAAGATTGGCTGTCTGGCAGAAGGCAGAGAGTGGGGATAAAAGGGTCATTCTCAGCTTGGAAGCTGGTGACTAGAGGTGTTGGTACCACAACTTTTCACTTTATACTTTAATGATCTGGGTGAAAGAACTGAGGGCATTCTGGCTAAGTTTGCAGATGATTTGAGGCCACTGCTGTTTGTCATTTTTATAAATGACCTGGATGAAGGCATCCAATGATGGGTTAGTAAATTACTGGATGACACTAAGGTCAGTGGAGTTGTGGATAGGACTGAAAGATGTTGCAGGTTGCGCAGGAACATAGATAAGCTGGGCTGAGAGGTGGAAAATTGATTTTAATGCCGAAAAGTGTGAGGTGATTCACTTTGGAAGAAGCAACAAGAATAAAAAGTACTGGGCTAATGATAAGATTCTTGGTAGTGTAGATGAGCAGAGAGATCTTTGTGTCCATGTACATAGATCCCTGAATGTTGCCACCCAGGTTGATAGGGTTGTTAAGAAGGCATACTGTGTGTTAGCTTTTATTGCATTTTGGATCCAAGAGGTCATGCTGCAGCTGTACAAATCTCTGGTGTGGCTGCACTTGGAGTATTGCATACAGTTCTGGTCTCCACATTACAGGAGGGATGTGGAAGCTTTAGAAAGGGTACAGAGGAGATTTTACTAAGATGTTGCCTGGTATGGAGGGAAGGTCTTATGAGGAAAGGCTGAGGGACTTGTGGCTGTTTTTCGTTGGAGAGAAGAAGGTTGAGAGGTGACTTAATTGAGACATATAATCAGGGTGGACACTGAGAGCTTTTTTCCTTGGATGGTAATAGATAGCACGAGGGGACTTCACTTTAAATTGAGGGGTGATAGATATAGGACAGATGTCAGAGGTAGTTTCTTTACTCAGATTAGTAGGGGCATGGAACCTACTACAATAGTAGACTTGCCAACTTTAACAGCATTTAAATGGTCATTGGACAAACACATGGATGAAAATGGAATAGTGTTGGATAGATAGGCTTCAGATAGGTCCCATAGGTCGTCGCAACATCCAGGGCTGAAGGGCCTGTACTGTGCTGTGCTGTAATGTTCTATGTTCTATACAAAAATAGGTGGAGGGACAGGTAGTATTGGGGAGGTAGGGAGGTTTCAGAAAGATTTAGACAGGTTAGGAGTGCGGGCAATGAAGTAGTAAATGAAATAAAAGTGAGGGGAACACAAATGGAGCAAGTGTGAGATCATGCACTTTGCTAGGAAGGACAGAGGCGTGGACTGTTTTCTCAAGGGGGAGAAAATTCAGAAATCTGAAGTGCAAAGGGACTTAAGAGTCCAAGTCCAGGTTTCTCCTAAGGTAAACTTGTATGTTGAGTTGGTAGTTAGGAAGGCAAATACAATGTTGTCATTCATCTCAAGGGGACTAGAATATAAAAGTAGGGACACACTTCTGAGGCTTTATAAAATTCTGGTCAGACCACATTTCTGGTATTATGAGCAATTCAGGAACCATGTACTGGCCCCGGAGCGGGTCCAGAGGAGGTTCAGGAGAATGACTGCAGGAATGAAAGACCTAACACATGAGGAACGTTTGAGGACTCTGGGCCTATACTCTGAGGAGTTTAGAAGTACAGCCTGGACAGAATGGACATTGGGAAGATGTTCCAAGCGGCGGAAGAGACAAGAACCTGAGGGCATAGTTTTGGAATAAAGGGAAAACCCTTTAGACTGGAGATAAAGAGAAACTTCTTTAGCCAAAGTGTGGTGAATCTGTGGAATTCACTGCCACAGAAGGCTGTGGAGGCCAGGTCATCAAGTATATTTTAAAACCGAGATCAATAAGTTCTTGACTGCCAAGGGGATCAAAGGTGATGGTAAGAAAGTGGGAAAAAAGGTTTTCAACTCCCATCAGGAGGAAGTGAGGACTGCAGATGCTAGAGATCAGAGTGAAAAAGTGTGGTGCTGGAAAAGCACAGCAGGTCAGGCAGAATCTGAGGAGCAGGAATGAAGAGCTTATATTCTAAATGTCGACTCTCCTGCACCTCGGATGCTGCCTGACTGGCTGTGCTTTTACAGCACCATACTTTTTGACTTTGAAAACCTATCAGCTCTGATTGAATGGCAGAGCAGACATGATGGTCCAAATGGCCTATTTTCTGCTCCTATGTCTTATGGTCAAAGATGGTACTAAGTTGCCTTCTTGAATCCTTGTAGTCCGTGTGGTGAAAGTATACCTACAGCCTAAAAACACATGCTCTTTGCTCCACAGTATGTGGCTGGAGCCAAATATCATGGTAGCAAAATACGTTGATTAGAAACATTTTTTTAGTCCATACCTCCAGGATGAAGACTTTTGATGCATGATATCTCACAGTAGCGTGCTGCCATGCCATGTACTCATCCACCTTTGCCCTCTGCATTGAGTCTACAGGGTACCAGAATTGAGGGATATCATACTTTGTTGCCAGGTACTTCAGAATAGCAACGCTGAAAACAATATTCTTAGGTCAGGAAAATAAAATAATTGAAATGTAGAAAACACACAATCTGCTTTGATCTCCAGCATCTGCAGTCCTCACTTTCTCCCTGCAACTGATCAGAGTTGAGTGTGTGGTGCTGGAAAAGCACAGCAGGTCAGACAGCATCTGAGGGGCAGGAGATTCCTGAAGGACTTATGCCTGAAAGGTTGATTCTCCTCTTTCTTGGATGCTGCCTGCCCTGCTGTGTTTTTCCAGTTCGACACTCTTGACTCTGACCAGTTGCACATTGGTAAGCTGCGTTTTTGTGTCATGCAGGTTTTTTTTGCTGTTATTTCACCATAAGAATGTACAAAGGATTGATGGTCTCCCCTCAAACTATTTAAAACCAAGTTTTGGCTTTAATGACCAACTTTCAGCATTCATGACTTTGATGCTGTTTGACTCCAAATTTAATATTATATGTAGGACATACTTAAGCAACCCCAATGTATATCATCTGATGTAATGTACATGGGAGACTGAAGACCTAAAGAAAAAAAAAGGAATTCTAAAGAATGGACTGTGTTATGTATCTTATTGAAGACTGTGGGAGAGGAACTCAATGTTCTTTACCAAAGATATACAGTACTAAGCCTTGCTTTTGATTGTGATTAAGACTCACTGTACTATGAACTTCTCTTTGAAATTTCAAAACTGTGATTTTCTGATTCTTGCTTTTCACCTGCAAACATGAGGCTTTTATATGTTGTTTAAAAAAAAAGCTTTCTAACTCCTACTTTAAAACCATTAAGATGGATACGTTAACATCAGCTGTAGTTCTGGGACAGAGACCAAGAAGCACCTGAGAGCACAACCATTATAATGGTTACTAATGTACCTAAAGCAACGGCTTGCATTAATAAAGCACTTTTAAAATATTCCATTGCATGAACAAGTGATTATCTCATAGTTTTGTGGGCAATTAGGCACGAACCAGAAAAGTGTAGGTTGGGTAGTGCTGTAAAGCACGCCGTCTAAACTAACTCACTAGCCTTTCACTTAAGAAGACTGCTTTTCATGTTTACTACAACAATACAAACTCTTCCAGAAAAGGAAGGAGAATTCAGTTTTTTTATATTGAAGTAAATAAAAGCCTCACCTCTCAGTCAGAACAAATCCATTGTCCACAATAACTGGCACTTTCTGATTTGGATTGAGTTTCGTGAATTCTGGGCTCCTCTGTTCACCTGTTCAAATAAACCTGATAAAGATTAACTCTGAATCAATGATATTATAAAGAAAAATGGACAGAGCAAAGGCATCAGGGTAATGTCAATGAATTTTCTAGTAGATCTGCAGTGAACTTTGTCTCCTCCATAGCCACATCTCTGGCTCGTTTTCCTTGATTTTGGTTACATTTTCTACAGTTTCAACCAAATTTGAGGACGACTGATCCAAGATATTTTACATTTTTGCAAAACGTGTTCTACTCCTCCACAGATCAGAAAGAAAGGCAACTTACAGAATTTTAACAAACATTTAAATGGTTCAGATAATGGTGATATTAAGCCATAACATTCTACCAAAGTAAACCAAGTGGATAGGAACGAAGGGTGCGGAATGCACAGCTGCAAGGAAGCAGATTCGAAACTAAATTTCAAAAGAGTGAATAGATTTTTTTTAAACAAAGTTAGGGAGAAAGGATAATTTGTTTAAAGGGTCAGCACAACTACAAATAGCCTTTATTCCAAGTGATGTTCACCATTAGATTGATAATGACTCACTAGTTGACAAAGGATAGTGCTGTATGTTGCAGTCCTAACTACTAGTGGCTTGTAGTTGGGGTAGAGTGCTCCAGATATCTTCATTTCCAAATTATTTGTAATTTAGTCAATGTGTTTCGACATGATGTGACAGATGGGACTTGAAACCAGACCTCTAGCTCATACCAGCTCTTTTAAAAAAAAAAGGTAAAGTCACTATAGTCCCACCAGAGCATACAGTGGCTCCCTCAATAGAGACAGAGATGACTGGTGGTGATTTAACATGAGGATCACCACACCTCAGGTGAGGGGAGAGGTTTGAGGCATTTCCTTCATGATAACCTCGACCAGTGCTGGAATTGAACCCACACTTTTGGTGTCACTCTTGATAACAAACCAGCCATCCATCCACTAATTTAACCAACCCCATCACTTAATCTGAGGAACTTTCTCATTAGCAGTGTTAGAGGGTAAAGTACTGTTGAATCTTAATGGGAAGAAGTACATGTTTTACATAAAATGTACGTTATTGCAAGAATAGCAATAGATACAAGTTACACAGTTTTTGTAAATATGTCTAATTAGTCTATCACAGTCCAGAGATGGCTCAACCATCTCCATGTGGACCGCATGCTAAGCCTGCCCATTTCTCCACCCAAATATAGTATGTAGTGAATCTGGAGGACTTTGAACTGTGGACAATTTTGCCAAAGGAGAAATTTTGAGCTTTGGCCGAAAGGCGTGATGCTGTATGACATTGTATTTTGTTACTTGACATAATGCTCTCAAGTTCAAGTTGACATAACATTCCTTCTGCAACTGGATCGTTGATCTCCTGACCCACAGACTGCAATCAGTGAGAATAGACAGCAGCACCTCCTCCACGAGTGGGCCCATGAGGATGTGTTCGCAGCCCCCTACAGTACTCCCTGTGCACTCATGACCATGGAGCCAAATCTTGTCCTAACTCCATCCACGAGTTTGCTGATGAAACCGCTGCTGTAGGCTGGATATCAAACAATGGCATGATAGAACACAGGAAAGAGAGAGTTTGATGATGCGGTTTAAAGTTAACATCCTTTCCCTCTAAGTCAGCGAAACTAACGAGCTGATTGTTGACTTCAGGAAGCAAGTTGGAGGGCCAGTCCCTGTCTACATCAGTGGAGGTGAGGTGGAAAGGAGCGACGATCACCAACAATCTATCCTTGACCACCCATTTAGTGAGAGGGTCAAGACGGCACAAAAATGCCTCCTCATCCTCAGGAGTCTAAGAAACTTCATCACGTCTGTGAGGCCTCCCACCATCTTTTATTGATGCACCATTGATAATGTTCAATCTGCATGCGTCATGGCTTGGTATGGCAACTGCTGTGCCCAGGATCGGAAGAAACTACAGAGAGTTATGAACACAGTTTCATCCATCACACTAGCTAACTTTCCATCTATTGACTCCATCTACACCCCTCCATTCTCTCAGAAAAGCAGCCAACATTATCAAAGGTCCTCCCTCCCCAGTTATAAGCTCTTCCAACCTCTTCCTTAAGGCAAAAACTTAAACCCATGTACCAACAGGTTCAAGAACAGCTTCTGCCTCGCTGTTATTAAACTTCTGAATGGATCTTTTAAATTTCAAATCTATTGCTGACCTTGCTTTTTGTGCATATTCTTTGCAGCTGTAACTTGGTATTTCTCACTCTGTCCAATGGTCTTTGTATAATGTGAACTGCCTGTACTGCACACAAAAGTTTTCACTGTACTTAAGTACATGTGACATTCATAATTCAAGTTTTGGTGCAAATCTCTAGGACTCTGCATTGATCACAGTGGGGCAGTCTGTCTGATTTTAATGTTAGTTTTTTTTGTTGAAGCCGTTACAAATACATGGCCAGTTCAATGGGTAAGAATAGCAGCACTTCTTCCATAAGGAACCAGATGGATTTTTACAAGGATCTATTATTAGATTAGATTCCCTACAGGTCTTTCGGCCCAACTAGTCCACACCGACCCTCCGAAGAGTAATCCATCCAGACCCATTTCCCCTCTGACTAACTGACATAACACTATGGGGAAATTTAGCATGGCCAATTCACCTGATCTGCACATCTTTGGACTGTGGGAGGAAACTGGAGCACCCGGAGGAAACCCACGCAGACACGGGGAGAACGTCCAAACTCCACACAGACCCAAGGCTGGAATCGAACCTGGTACTGTGAGGCAGCAGTGCTAACCACTGAGCCACTGTTTAATAATTTAAATCGCAGATTTATTTAAGTAACCGAACTGAAATTCTCCAACTCCTGTCGTAGGGTTTGAACTCCTGCCGCTGGTTGTTTCCCTCCTCACTTCTGGGCTAACCACGATCCCTCTGTATCGCTTAACTTTGCCTCTGAACTCGGCTGTACAAATTCACCAACTGACGTTATTTACACGATTGTGACATCTGAAAAAAAAAAGCTCACACCTAATGTTAGAAACTGTGCATGTAGGGGAGGAAGAGGGTGGAGGGGAAGGCACTGGATTTACCCCAGCCCCTGTTTGGCAGGAATGCGAGCGATTTCCTTTTGCTTACCCTTCCGGAGGGCCACGGGTTTTTCTACATGCGGGATTCCGGTGCGTCTGAGGAAGATCAAGACGGCCCTGGAGGGCTGGGACAACAGGTCGAAGTACACTCGTAAGGGGAGCCGAGAAGCCATGGGGGGAGAATGGAGCAGCTAACAGAGTACACACACAACAGCGCACCCACTCTCGCAACTTGCTACATGGAGCTTGATACAATGTAACCAACAAGCGGCCAATCAAAAGCTGCAGAGGGAGCGATACAATCGACAGCTGCCACACCGATACAGTCCCCGCTGTAGAGCGCAGACACAATTCACCCAGGCAAAATTATCCCAAGTATTAAACTTTTTATTATTATCGGGTGTGATTGCCAGGCTCTATGCACTGGCTTGTCTCCCGCTCCCCCCATCTCACACCACGTTGTACTTTTACGATTGGAACCATTAACTCTGATTTCTCTCCACAGCTGCAGCCAGACCTGCTGAGCTTCTCCAGCAATTTCTGTTTTGCTTTGTGTTGGACATCTAAATATTGTAGTACATGGGTGGGATTTGAACCCAAGTCATCTAGGGAGCCAAACAATAAACAGAAATTGCTTGTAAACCACAGCAGGTCTGGCAGCATGTTTGTAGAGAATTTAGAATTAATGGTTTAGGTTGAGTGACCGTTCTTCAGAAATTATATGTTGGAATAAGTTTTTTTTTGTAGAAGATAGGGTGGAAGTAGGGAGTAAGGAGGAAACAATAGGTCAAGATAGAGCCCATAGAGAGAAAAGAACAGTTGGACCAAGGAGTGGATAATAGCCGAGGAGAATGAATGGCTGTGGATGGGGACTGTTAGCGGCTAACAATGGAGTGTGTGGAAAAGCAGACCATGTGACAACAAGGCCTGGTGTGTGGGGTTTGGGGTAAAAGGACACAGGATAGTGTGCCTTAAAGTCTGAAATTGTTGAACTCGATATTGAGTCCATTTCCATTATAGTAAGGATGTGGAAGCTTTAGAGAGGGTGCAGAGGAGATTTACCAGGATGCTGCTTGGATTGGAGGGCATGTCTTATGAAGAAAGGTTGAGGGAGCTAGGGCTTTTCTCATCGGAGTGAAGAAGAATGAGAGGTGACTTGATAGAGGTGTACAAGATGTTTAGAGGCATAGATAGAGTGGATACACAGAGACTTTTTCCCATGATGGAAATGGCTATTACGAGGGGGCATAATTTTAAGGTAATTGGAGGAAGGTTTAGGGGAGAAGTACAAATCAAGGCTTTTCCATTTATATTCGGATATGTACCTCTTGGTTCTGTTTGTATTCGTGGTTATTGGATCCAATGGTTCACCAAAATGGGCATGTCTACTTCCAGCCTTCGACTTTGGTTTACACTGTATTCTGTGAACAAGCTCAGAATAGAGGTTCACTAAATATTTAGTGCTATGCTCTTGCTTCTGTAATTCATTAACCTGACTGCCTGTCACCCCTGCTAACAAGGAATTTTTGATATTGACAAACCTTATAATTGGGCATCAGTGAACCTTCAAGTGTCTCAGCAGCTAATTTCATCTGTGGTTCTGGATGACTTTCATTCACTGTATAGTTAGGGAAGATGGTTTACATAAAAACTTGTTTTATAAATCAAAGCTGACAAAATATTTTGTACAAAATTCAATAAATGATTTACAAGAATTATACATTTTATTATGAATTGATTGGGGGAATCTGTTTACCTCATATTAAATTAATTGCTGCAAGTACTTTGATCAGGTTGTTTCTTGATATCACATTATAATTTCACATTATACCACGTGATAAGCCATTTAAAATCTTCATTACTACAGCTAATTGATTCAATGAGAGGATGTTTTAAAGGTTGCATAGGATGGATCGGGATTAGAATACTTCAAAAGATGAATACTTTAGATCACTATTATTTGGCACTGTTGGTCTTCTCACCGAGGAGTTGGATTCAATATTGTTGATTTTCGGTGACTAATGAGCCTGCCCAATCATGGTGGCATTAAAATCCCTGGCTTATTACAAGCTGTTCAACTTTAATGTCTTAACGAAACACTGAAAGATGTCTGTGATATAGAGTGGAGGAACTCTCAACATTTGACCAGAAGCTACTGAGAAGTTCTTACTGAGAATTTTATCCTGTCTGAACCATGTGCCAGAAATTCAGACTCTGTTGTAGTCCTTGACCTCTGTTTAACGTGTGGTGTGCCTGTTTTCAGTGAAGAGCACTGTGATGCTTGCATGGAACAGAGCCCAAATGTCCAGTGGTCTGTTGTCCACTTGGGGGCGATTTGTCGTAGAGGGAGGAGTGGGAGGAAGCAAGAGTTCTGATGTTAGACAAGTACCAGATGTTTCCAGGTTGTCGCTGATTGACTAGTGCAATGGTCATTGATGGGATCTGAATTAACAAAAAATGTTATGAGACTTGGATTTTTTCTATTTGGATCAGAGGCTTTATATTCACTTGCCTCAGCTAGACAGAAAAGAGGAAGATTAGCAGTTCTTTTGTACTTTAAAGTATATGAATCAGAGTTTGTTAAATCCCAAGGACACTCCCAGTGCCCACTTGGAGATGACAAAACCATGGGACTTCTAATCTATAGTAAAGTGGCATAGTCCACTTGGTGATGCCATGTGGAAATTGCTACTCTGCTTGGTGCCTGGAGCAGATGAAGATCTTATTTATGGAGGGACTGTATTGCTACAGTGATTATGTCTGAGAAATTAAGATTGCTTCCAACAACACTCCTAAGTTCCTTTTGCAAGGTGGGTTTGAATGTATGGAGTCATTGGGATGTACAGCATGGAAACAGACCCTTCGGTCCAACCCCTCCATGCCAATCAGATATCCCAACCCAGTCTAGTTCCACGCGCCAGCACCCGGCCCAATACCTTCCAAACCCTTCCTATTCATATACCCATCCAAATGCCTCTTAAATGTTGCAGTTGTACCATCCTCCACCACTTCCTCTGGCAGCTCATTCCAAACAAGTACCACTCTCTGTGTGAAAAAGTTGCCCCATAGGTCACTTTTATATCTTTCACCTCTCACCCTTAACCTATGCCCTCTAGTTCTGGACTCCCCGACCCCAGGGAAAAGACTTTGCTTATTTACCCGATCCATGCCCCTCATAATTTTGTAAACCTCTATAAGGTCACTCCTCAGCCTCTGACGCTCCAGGGAAAACAGCCCCAGCTTGTTCAGCCTCTCCCTATAGCTCAAATCCTCCAACCCTGGCAACATACTTGTAAATCTTTTCTGAACCCCTTCAGGTTTCACAACATCTTTCCCCAAAACGCAGCACCTTGCATTTATCTGAATTAAACTCCATCTGCCACTTCTCAGCCCATTGGCCCATCTGGTCCAGATCCTGTTGTAATCTGAGGTAACCCTCTTTGCTCTCCACTACACCTCCAATTTTGGTGTCACCAGCAAACTTACTAACTGTACCTCTTATGCTCGCATCAAAATCATTTATGTAAATGACAAAAAGTAGAGGACCCGGCACCGATCCTTGTGGAACTCGACTGGTTACAGGCCTCCAGTCTGAAAAACAACCCTCCACCACAACCCTCTGTCTTCTACCTTTGAGCCAGTTCTGTATCCAAATGTCTAGTTCTCCCTGTATTCCATGAAATCTAACCTTGCTAACCAGTCTTCCATGGGGAACCTGTGGAATGCCTTACTGAAGATCATATAGATCACATCTACTGCTCTGCTCTCATCAATCCTCGTTGTTACTTCCTCAAAAAACTCAATCAAGTTTGTGAGACATGATTTCCCATGCATAAAACCATGTTGACTATCCCTAATCAGTCCTTGCCTTTCCAAACACATGTACACCCTGTCCCTTAGGATTCCCTCCAACAACTTGCCCACCACCAACTTCAGGCTCACTGGTCTATAGTTCCCTGGCTTGTCCTTACCACCCTTCTTAACAGTGGCACCACGTTAGCCAACCTCCAGTCTTCTGGCACCTCACCTGTGACTATCGATGATACAAATATCTCAGCAAGAGGCCCAGCAATCACTTCTCTCGCTTTCCACAGAGTTCTAGAGCTATCTCATGTCCACTTTTTGCCCTCCTGATTTCACTCTTAAGTATGCTCCTACTTCCTTTATACTCTTCTAAGGATTCACTTGATCTATCCTGTCTATACCATACATATGCTTCCTTCTTTTTCTTAACCAAACCCTCAATTTCTTTAGTCATCCAGCATTCCCTATACCCACCACCCTTTCCTTTCACCCTAACAGGAATATACTTTCCCTGGATTCTCATTATCTCATTTCTGAGGGCTTTCCATTTTCCAGTTGTCCCTTTACCAGTGAACATCTGCCCCCAATCAGCTTTCAAAAGTTCTTGCCTAATACCATCAAAATTGGCCTTTCTCCAATTTAGAACTTCAACTTTTAGATCTGGTCTATCCTTTTCCATCACTATTTTAAAGCAAATAGAATTATGGTCACTGGCCCCAAAGTGCTCCCCCACTGACACCTCAGTCACCTGCCCTGCCTTATTTCCCAAGAGTAAGTCAAGTTTTGCACCTTCTCTAGTAGGTACATCTACATACCGAATCAGAAAATTGTCTTGTATGCACTTAACAAATTCCTCTCCATCTAAGCCCTTAACACTATGTCAGTCCCAGTCGATGTTGGGAAAGTTAAAATCCCCTACCATAACTACCCTATTATTCTTACAGATAGCTGAGATCTCCTTACAAGTTTGTTTCTCAATTTCCCTCTGACTATTGGGGGGTCTATAATACAATCCCAATAAAGTGGTCATCCCTTTCTTATTTCTCAGTTCCACCCAAATAACTTCCCTGGATGTATTTCCAGGAACATCCTCCCTCAGCACAGCTGTAATGCTATCCCTTATCAAAAATACCACTCCTTTTCCTCACTTGCCTCCCTTTCTATCCTTCCTGTAGCACTTGTATCCTGGAACATTAAGCTGCCAGTCCTACCCATCCCTGAGCCATGTTTCTGTAATTGCTATGATATCCCAGCCCCTGTTCCTAGCCATGCCCCTGAGTTCATCTGCCTTCCCTGTTAGGCCCCTTGCATTGAAATAAATGCAATTTAATTTATTAGTCCTACCTTGTCCCTGCCTGCCCTGACTGTTTGACTCACTTCTGTTCTCAACTCTACCAGTCTCAGATTGATCTCTTTCCTCACTAT
>NC_057734.1:9464937-9468188 GCF_004010195.1 Chiloscyllium plagiosum | reverse complement strand
ACCCCAAAAGGGATTCCAATCATCCAAAAATGTGAATCCTTCTCCCATACACCAGCTCCTCAGCCATGCATTCATCTGCTCTATTCTCCTATTCCTGCCCTCACTAGCTCGTAGCACTGGGAGTAATCCAGATATTACTACTCTCGAGGACCTCCTTTTTAGATTTCTTCCTAACTCTCTGTAATTTCCTTTCAGAATCTCAACCTTTTTCCTTCCTATGTCGTTGGTTCCAATGTGGACAATGACCTCTTGCTGGCCCCTCTCCCCCGTGAGAACATACTGCACCCTCTCTGAGACATCCTTGATCCTGGCACCAGGGAAACAACACACCATTCTGCTTTATCGCTACTGGCCACAGAAACGTCTGTCTGTACCTCGAACCAGAGAATCCCCTAACACAATTGATCTCTTGGAACCCGACTTACCCCTCGTTGCATTAGAGCCAGTCTCCATACCAGAAACTTGGCTGTTCATGCTATGTTCCCCTGAGAATCCATCACCCCCAACATTTTCCAAAACAGCATACCTCTTCAAAATGGGTATATCCACAAAAGACTCCTGCACTAGCTGCCTCCTCTCTTACCTTTCCTGGAGTTAACCTATCTATATGACTGTATCTGAGACTTTCACCCCTTCCTATAACTGCCATCCATCACATACTGTTGCTGTTGCAAATTCCACATTGCTTCTAACTGTCTCTCCAACCGATCCATTCGATCTGATAAGATTTGCAACCAGCAGCATTTATGGCAGAAATAATCAGCAGTAACCCTTAAACTCTCTTTAAACTCCCACATCTGACAAGAAATACATATCACTCTATTAAAGACCATTTTTGCTCCTTCACAATCCACAGACCCAGAGCCTTGGTATAATTTTACCCCAAATTAGTGATTTGCTGTCATTAACTGATTGTATGGTTATTAATATTACTTGGACCATGTTTTACTAATCAAATGATGCTTTAAAGGCATGTGGTTTTGATAGGTTAATTTTAGTCCCATTAAGCAGACTAATTTGCAGGAATCTATTGTTCTGAAATACCACATGGTTTAGCTTTTAAAGCCTAGCTTTATCTCTTAGTTGATAAAGCAAAAAATGCACATCATCAAATGTTTTCCCCAGTGCCGACTGCACTCTGTTACGCCAGGCGATCAATTTTGGACGATCTTTCAATATGTCACGATTTGCTCCAAGTGGCTGAATATATATAAAAACAAAACAAAAATGTAAATTAATCTGTGTTACATTTTCAGTCAGTTTAGTACAGGAGTAGAAAGACCTGATTTCTTTACCCATCTGCATTACTGTGAAAAGGCTTGAAGCAAAAGCTGTAAATCATAGATTGATTTAGTTTATATTTACAAAGAACTGATCCTGTTTAGATCAGTTTGACTTTTTAAATTACTTTTACTTGGCTTCCAGTAGCTGAGCCTTAATTTTCAAAGCGTGGAGTTATTCAGCGAATCTAAGAACTCATGTGCAGCAGCATCATGATGGTTGCTAACATACCACTAAGTGCCAGCAGTAGAACCTAGGTTTGATTTTATCCTTAGCCAGGAGTGGATGATCTCTGCTTAATGTAAAGTTAAAGGATAAATAAAATGGAATTAATGCTTTCAGCTGCAGTCACATCTGTAAGGTATACTGCTTCTGGTCAGACCTAAATTCAGATTCATTTTTAAAAAATGGAGGAATAGATCTAGGATTTCTCTAATTATTTCCTTTTCCCTTCACATGTACCCAGAATATTTATCAATGTGCAGTACAGTAGTTCAAGTTTTGATGACAAATTGTGGGCACAACGGATGGAGTCTGTCTCTTAAAATGGTAAGAGGAGACAAAGTTGATATGCAGTGGAAGTTCAATTCCAAAACAATGGAAGGATTGGTAAAAATGTACTCTTCATCTTTGGACCATTTTATCCATTTCTCCTTTTGCAAATTTTGTTATGGTTTTATCAACGTCAACAAAATTAGGTGATGACAGTGTGTATAACATTCTTGAACCTCACCTGCATCAGTTCACAGATGGCCAATAGATCAGCTAATGTCATCTCATCACCACAGAGGAAGGCCTGGTCCTTCAGAAACATTGATTCTAAAATGTCCAAGGTTCCATTCAATTCAGCCAGAGCTTTGTTCAGCTTTGTCTCATCAAGTGGCTGGCCTGTCATCCGAGGAATCAAAACCTGCAGGAACATATTGTGAATTAGTGATGCGTAAACATTCTACCAACTGTATAATTTGAACCTTCAACACAAAAGGAAGCCAAACTACCCATGTTGGTTCTTTCAAAGAATTATCACATTTGGAGTATGGACAGTCAGAAGAGAGCAAACTTTTATCAGCAGCGGGAGCCTGCTGGCAAGGTAAATTTGAATATTAAATACTTATCTCATGAATCAGCAGCAGCAGACATAGGGGCTGCTGGATAAGTGAACTAATACATTTGGGCAGTGGCTAAAGAAGGTTCCTGTATTTTAGGAAGGATGTGCTGGCATTGGAGGGCGTCCAGAGGATGAAGGGCTTGTCATATGAGGAGCGATTGAAGACTCTGGGTCTGTACTCGATGGAGTTTAGAAGATTATGGGAGAATCTCATTAAAGTATACAGAATACTGAGAGGTCTGGTGTGCAGAAGATTTTTCCACTGATAGGAGAGTCTAGGACCTGAGGGCACAGCCTCCAAGTGAAAGAATGAGATAAGGAGTAATTTCATTAGACAGAGAGTGGTGAATCTGTGGAACCCATTAGGGAACACGGCTATGGACACCAAGTCATTGAGTGTATTTAAGGTGGGGATAGATAGGTTATTGATTAATAAGGAGATTAAGGGTTCCAGGGAGATGGCAGAAAAAGGGGGTTGAGAAACGTCTTGTGTAATGGAGCAAACTTAGAATCATAGAATCATAGAGATGTACAGCATGGAAACAGACCATTCGGTCCAACCCGTCCATGCCGATCAGATATCCCAAAACAGACCATCGGTCCAACCCGTCCATGCCGATCAGATATCCCAACCCAATCTAGTCCCACCTGCCAGCACCCGGCCCATATCCCTCCAAACCCTTCCTATTCATATACCTATCCAGATGCCTTTTAAATGTTGCAATTGTACCAGCCTCCACCACTTCCTCTGGCAGCTCATTCCATACACGTACCACCCTCTGCGTGAAACAGTTGCCCCTTAGGTCTCTTTTATATCTTTCCCCTCTCACCCTAAACCTATGCCCTCTAGTTCTGGACTCCC
>NC_057734.1:9450868-9463923 GCF_004010195.1 Chiloscyllium plagiosum | reverse complement strand
TTTAACCGTTTCAAGATATCCAGCACTTCCTCCTCTGTAATCTGGGCATTTTGCAAGATGTCACCATCTATTTCCCTCCAGTCTATATCTTCCATATCCTTTTCCACAGTAAATACTGATGCAAAACATTCATTTCGTATCTCCCCCATTTTCTGTGGCTCCACACAAAGGCCGCCTTGCTGATCTTTGAGGGGCCCTATTCTCTCCCTAGTTACCCTTTTGTCCTTAATATATTCGTAAAAACCCTTTGGATTCTCCTTAATTCTATTTGCCAATGCTATCTCATGTCCCGGTTTTGCCCTCCTGATTTCCCTCTTAAGTATACTCCTTCTTTCTTTATGCTCTTCTAAGGATTCAGTCGATCTATCCTGTCTATACCTGTTATATGCTTCCTTCTTTTTCTTAACCAAACCCTCAATTTTTTTAGTCATCCAGCATTCCCTATACCTACCAGCCTTCCCTATCACCCTAACATGAATATACTTTCTCTGGATTTTTGTTATCTCATTTCTGAAGGCTTCCCATTTTCCAGCCGTCCCTTTACCTGTGAATATCTGCCTCCAATCAGCTTTCGAAAGTTCTTGCCTAATACCGTCAAAATTGGCCTTTCTCCGATTTAGAACTTCAACTTTTAGATCTGATCTATCCTTTTCCAATACTATTTTAAAATGAATAGAATTCTGGTCGCATGGGCTGAATGGCCTAATTCTGCTCTGTATTTTATGGTCAATTTTGCCAAATACAATCCAAAGAGGTCTCCACATGTGCACACACATTGGGTAAGGACAAGTAGAGTTTTATATGTAGGAATATCTGCCACTTCTGTTTTGTTTTGAGGGTAGCCTCTCAGTTTTATTTGTGCTTTACTCACAGTGTGACATGAGGCAGGTATTGGATTCAGTGCCTTCAGGAAAGATAGGGTTATAATTCGGAATTATACAAGTAACATCTGGAACAAAGAATAAGTAGAGTTCCTTAGCTGCTGTACCTGGAAGATAGTTATGTGTACATTTCAGTACAAATTAGCTGCAAATTGCTGTAGAGCCAGCATTATTCAGATTAACCACAGAATTTCATTCTAAGAAGCAAAGGGCAATTTCACAAAACAGGCTGATTGGATTCGCAATGAATTCAGTAATGGGTTTGCAAGTCAACGCATACTCACAATACATGGAGAATTTGTGAATAATTTAAATATTGTACACTGAGCTGTGAAAATGTGAATAATTGCATGGAATAATTAAATGCCTTGAACACAGCTGCAAGGATCTGCTTGAGTCTCTATTTCTTTTCATTTCAGAATGAAATTAGTTGAAGTGCAAAATATTAATTTTACTTTTCAATGCTTCTGTGGTTCTGTGGTATTTGTTTAAACGATAGTTCCTTTATTAAATAAATGTTGCAAAACAAAATTCATGGAATTAAAGGCACTCTCTCACAATCTTGGACAGGATACAAAATCCAGGTTAATCCACCTCATGGATTAACCTCTCTCTGTCACTGTTGGCCCCAATATCAATGTATCAGAAGCTTTTCTCATCATTTCTTTTTGGATTGGTTACTATGATTATTGGTTCTCTGAAAATTTCTTTCATATTCCTCCCAGGCTCCAAAGACGTATCCTTACAAGCAATTCATCCCTCTGTTTTCACCGCCTGTTCGTGATGAACCATCATGTACTATAACTCTAATTCATGCTTTTGATGGATTACCTCAGGAATTGCTTGTAAATCTGGTGACACCCGGGGGCACCATCTGTAAAAACAGGTGCACACCTGGGGAATTGCCTGTAAATACGGGCGAACACCTGGAGAATTGACTGTAAATACAGGTGCACAACTGGGCAATTGACTTAAATATAGGTGAACACCTAGGCGATTGACTATAATCACAGGTGCACACCTAGGGAATTGACTGTAAATGCAGATGCACACTTAGGGAATTGCCTGTAAATGCAGACGCACACTTAGGGAATTGACTGTAAGTACAGGTGCACAACTGGGCAATTGACTTAAATATAGGTGAACACCTAGGCAATTGACTATAATCACAGGTGCACACCTAGGGAATTGACTGTAAATGCAGATGCACACTTAGGGAATTGACTGTAAATACAGATGCACATCTGGGGAATTGACTGTAACTTCATGTGCACACCTGGGGAAATACCTGTAAATACTGACAGACCCCTAATGTATTGCCTGTAAATGCTGACATATACCTGGGGGACCACCTGGAGAACTGTCTGAAATTACCACTGCAAACCTGGAAAATTACTTGTAAATACTGACAACCCCCCAGTACACTGCCTGTAAATACACCCAGAAGACCACCTGTAATTTGTATTATTCTTAGTTGAGATGTGGGAGTTGCTAGAGAGCAACATTTGGTGACCATCTTTGACTTTCCTTGAGTTTACTGGCTATCTAGGCCATTTCAGAGTCATCTACATTGCTGGAGTCTGGAGTCACATGCAGACCAGATCCCTAAAGGACATTAGTGACTCACTGGCCATGGTTACATGATAATTATTAGATAGCTGCTCTTAATCTCAGAATTTTAATTGAATTCAAATTTCATCATCTACCATAGTGGGGTATAAGGTGATGTCCCCAAAGCAATTGCTGGGACTCTGGTTTACTAATGCATCAATGACAACACAACATCCTCCTCTACATATACTGATGCATACCTGGGAACTACCTGTGAATACTGGCGCACACACAGAACACCAGGACCTCATATAATTACTGATACATTCCCGACATGATGCTTGTAATTTCTAAGCTACTTCTGGGACCTCTCACAACTACCAAGAGATCCCCAGAGATACCCTGTATGTATTATAATTCATCTAGAGACCACTAACATAGGAAATTCCAACACTTTAAAATTGTACTTTGCAAATGGCTTTACCTATCTGAGGAGGCAGATGGGTTGTAACTGAATTTCTTAGCCAAAGGCAGCATCTCTGACAATGCAATGCCCCCTACGTACTGCACTGATATATCATCCTGGATTGCTCTCCCAAGTCTCTGGAGCCTGAGGCTGGGAAGGGTGGTGGAAAGAGGGAGAGGGACTTGAACCTGCTGACTCAGAGCCAGGGACGTTGCCCACTGAATCACATCTAGCACTTTCTCAATATGGCCTGAGGAGGAAAAAAGGTGTAGCCATTAAGAAACTGTTACTGTTACAGTGGTTATAATGCTTACTCTTATTATGTAAAATTACCAAAACACTGGTATTTCTCTGGACTTTGTCAATGAGTGAGTCATTCTCTCACAGGGCTCAGCTCTTTACAAAGGAAAAGATGAGTAGAAGCAGTGTGGAGATGGTTCCTAGGGTTGACCCCTGGCTGGCTGGTTTAAGACAATGATAAATAGGAATAGGCCATTCAACTCCTCAAGTCCGTTCGGCCATTCAATAGGATCGTGGCCAAACTGAGGTTCCTCATGTTCCCATTCCTGCATTTTCCTGAAACCCTTGATCCCCCAACCGATCAAGAATCTATTGATCTCAGCCTGAAGTATAAACAAGGTCACTGTCCCCACAGTTCTCTGTGGCAAGGATTCCAAAGACTCACAGTCCTTAGAGAGAAGAAATTCCTCCTCATCTCAGCCCTAAATTGGTGCCTCTTAGTTCTGAGGTTCTTGGATGATGAAAGCTTGAGCCTGTACTCATTGAAGTTTAGAAGAATGAGAGGTGACCTGATTGAAACATTTAGGATCCTGATAATATGTGACGAGGTAGATACTGAGAGGATGTTTCCCTTTGTGGGAGAGTTTCGAACTAATGGATACAAATTAAAATTGGAGGGTTTCCCAAACAAGATGGAGATGAGGAGAATCTTTTTCTGTCAGAAGTTGTTAGTCTGCGAAATTACTTTCTAGAGGCATCAGTGGAGATTTGGTCATTGCACATTTTTAATGTTGAGTTAGATTGGTTCTGACTGATAAATAGATCAGAGGGTACAAGGGTAAGTGGGTGTGTGGAGTTGAGGCCATAATCAAGTTAGCCAATAAGTGGTAGAATTAGCTTGATGGGTAGAATCCTAATTCATATATTCCTACTGCACCTTATTCCTATATTACTATGTATGTATCTTCTGCATAATGTGGAGTGTCCCAAATGAATTTTCATCGCATGACATGCTGCATGGAAACAATATTTCTCTAGAATTAACATTCTTGGCAAGTCCAATAAGTCAAAGGCTGAAAATCTTCATTCTTGGCTTTTGTTTGTAATCTTTGACATTGTATCTATTCTATTATAAACTGAAGTGGAAGATAAATTACATCCATTATTTACCTCACTGGAGTAATTCTTAAGGATGTAATAACTGAGCATTTGGAAAACAGTGACAGAATCGGTCCTAGTCAACTTGGGATTCACTAAAGGGAAAACATGCTTGATGAATCTTCTGGAATGTTTTGAGGATGTGACCAGTAGAGTGGACAAGAGTGAATCGGGAGTTGTTATGTATCTGGACTTTCGAAAGGCTTTTTCCACACAAGAAATTAGTAAGGCAAATTAAAACTCATGGTATGGAAGGTAATGCATTGATGTGGACAGAGAACTGGTTGGCAGACAGGAAGCAGAGAGTTGGAATATATGGATCCTTTTCAGTGATGAAGGGGTACCACAGGACTCCAGCTGTTCACAATATACTTTAACAATTTTGACAATGGATTTGAATGCAAAATCTCCACATTTGCAGATGACACTAAGCTGGGTGGCAGTGTTTGCTGTGAGGAGTGCACTAAGAGTCTGCAGGGTGACTAGGGCAGACTGGCTGAGTGGGCAAATGCCACATAATGTGGATAAATGTGAGGTTATCCACTTTGGTGGCAAAAACAGCAAGTCAGATGGTTATCTGAATGGTGGCAGTTTAAAGGTGAGGTACAATGAGACCTGGGTGTCATGGTGGAACAGTCACTGAAGGTTGGCATGCAGGGTACAGCGGGTGGTGAGGAAAGCTAATGGCATGGTGGCCTTCAGAGCGAGAGGATTTGAGTATTGGAGTAAAGATGTCTTGCTACAGTTATACAGGGTCTTGGTGAGGGCACACCTTGAATATTGTGTGCAGGTTTCGCCTCCTAGTCTGAGCAAGGACATTCTTGTTATTGAGGGAGTCCAGCGAAGGTTCACCAGACTGATTCCTGGGATGGCAGGACTGATACATGAAGAAAGACTGAATCTACTGGGCTTGTACTCATTGGAATTTAGAAAAATGAGGGGGGATCTCATAGAAACATAGAAAATCCTGATGGGACTCTCCAGGTTAGATGCGGGAAGATTGTTCCCGATATTGGAGAAGTCCAGAACCTTCAGAGCGAGAGGATTTGAGTATTGGAGTAAAGATGTCTTGCTACAGTTATACAGGGTCTTGGTGAGGGCACACCTTGAATATTGTGTGCAGGTTTCGCCTCCTAGTCTGAGCAAGGGCATTCTTGTTATTGAGGGAGTCCAGCGAAGGTTCACCAGACTGATTCCTGGGATGGCAGGACTGACACATGAAGAAAGACTGAATCTACTGGGCTTGTACTGATTGGAATTTAGAAAAATGAGGGGGGATCTCATAGAAACATAGAAAATCCTGATGGGACTCTCCAGGTTAGATGCGGGAAGATTGTTCCCGATATTGGAGAAGTCCAGAACTAAGGGTCACAGTCTAAGAATAAAGGGTAAGCCATTCAGGACTGAGATGAGGAAGAATTTCTTCACTCAGAGAGTTGTGAACCTGTGGAATCCTCTTGCACAGGAAGCTGCTGGGGGTAGTTTGTTAGATATATTCAAGAGGGAGCTAGATGGAATCAAGGGGTATGGAGAGAAAGTGGGGGTGGGATACTGAAATTGCATGAACAGCCGTGATCATATTGAATGTGGTGCAGTTTTGAAGGGCCGAATGGACTTACCTGCACCTATTTTCCATGTTTCTATGTTTAATCTCTCCCCATGCTTGGGGCATGATGACCCTCAGATTCATTCCTGATGAAGGGCTTTTGCCCAAAACGTTGATTGTCCTGCTCCTTGGATGCTGTCGGACCTGCTGTGCTTTTACAGTCATAGAGTCATAGAGAAATACAACATGGAAACAGACTCTATGGTCCAACCCGTCCATGCCGACCAGATACCCCAGAGAGTGGTGAATCTGTGGAACAGATTATGGCACATTATGGCACAGGGCTATGGAGGCCAAGTCATTGAGTATATTTAAGGTGGGGATAGATAGGTCATTGATTAATAAGGAGATCAAGGGTTCCAGGGAGATGGCAGAAAAAGGGGGTTGAGAAACATGTTGTGTAATGGAATCATAGAATCATAGAGATATACAGCATGGAAACAGACCCTTCGGTCGAACCCGTCCATGCCGATCAGATATCCCAACCCAATCTAGTCCCACCTGCCAGCACCCGGCCCATATCCCTCCAAACCCTTCCTATTCATATACCCATCCAAATGCCTCTTAAATGTTGCAATTCTACCAGCCACCACCACATCCTCTGTCAGCTCATTCCATACACATACCATCCTCTGTGTGAAAAGGTTGCCCCTTAGGTCTCTTTTATATCTTTCCCCTCTCACCCTAAACCTATGCCGTCTAGTTCTGGACTCTCGGACCCCAGGGAAAAGACTTTGCCTATTTTTCCTATCCATGCGCCTCATAATTTTGTAAACCTCTATAAGGTCACCCCTCAGTTTCCAACGCTGCAGGGAAAACAGCCCCAGCCTGTTCAGCCTCTCCCTGTAGCTCAGATCCTCCAACCCTGGCAACATCCTTGTAAATCTTTTCTGAACCGTTTCATGTTTCACAACATCTTTCCGATAGGAAGGAGACCAGAATTGCATACAATATTCCAACAGTGGCCTAACCAATGTCCTGTACAGCCACAACATGACCTTGCAGCACCTCGCATTTATCTGAATTAAACTCCATCTGCCACTTCTCAGCCCATTGGCCCATTTGGTCAAATTCCTGTTGTAATCTTTGCTGTCCACTACACCTCCATTTTTGGTGTCATCTGCAAACTTACTAACTGTACCTGTTATGCTCGCATCCAAATCATTTATGTAAATGACACAAAGTAGAGGACCCAGCACCGATCCTTGTGGCACTCCACTGGTCACAGGCCTCCAGTCTGAAAAACAACCCTCCACCACCACTCTCTGTCTTCTACCTTTGAGCCAGTTCTGTATCCAAATGACTAGTTCTCCTTGTATTCCATGAGATCTAACTTTGCTAATCAGTCTTCCATGGGGAACCTTGTTGAACGCCTTACTGAAGTCCATATGGATCACATCTACTGCTCTGCCCTCATCAATCTCCTTTATTACTTCTTCAAAAAATTCAATCAAGTTTTCCAGCACCACACTCTTGACTTAAGCCATCACCAGTCATGTCGCTCTGTAATGAGAGAGGAGTTCTGTGGTCAGTTAAGACAATGCTGACTTTATTTATCATTGACTTGAATCCATTAGTTTTCAGCTGTTCTGCACACATGGAATATGCCTGACAAAATAAAAATAAAGATCTTGATGTGGAGGTGCTGGTGTTAGACTGGGGTGGACAAAGTTAAAAATCACTCAACACCAGGTTATAGTCCAACAGGTTTATTTGGAAGCAGTACCTTTCAGAGCGCTGCTCCTTCATCAGGTCACTGTGGAGCAGGATCATAAGACACAGAATTTATAGCAAAAGATCATAGTGTCTTTGCATTTCAATCCTGAGCCAGACTGGTTCCACCTCCAAAGTAGGAACCTACGTGGATTGACTGCCTGCAGATCGTGCTGTCCTTGAGCAAAACGGAACATACCGCCAACACAACTCTGCAAATGCAAATTCACTCCACAGACCCACAGACCTCACACCTTCAATACATTGTCTGAGCTGAGATGATGCCTTTTGTTATAAAACCATAAGTTATCTCGAGTATGTGACTAAAATAAGTTCTGGGATTTACATATTAATGAATTGAAACCAGCAACCCATTCTGAAAGATGAAAGACTTAACAACAATCTTGGTTTGTTCAATATATTGTTTCAGTTGCATGACACTATTACTTTACTATAAATTCTGTGTCTTATGATCCTGCTTCACAGCTACCTGATGAAGGAGCAGTGCTCCGAAAGCTAGCAGTTCCAAATAAACTGTTGCACTATAACCTGATGTTGTGTGATTTTTAATAAAGGTCTTGGAATCCCAACTGCTATTTGGAAAGTTTGGGGTTGGATTTTAGGTTACAGAAGCTGTAGGATGGGGAGGATAATATATATGGTCATGATGGTTTGACCATCCTGTGGTGGAACAATACTGTCTTTTCTTGCTGTTAATTTTGTATGTTCTAACATTCATGTTAATGTACAAGTTAATTGAAGCTGGTTACTGTGCAAGAAGTCTTCCAATCCAGGAGTTGGTAAGGAAAGAGAGGAAGGGCATTTATTTAGATGGGGTGGAGGTGTATTCAACTCTTGCTACCTTGCCCCCTCCACCAGAATTACATTGCGGGTGGGAAAAACCCTAATAGACTTTCCTGTTCTGTCATTAAGTGTCCAATTAATGACTGTTTATAAGAGCCCCTGTCAGGAGTAATTTGCCTTCAAGTGGCAAAGGAAATGCAAGGTGTTTATTGGCTGCGGGTGTGGGGGAGTTGGGAGTGGGGGTTTGTGCGACATTCTGATGGAGGGCATGAACAAGGGCAGGAGGTAGGGGGGGTTTCCACTTACTGCGAACCCCTGCCTTTCTTTCTGACCTCGCAGACCCTTCTTTCCCACAATCCCCAGCTCTGAAAACCCACCCCACTCCATCAACCACTCGTCCTTCCCTTGGTTTTGGATTCCATGGTTGTTTTCTTGGCATAGACCACAGCTTCCTAGGTGGCTCTGTTGAGTGCTGACCTCTGGGTGACCGGAGCTGGGAGAGGGGAGGAGTGGTCTTCTGCTCCTCCAGAGGGAGCTGATTGCAGCTAAATATCCACCAGTGATCTCAGATTGAAATCTAGTTGAATTTGTTCAGAATTTGCTTGTCAGCTTTGCAGCCAGCAGATAGAACATAGAACATAGAACATAGAACAATACAGCACAGAACAGGCCCTTCGGCCCACGATGTTGTGCCGAACTTCTAACCTAGATTAAGTACCCATCCATGTACCTACCCAAATGCCGCTTAAAGGTCGCCAATGATCCCGACTCTACCACTCCCACGGGCAGCGCATTCCATGCCCCAACACTCTCTGGGTAAAGATCCCACCCCTGACATCTCCCCTATACCTCCCACCCTTCACCTTAAATTTATGTCCCCTTGTAACACTCTGTTGTACCCGGGGAAAAAGTTTCTGACTGTCTACTCTATCTATACCTCTGATCATCTTATAAACCTCTACCAAGTCACCCCTCATCCTTCGCCGTTCCAACAAGAAAAGGCCTCAATCCCTCTGCTAATGAACGATAATACTCCATAGGCCTTCTTACAAACTCTATCCACCTGAGCGGCAACCTTCAAAGATCTATGTACATAGACCCCAAGATCCCTCTGTTCCTCCACCTGACTAAGAACCCTACCATTAACCCTGTATTCCGCATTCTTATTTGTTCTTCCAAAATGGACAACCTCACACTTGGCAGGGTTGAACTCCATCTGCCACTCCTCAGCCCAGCTCTGCATTATATCTAAGTCCCTCTGCAGCCGACAACAGCCCTCCTCACTGTCCACAACTCCACCTATCTTCGTATCATCTGCAAATTTACTGACCCACCCTTCGACTCCCTCATCCACATTACCAAATGCCTGCTCTGATGAGTGTATGTATGGGGAAGCTCATTAACCCATCAAATTCTGAAACTGTTTAGATTCTGTGCATGAGTTAAATTCCATTTTCAAATGACTGGTCATGGTGACAACCATTACATAATAAAATGTAGGCTAGCATTTTGGATGAGATTAGATCTTCTTCTCTCTCTGGTTGGCATGTAGCTTAAATTAAGTGGACAGCACTGTGGTAATGTCACTGGATGACTAATCCAGAGGCATAGGCTAAAGCTCTAGGTGAAGAGGTTCAAATCCCACTATAGCAGTAGGTGGAATTCAAGTTAGTAACAGTGTCAAGAAATCTGACATTGTTGCAAAAACCCTTCTGGGCCACTAATGCCCTTTAGGGAAGGAAATCTGCTATCCTTACCTGGTCTGACCTGTCTGTGACACTAAATCTATAACATTGTTGTTGACTCTTAGCTGGCAAGCAAGGCACCCACATAGAGTCATAGAGTCCTACAAACGGACACAGGCCCTTTGACCCAAACTGATCCACCGACCAAATCCAATGAAAACAGTTTGAAAATTTCGCCTAACCAGGCTCTGGCTGGTGAATTTCCTCAGAAGGTCAAATGCTGTCCCTCTGGGTATTTCTTACATCAGTACCATCTCTAGTGTATTTTTTTTAACTCTTGTTATGAATGCAGGTAGTATGGACATGCAAAAAGAATTCCACAGAGTGTGTCCCACACTGTCGGAGAGCCATTGAACTTTACAGTCCTCAATATCCCTCAATGTCAGAATCCAAATAAACTCTTTGAAGAACCAAATACAAACCCTTATGACCTAGTTGAGTGGCAGAACAGGTTGGAGTGGTTGAGTGTCCTACTTCTGTTGCTACCTATATGGTCAAGTAAAAAATTTTATCAAGAAAATCAGGAGGAAGTACTTTAAAAATAACAGGATGAATTGGCTGAAATATGAAAGTTGTGAGGACAATGGAAGATTACGTAACATGGACTAGAGTAGAGCACTGCAAGTTGACAAGGACAAGTAGGTAAGACACAATGTGAATAGTCAGCTAGGCGAAAGTGGGTACTGCAGATGCTGGAGATCAGAGTCAAGATTAGAGTGGTGCTGGAAAAGCACAGCAGGTCAGGCAGCATCTGAGGAGCAGGAAAATCGAGCAGGAAATTTCTGATGAAGGGCTTTTGCCTGAAACATCGATTTTCCAGCTCCTCAGATGCTGCCTGACCTGCTGTGCTTTACCAGCACCACTCCAAATGACATTCTGAATAGTGTCACAATATTTAAAGATAGGGTTGCTATCTGTTCGGATTTTCTGGGACTCGCCTAAATGGGACATGCACCTCTCTGGGAATGCTTTTGGAAGATGGCATTTGTTTGGTTCTTGCTAAGATGATCTTTCTGACCTGCAATTATTTTGACCTCTTGTAACTTCCAAGTTGGGTTTTATGGTATTTAACATCAAGGAATAATATCGGTTGTAACTTTACTCACCAGCAGATGGTGGTATATACTCACAATAAAAGCAGAAAAAGCTGGGAGTATACAACAGCACTTATCAGCATCAGAGATTAGAAAAATTAACCCTTGTTAGAATTTTCTGATACCAATAAGCCTATTATTTGTTTGCAGCATTATTAGTATCAGATTTCCCGCATTATTTTACTTTTTGCTGCAATATATGGACTGGGTCCCTTCAAACTTTCCTTTGTTTTAATTCAGGGGATCAGCGGATCTACAGCTTCAAGACCTCATGCCTTTATAAAAGTCAGTTGAGTGCTTTAAAGTCTTTCAGACAATCCCAAGATTGTACAGTGTGAGTGATAAAAGACATTTGGACAGCTACATGAATAGGAAAGGTTTGGAGCAATATGGGCCAACTGCAGGCACGTGGTTTAGATTGGGAAACTTAGTCAGCATGGACGAGTTGGACCAAAAGGTCTCTTTCCATGCTGTTTGACTCTATGACCCTATGACCCTGTGATAAATCTTCTTACATTCAATTTCTCATCAGCGGAGACTTGCTGATTGGCTATTGCAGAGATACCGATGAAAATTGAGCTTCGTTTTTACTTATAAAAGCCTTATTTTGTCATTCTTCATGGGTTAGGCTGCTATACGGCTTGGTCTCTGGTGTTCTGTCCTACATTTGTAAGAGTCTATTCCATTAGACTGTACTATTGCCGACTCTTAGTAAGCTACATCCAGGTAGCTTACCTAAGTCTTACCTAAGAGTGTTTATTGCCTGACCTTCAGAGCTGCAGAATAACTCTTTTAAATTTTGACTAATATACATAATACTGATCACTACACAACCTATTCCACCCTCTCTTCTTAGAATCTTGATAGCATGTGACTGCTGATGTCAGTGACACATATATCATCATATCACTAAAGTACAGATTGTTATTGTTCTACAATTTCCAGTCTAGTTAAGTGCAGGGTTGGTGGGTGGTTCAGAATAGTTCCCACCCATGCTAATCACCCAGGTGTCTCTCATCTGATGCAGCACAGCCTGGAGATTGAAACTGGAAGTTCCCCGATCTGTAAAGTTTATTACCGTTATTCCTATTGCTACAATTGACGGACACAACAGCGTAGAAGTTGCACTTGAGCTGTACAAAGCCCTGGTTAGACCACAGTTGTCGGATTGTGAACCAATCATTCTGGGCACCATACCTTAGGAAGCAGTTAATAGGAGAGAGTGCAGTGTGGATAATTAACTTAATCCGAACAATTTAGTATGTACAAATTGTAGTGTTGTTTAGGTATTTCTCTTCTTTTTTAAAAAAAGGGAAATCTGGTTGGGGCTTTCTTTTTCTATCTTTTTTATTGGTAGTAATCTGGTCTGAACTATGCTTGGGGGCGGTTGGGATGTGTTAAGTTACCAAAGGATGGGTGGGGTACTTGCCTTTTATTTTCAAAATTTATTTATTTACATTGATATTCCATGGTGTATTATCTTTCTTTGCTGCTTCTGTTAGTGGTACAGCTCTAGCTAGGAGGAGAGAAAATGGTTGGGATGGTTAGGTGCCTACTTATGGACAGTTTATGCCTGGGAGAAAGTGAGGACTGCAGATGCTGGAGATCAGAGCTGAAAAATGTGTTGCTGGAAAAGCGCAGCAGGTCAGGCAGCATCCAAGGAGCAGGAGAATCGACGTTTCGGGCATAAGCCTTTCTTCAGGAATGAGGAAGGTGTGCCAAGCAGGCTAAGATAAAAGCTAGGGAGGAGGGACTTGGGGGGAGGGGCGTTGGGAATGCGATAGGTGGAAGGAGGTT
>NC_057734.1:9405968-9447730 GCF_004010195.1 Chiloscyllium plagiosum | reverse complement strand
GTCTATCACCCTCACCTTAACCTGCTTCCACCTATCGTATTCCCAACGCCCCTCCCCCAAGTCCCTCCTCCCTACCTTTTATCTTAGCCTGCTTGGCACACCCTCCTCATTCCTGAAGAAGGGATTATGCCCGAAACATCGATTCTCCTGCTCCTTTGATGCTGCCTGACCTGCTGCGCTTTTCCAGCAACACATTTTTATGCCTGGTTCAGGTATGTAAATGCCCTGGCTGCAGTAATGGCAGCAGAATGGGAAATGGGGTTTTGGAATGTGTAGATGCCCCCTTTGGGCAGCGGGTGAGTTCCCCAATTCAGCGTCATTGGCGCTTTATATGTTGGTTTGTTTTTTGATTTTTGTTGTACATAGCTTTGTATGTTTGTTAACTGTAGTGGTTTTAGTTTATGTAGTGTTTATGTTCGGTGGACCTTGCGAAACTAAGGCTCGGCAATTTGTAATTTGAGTTCCTCCTCTCTGGAATCTAAATGTTGCTGTCACTCACCAATTAAGAGGAAAAAGTTATTCTCGAGTCTTAGAAAGGAAAAGATGGATATTGCTTTATTACAGCCGATGGATGATAGGGAGCATTTGAAACTACAGCAGAATGGCTTTGATCGGATTTAGTTTTCATCTTTTAATACCAGGAGTAGGAGAGTAGCTATATTGGTTAGGAGGAATCTCCCATTTAAGTTACTAGAGTGTGTTAAAGACATAGGAGAAATTGAGGACTGCAGATGCTGGAGACCAGAGTTGAAAAGTGTGGTGCTGGAAAAACGCAGCAGGCTAGGCAGCATCCGAGGAGCAGGAGAATCGACGTTTCGGGCATAAGCCCTTCTTCAGGACATACACTGGAGGTTTGTAATCCTCAAAGCCCTGATAAATGGGGAAGAATATGGTGTTTTAAATGTTTACTGCCTCTGGCCCATTCTCTCAAATTTCTGCTAGATACGTTCTCTAGATTGATCAGTCTCAAGTCCTGGCATATCATTACAAGGGGAGATTTTAATTGTCTTATAGATCCCACAGTAGACAGGTTGCTCAAAGGCCCCCTGATACCCTCCGTACAAACTAAACAGTTAGTGGATCTGTGTGTGGAGTTAGAGTTGGTGACATCTGGAGATGTCTCCACCCTACAGGCAGGGATTTTACATTTTTTTTCCAATCCACACAGATGCCACACCAGGATTGATTTTTTTTCTGACCCTTGTGGCAACCTTGGACTTGGTGGCATCTTGTACAATTGGTAATATTACCATGTCTGATCAAGCTCCAGTGTGCCTGTTGGTTAAGATTACGGATGCTAATAGTGGGCCCGAAGTATTGGTGAATGGATCCCTTTATCCTTAAGGATAATAAGTTTGTGGAGTACTTCTCTAGAGAATTTCGGCCATTCCTAGACATTCAGGCTCAGTTAGTAGCCCATCCGTTCTTTGGGAAACTGCCAAAGCCTATGCTGGGGGTTAGTTATTTCCTACTCTGCCAGTTGACAGCAGCAGAAGGACGAGCAGCAACAGCACAGTTGAAAACAGCCGAGAAGGCTTACTTTGACAGACCCTCGTTGGTCAAGCTACAGAGGATTATGGTGCTGCGGTCTGCATTGAATTCCGTGCTCACACAGACAGCAAAGAAGGAGTTTACTTTCACAAAATAAAGATTGTATGATCATGGTGACAAACCGGGCAAGTACCTAGCATACCTCACCAGGAAAAAGAGTGCCCCTCGAGCCATTACGTTGATTAGGGAAGGCTCTGGGAACCTAACATGTGATCCTAAAAAGATTAATGCGGCATTCCAGAGATCTGAGGATTGTGAGGAGGGGCGGGCCAAGGTGGAATCCTTTCTCAAGGATCTGGAGCTCCCAAGTGTGATTCCTGAACAAGAGTCTCTCCTCAATGCCCTCTTGTCAGAGCAAGAGGTGCAGGAGGCTGTGAGGCAGCTTCAGAATGGAAAGGCACCGGGTCCTGATGGACTTCACAGCAAATTCTATAAGGAATTTATGAGCATATTGTCAGGCCCGATGCTGAACATGTTCAATGATTCATACAGTCATGATCATCTCCTGCCTTTAAGAGAGGTTAATATTTCGCTTATTCTTAAAAAATGGAAGATCCCGGAGGACTGTGCGTCTTACAGGCCCATTTCACTCTTAAATGTTGACTTCAAAATCCTGTCTAAGACCCTTTTGTTAAGGCTGGTAACTGTGTTACCTTTGTTTTGTTAAAGAGGACCAGACAGGCTTTATAAAGGGCTGCAGATCCTCCAATAATGTTAGGAGGCTGTTTAATGTAATTCAAGCGTGTCAACAGCAGTCAACACAGGGATTGGTGATTTCTTGAAATGCAGAGAAGGCTTTTGACTGAGTTGAGTAGCCGTACCTTTTCTATACCCTGGAGTAGTTTGGCTTGGGTGAAGCCTTTATAAGATGGTTAAAGGTTCTGTACGGTGACCCTTTCGCTGTGGTCATCACCAATGGGGTACGATCAAGCAATTTTAGTATTTTTCGGGGCACCCGGCAAGGCTGTTCCCCTTTTGCCACTGCATTTTACGTTGGTGATTGAACCATTGGCAGTGGCCATTCATAGGAATCCCAATATATTGGCTCCAGAGGTGGGGTCAAAATTACATAAGATTTTGTTGTATGCGGATGATGTCCTCATTTCTTTTTGTCAAAACCAGCAGTTTCGGTGCCTTGCCTGATACAATGCATCAGCTTGTTCAGCACCTTTTCGGGGTACAAGATTAATTTTGCAAAATCAGAGGCTATGCCTACGGGTGGTCTACAAAGGTGCTTGGTCTTGAGGGTGAATCTTGATTCCCATTTAAATGGTCACAGGAGGTTCTATGTATTTGGGCATATTCCTCACTCAGTTCTTGATCGGCTGATTAAAGCTAATTTTGTTCAATTACTCGACAAAATCAAACAAGACCTTCAAAGATGGGAGGTGCTCCTGGTCTCATGGTTAGGTTGGATAGCTCTTATAAAGATGAATATTCTCCCCTGTTTGTTGTATTCCATATGGATGCACCCCCTGAATTTTGATAGACGAACGTTCGAGAGACTGAACAGCTGGTTCAGCTATTTTATTTGGCATCATAAGCGGCCCCTTATTAAATTAGCTAAACTGCAATTACCTCACAGACCGGGGGGAGTGGATCTCCCGGACATCAAAAAACTATCAACTAAGCTTGTTTTTATCTTACGTGAGTGATTGGGCCTTTGAGAACCCTCTTTCTATATGGTTAGATATTGAAATCTCTCAGGCAAAGTGTCCCCTTACTAGTTTGCTGTTTTTGGACAAAATGAGGACAGTTAAGGAATATTGCCATAGCCCAATAGTTATCAGTACTGTTAAAGCATGGAGAGCAATTCAGCAGAGGGAAGGCAATGTTGGCAAAACATCTTTTGTTACACCTATAGTGGGTTTGCTGGGTTTTCAACTGGGGATGCTGGATTCAGAATTCAAACATTGGGCAGCTAGGGGTGTTTCTCGCTTGGGTGATTTATTTGAGGGAGACACAATGATGTCTTTTGATCAGTTAGTGCGGAAATGCGAGCTATCTAGCAGGGACCTCTAATTTTTTACAAGTTAGGAATTTTATTCAAAAAGAAGGGTACACTTTTGACTGATTCCTACAAATCTGATATAGAGAGGAGGGTGCTGAGTACTAAGAGTACACTTTCTGTCAGCACTTTATCCTTTCAACTGGGAGTAGCCCCTCCGATGAGTTCGATTGACTCTGCAGGGTGTGGGAGACAGAGCTAGGTGTTGAGGTCTCCTCAGAGGCATGGGAAGATATTTGGGAAAATGCAAAAAAGTTATCAATTTGCAATAGGAGCCATGCTTTGCAGTTGAAGATTCTTCACAGGGTCCATTTGGCTCCGGATCGTTTGTCAAAATTTAAAACCAGGGTTATCTTCAACATGCCCCAAGTGTAAGGTTAGTACGGGCACTCTTACCCATTGTCTCTGGTCCTGTGGTAGGCTTCAAACATACTGGAGCACTGTGGCAGGTGCAATGCAGGGGAGTTTGGGTGTAAGGGTAGGGAAGGACCTGATCTCTCTTCTTCTTGGCCTGCCCACTGTATTCCCTATGGATGCGCGTAAGAGAAAAATTTTGAAGATCCTCACTTTCTACGCAAGAAAGAATACCTTGTTAGGTTGGGTGTCCGAAAATCCCCCAGGCCTGTTGGGTTGGCATAAGATTGTTATGGAGAATATTCTCTTGGATATTCTAACAAATAAGGTACACCACAAAACTGAGAATTTCTATAAGACATGGTGGCCCTTTTTGGAATACCTGGGCACAGACTTGTTTGCCACACTAATAAGGACTTCCATATGGCCGTAACAATTGTGTTTTACAAGTCCAATAGCTAGAGTGGGGGACTGTGAGCATATGAATATGTGGATATAGGTTTTGTTCGCTGAGCTGGAAGGTTTGTTTTCAGACGTTCCGTCACCATACAAGGTAACATAATCAGTGAGCCTCCAGATGAAGCACTGGTGGCATGGCCCGCTTTCTATTTGTGTGTTTCGGTTTCCTTGGGTTGGTGATGTCATTTCATGTTCTTTTTCTCCAGGGGTGGTATTTACCATTTACGCCGTGAGAAAAAGAACAGGGCATGACATCACCAACCCAAGGAAACCTAAACACACAAATAGAAAGCGGGCCATGCCACCAGTGCTTCATCATCTGGAGGCTCACTGATGATGTTACCCAGTATGGTGACAAAATGTCTGAAAATGAACCTTCCAGCTCAGCGAGCAAACCTACATCCAGAAGCTCAACTTGAGCTAAAAATCTTCTCAAAACTCGCTAGTATGAATACGTGAAAATTAATGATTTTGATATTTAAGAGTTAGTGTTTTGTTTTGCTGAGCTATATTATTATTATTTATTAGTTTGTTGCTAGTTGTTATTTATTTAGTTAAGTAGGTAGTTGGGTTTTTTATATATATTTATACATTTGTACATAAGGGAGGTTTGGGTTTTAAAATTTCTTTGTGTTTTCCTTGTCTTGTTTTGAATTGTATTGTTTTGTATTTGTTGTAATATTAAAAAATCTATCAGGGTAGTCAGAAAAATGGGTTGAGACCATAAGCAGAGCAGCCACCACCTTAATGAATGGTACAGGAGGTTTGAAGGCCTGCATGGTTTACTCCAGCTCCTAAGTCCTATGTTCCTATTTCTGCTGGGCAGGAGCTGGCAAGTTTCAAACTAGGGGCATAGTCTAATAAATTAGACTTTTCAGGAATGACATATGTGAAAGGTGGAAATATTAATAAATGTTGGATTAATTGTTTATTTGAAATACGAGAATGCTGGATTTTTGTTGACTTCATTTATTACAAATTCTATCAAAGGTGGCTATATGAAGTTAGAAAGATAGAAACAGGTATTAGGGCAAATTTTAATAAAAAAAATAGAAGCAGGAATTGGCCATTTGGCCCTTTGAGACTGTTCCAGCATTCAATATGATAATGGCCCAATAGTCCCACTCTTTCTCCTGATCTTTCTTTCTCCCCGTTCCCTTCGGTCCCTTTAGCCCAAAGAACTCTATCATTTTTCCTTCTTGAAAATACTCAATGTGTTGGCCTCAACCACTTTTTGTGGCAGGAAATTCCATAGGCTCATCACTCTCTGGGTGAATAAATTTCTTCTCATCTCAGTCCTAAATGGCCTACTACATATTCTGAGATTATGATCCCTGGTTCTGGACACCGCAGTCATCAGGAAGATCCATCCTATGTTACCCTGCCTAGTCTGATTAGAACTTTATAGATTTCTATGAGATCCATGCCCTGTTGTTTTTCTAAACCCCAGTGAATATAGTCCTGAAGAATCCAGTCTCTCTTTGTACATCAATTCTGCTATGCCAGGAATCAGTCTGGTAAACCTTCACTGAACTCCCTCCATAGCTGTTGGTCACAGATTAACCAATGGCCTCTCTAGTATTCGAACCATGGCCTGGTGGATCTCATCGACCATGAAAGCCCTGAGTAGGGTTGTTAACCTGGGCCAAACAGGGAGTTTTGGCTGACCGATATAAACTGGAGATTCAGAAAGTTTTCTGATTAGAGACAAAAAGTAAGTAAACAGGACATTCAGAAGGTCTCTTCAGTATAAAAAAAGAAAAAGAACATAAACAGGAGAATCAGAGAGTCTACTGATTCTAGGGACTGGCTCAGTCACAGCCCATTGTACTGAATAGAGTTAGAAAGGAAAAAATAAACAGGAGATTCAGAAGGTCTTCTCAGTTTAGGGGCTGTTTTAGGATCAGTTTTGAGCTGACTGGTCACAGCCCATTTATTGCGCAAATGTAAAAGCAGAGAAACCTCGATTATCGGAATGACACAGGTGGGGAGTGTTTTGTTCAGTTAATCAAATGTGTGGATAATTGAATGCTGGATAACACAACTTAGCCAAGCATTGGGACTTTGCGATCTTGTCCGGATGATCTGCAATTCAGATAATCGAATGCTAGATAATCAAGGTTTCTTTGTATAGGGTGACTTGGTGACGGGATACTAGACTTGGTGCAGTTATTGCAGCCTCATTCTGTTTGATTTTAAGTTCCTCTGTCTCCTAATAGAAAACAGGTCTAGGCAAAATCCCAATGGCATGATTAGCATACAGGGGGACTTCCAGAGCCGGGGGCTGAGGGATTGAAAGCTGACTGCCAGCGGTGGGCTGAATTGTGTGGGCGGGTGTATATGTGATTACAACCAGAACATTGGAAGGTTGCAGAAGATGTAAGAGCCGGAGGTTGCTACAAATAAAGTCATAGAGTCATGGAGATGTACAGCATGAAAACAGACCCTTCGTTCCAACCCGTCCATGCCGACCAGATATCCCAACTCAATCTAGTCCCACCTGCCAGCACCCGGCCCATATCCCTCCAAACCCTTCTTATTCATATATCCATCCAAATGCCTTTCAAATATTTCAATAGTGTCCACCACTTCCTCTGGCAGCCCATTCCACATATGCACCACCCTCTGTGTGAAAAAGTTGCCCCTTAGGTCTCTTTTATATCTTTCCCCTCTCACCCTAAATTTAAGCCCTCTCATTCTGGACTCCCCTCACCCCCCCCACGGAAAAAACCTTGTCTATTTACCCTATCTGTGCCCCTCATGATTTTATAAACCTCTATAAATCACCCCTCAGCCTCCGATGCTCCAGGGAAAACCGCTTCAGCCATTCAGCTTCTCCCTATAGCTCAAACCCTACAACCCTGGCAACATCCTTGTCCTATCTACCTGCGACTCCACTTTCAAGGAACTATGAACCTGCACTCCAAGGTCTCTTTGTTCAGCAACACTCTGTAGGACCTTACCATTAAGTGTATACGTCCTGTCCTGATTTGCCTTTCCAAAATGCAGCACCTCACATTTATCTAAATTAAACTCCATCTGCCACTCCTCAGCCCATTGGCCCATCTGATTAAGGTCTCGTTGTAATCTGAGGTAACCTTCTTCGCTGTCCGCTACACCTCCAATTTTGCTGTCACCTGCAAACCTACCAACTATACCTCTTATGCTCACATCCAAATCATTTAGATAAATGACAAAAAGTAGTGGACCCAGGTGGCACTCCACTGGTCACAGGCCTCCAGGCTGAAAAGCGGCCTCTACCACCACTCTCTGTCTTCTATCTTTGAGCCAGTTCTGTATCCAAATGGCTAGTTCTCCCTGTATTCCATGAGATAATTCCATCCTTGCTGAAAATTTGTTGCTGGAAAAGCGCAGCAGGTCAGGCAGCATCCAGGGAACAGGAGAATCGACGTTTCGGGCATAAGCCCTTCTTCAGGAAGAATTCCATCCTTACCAACCAGTCTCCAATGGGGAGCCTTGTCGAACACCTTACTGAAGTCCATATAGATCACATCTACCACTCTGTCCTCATCAATCCTCTTTGTTACTTCAAAAACTCAATCAAGTTTGTGAGACATAATTCCCCACACACAAAGCCATGTTGATTATCCCTATTCTGTACTTGCCTTTCCAAATACATGAGAGAAAGTGAGGGCTGCAGATGCTGGAGATCAGAGCTAAAAATGTGTTGCTGGAAAAGCGCAGCAGGTCAGGCAGCATCCAAGGAACAGGAGAATCGACGTTTTGGGCATAAGCCTGAAGAAGGGCTTATGCCCGAAACGTCGATTCTCCTGTTCCTTGGATGCTGCCTGACTTGCTGCGCGTTTCCAAATACATGTACATCCTGTCCCTCAGGATTCACTCCAACAACTTGCCCACCACCAATGTCAAGCTTACCAGTCTATAATTCCCTGGCTTGTCCTTACCACCTTTCTTAAATAGTGGCACCAGGTTGGCCAATCTCCAGTCTTCCAGCACCTTACCTGTGACTATCAATGATACAAATATCTCAGCAAGAGGCCCAGCAATCACTTCCCTAACTTTACAGAGTTCTCAGGTACACCTGATCAGGTCCTGGGATTTATCCCCTTCCTCCTCTGTATTATAGACAATTTTCAAGATGTCACCATCTTGATGCAATGAAGTAGTGAATATGCCCATCTAGCCGTTGCTGGGGTCCAACAATCATTAATATTTTACCTACTTTTCTAATCAGCGCATTCAGAGATGTTATTACACACTTCTGGGGAAGGTGGAACTTGTACCTGGGCTTCATGGACCAGTGGTAGGGACACTACCACTGTGCCACAAGGGGGCCTTAAAATTTTAACATGAGCACTGATTCCTTATTTAATGTACTTGAAAGCATTTTTTATGTGGTTGTGTACTTCATAGCAGACACGTCCCCATTGGCCTGCCCTCAAGTGAGCTTCCTTTGTAAGCAGACAGGACCTCCCTCTGTGTTGGAAAAGACTGCACTTTATTTTAAAATGAAAGAAAAACTGACTAATGGAAGAATGTTCATGTCCTTCAACAGTGCTCCAGTTCGGTTCTCAATTACATTCCATATCTAAAGGTAAAACACTGTGATCATGGCAACTAAGCCACTTGTGGCCTTTTAGTTCCACCTCACAGTGCAGCTTCACACTATCTGCCACACGTCTTGGCATCTGTCTCTGACAGCAACTGTACGGAAAAATGTATGCATCCCTGAAAGAACACCTTAATTGGGACCTTATTCTGCTAAAAAAAATCACCCGTACCTCTTTCCCTTTGCTAAATTGGCATCAACCCATTTTAATGACTGTGCAAACACAATTCAGTGACAGGGCTATGGAGAATAATTGCCTGCTGTGCATTAAAGTATTGAATTCAAGCATTTGCAGCAAGACCTCCCTTGATAGGGCCCTCTCAATGACAGCTCATCAGTGCCAATGCTCTTTTCTACAGAATAAATAGGTCTCCACTGGCAAGGAAGGAAATTAAATTCGGAAAAAGTCCTTCCAAATACCAAAAGAAGACCCTCTATTTTGAGGATCCCTACTTGCTGTTACAGAAATCAATAAGATGTAACAAGCAAGACAAGAGAGTGTTGCCCGGTATTTTTTCTGCATCTTTATGCACTTTCTTTCAGATTTCCACCACTCAAATTATTTTCATGGAATCATATTCCTTATGCAGTCCATTCAGCCCATCATGTTCACACCGACCTTCCAAAGAGCACTCCACCGAGATCCATCCCCGTACCCTATCCTTGTAACCCTGAATTTCCCATGGCTAATCCACCTACACGTCCCTGTACACTATGACACTATGTGCAATTTCATTGGTGTTTTATTGTCCAAATGGAAGGCTGATGTTTTAGCTCACTTTCGGGGCAGGTAGAGAGAGGTGTGGAATTTTGCAACATGCAAAACATGTTCTTCCCACTCATAAACAATTTTCCTGATGGGGAATGGGGTTGGGGTGACTGGATGAGGTAAGGTGAGCATTACTTTTGTTTATACGTTAGTGTGGTGAAAGTATCATCACTGAATCCAAGTTAGGATGTTGGTTGGTTGAAGGGGACCTTTCAGGTGGTGATATTCCCATATATCTTTAGCTATTGACCTTCTAGGTGTTAGAGGTCATGGCTATGGAAGATGATGTTGGAGCATCCATGGTGAGTTGTTCTAGATGGTACACCTTGGTGCTATGTGCATCGATCAGCAAGGGAATTAACATGGAAGTGGTACCCGTCACTGCTTTGTCCTGTATGATGTTGAAATTCTTGAGTGTTGTTGGAGTTGTACCCATTCAGGCAAATAGGGAGAATTTCACCACACTCCTGACTTGTGCCTTGTAGATGATGGACAGGCTTTGGGAAGTCAGGGGGTGAGTTACTCACTACAGTATTCCCAGCATCTGACTTGATTTTGGAGCCATATTATTTATATGGCTTGTGGAGTTCAGTTTCTGGTCAATAGCAATGCCCAGGATTAGATTAGATTAGATTCCCTAAGAGGAAACAGGCTCTTCAGCCCAACAAGTCCACACTGACCCTCCAAAGAGTAATCCACCCAGACCCATTTCCTTCTGACTAATACACCTAACACTACGGGCAATTTAGCATGGCCAATTCACCTGACCTGCACATCTTTGGACTGTGGAATGAAAATGGAGCACCCGGAGGAAACCCTCACAGACACAGGGAGAATGTGCAAACTCCACACAGACAGTCACCCAAGGCTGGAATTGAACCTGGTGCTGTGAGGCAGTAGTGCTAACTGAGCCACCGTGCCATTGAGAGTTTCCTGCTTTACATGAGGGACCATACTTTAAAAGCGCTTCTATGATTTACAAAGTACTTCTGAGGTCATGAAAGGCGAGATATAAATGCAAGTTTTTCTTTAGGTGCTTATTAGCCGTTCCAGTCAGATGGTGGTGGAGTAGGAATTCTGAGCCTGGGCCTCATCTGCTGTGCCTGCTTTTCCTTTCATTCTTTTCTTTTTATTCCCTCTTTTCCCTACTTTTCCCATGGCAGAGCACTTAACAAGACTGTAAAGATGAACACTTTTTCTTTATTTCTTCATTTTTCTGTGTTTAAGATGGCGCCAGAGAGTGGCGATGCTAAACATTGCTTTTCAAGGTGTTTTGAAACGAAATATATGTGACAATGAATAAATCAAATAGTTTTCAGATTTTTCTGTGGGGAGAACCCCAGCAGGTATCACTTGAGCGCTGGGTACACCTGCCTGAAAACGTCTAAAAGGAGACAGTGCCATAAGATGTAATTTGCCAGATCATACTCCCTTCAAATATATCAAGGAGATAGACTAGACACTAAATTTTATTTTATTTAAAGGCAAGTGTAAGGTGCTGTGATCCAGATGTAATTTAGTTAGTTACACTACTTGGCTTTGATTAAAAACCATTTTGGTCTTACCCCCAGTTAAAATGCAAACAAAAGAACTGGTATAATTTCCTTTGGAAAATTTAACAGATTAATCGATTATTTAACTACTAAACAGCAACTGTTACAATATAGTAACATCGCATGAACACACCCTTGGTAAAGGCAATTTCAGTAAAATAGATTGTCTCGTGTACGATTCTAGCAGCAGGATGAGAACTCGAGCTGCAACAGAGAGACAGAAGCAGCAGCTTCCACAACCAGATTTGAAACCCCAACAACTGCCAAACGCTAATCTAAAACCCTGGTTCTGTGTGAGCCTGACTGTACTCATTCATGCTGCTTCTGTTCTGCCAATATTAAAAAAAACCCAAGGCCTCACAAGCTATTTAAAACCTCTCATTGAATCATAGAGTCAGAGAGATGTACAGCACGGAAACAGATCCTTCAGTCCAACTCATCCATGCTGAACAGATATCCTAAATTAATCTAGTCCAATTTTTCAGCACTTGGCCTAAACCCTTCCCATTCATATACCCATCCAGATGCTTTTTAAATGTTGTAGTTGTACCCTCCTCCATCACTTCCTCTGGCAGCTCATTCCAAACACATACCACCATTCCATACACGTACTACTCTCTCTTAGGTCTCTTTTATATCTTTCCCTTCTCACCCTAAACCTATGCCCACCCCAGGAAAAAGACTTTGTCTATTTATCCTATCCATGCCCCTCATGCTTTTATAAACCTCTATAAGGTCACCCCTCAGTCTCCGACGCTCCAGGGAAAACAGCCCTAGCCTATTAAACCTCTCTCTATAGCTCAAATCCACCAATCCTGGCAACGTAATTGTAAATCTTTTGTAAACCATTTCAAGTTTCACAACATCCTTCCGATAGAAAGGAGACCAGAGTTGTGTACAATATTGTAAAAGTGGCCTAACCAATGTCCTGTACAGCTGCAACATGACCTCCCAACACCTGTACTCAATACTCTGATCAATAAAGGAAAGTATACCAAACACCTCTATATCCCTCTAAACCCTTCCCATTCAGATACCCATCCAGATGCTTTTTAAATGTTGTAGTTGTACCCTCCTCCATCACTTCCTCTGGCAGCTCATTCCAAACATATACCATCATGCAATACCATTCCGTACACGTACCACTCTTTGCGTGGAAATGTTCCTTAGGTCTCTTTTATATCTTTCCCTTCTCACCCTAAACCTATGCCCATCCCAGGAAAAAGACTTTGTCTATTTATCCTATCCAAGCCCCTCATTGCTTTTATAAACCTCTATAAGGTCACCCCTCAGTCTCTGACGCTCCAGGGAAAACAGCCCTAGCCTATTAAACCTCTCTCTATAGCTCAAATCCACCTATCCTGGCAACATCCTTGTAAATCTTTTCTGAACCCTTTCAAGCTTCACAACATCTTTCCAATAGGAAGGAGACCAGAATTGCATGCAATATTCCAACAGTGGCCTAAGCAATGTCCTGTACAGCCGCAACATGACCTCCCAACTCCTGTACTCAATACCCTGACCAATAAAGGAAAGCATACCAAATGCTTTCTTCACTATCCTATCTACCTGTGACTCTACTTTCAAGGAACTATGAACCTGCATTCCAAGGTCTCTTTGTTCAGCAACACTCCCTAGGATCTTATTGTTAAGTGTATAAGTCCCGCTAAACTTTGTTTTCCCAAAATGCAGCATCTCAGATTTATCTAAATTAAACTCCATCTGCCACTTCTCAGCCCATTGGCCCATCTGGTCAAGATCCTGTTGTAATCTGAGGTAACCCTCTTCACTGTCCACTACACCTCCAATTTTGGTCTCATCTGCAAACTTAACAGCTGCACGGAAATAGACCTTTTGGTCCAACCAGTCCATGCTGACCATAATCCCAAACTAAACTGCCTGCTCCTGGCCCATATCCCTCCAAATCTTTCCTATTCATATATTTATCCAAATGTCTTTAAACATTGTAATTGTCCCATATCTATCAGTTCCTCAGGAGGTTGATTCCACATGCGAACGACCCGCTGTGTAAAACATTTGCCCTTGGGGGAGTCCAAAACTAAAAGGGAAAGATTTAAAAGGGACCTGAGGGCAATTTATTCATGAAGAGGGTCGTGCCTGTATGTAATGAGCTGCCAGAGGAAGTGGCGGAGGCTGGTACAATGACAGCATTTAAAATGCATCTGGATGGGTATATGAATAGGAAAAGTTTTGAGGGATATGGGCCAAATGCTGACAAATGGGACTAGATTAATTTAGGATATCTGATGGGCATGGATGAGTTGGACTGAAGGGTCTGTTTCCATGCTGTACAGCTCTATGACTCTCTATGACTCTAAATCTCTCTCCGCTGGGTCTTAAAATCCTCCATTCTAGGGAAAAACCAACTACCATTAAGTTTACGGATACCCTTCATTATTTTATAAAGTTCTGTAAGATCACCTTTCAACCTCCTCTGCTCCAGTGAACAAAGTGCCAGCCTATCCAGCCTTTCTTTATAACCTAAAACTTGTATTTGATCATTTTAGAGCTCTGCATAAAAAATCTTACTTAACGTTAAGCTTAGGCACTATAGAGAGCAACTTGAGAGACTTTGAGACTTTTATTTTCAATAATTACTGTAAATTACAGTTAAGTATTAAATATGAAATGCAAAACAGAAGTAGCTTTTCAGAAAGAGGTTGAGGACTCCCTTACACAACAAACTGCCAGCACCCTTGTTAGAAACCACCTTCAAATTACACTTTTAAATGAAATTCACGGTGCTGAAATCATAGGAAAAGCAACAAGTTTGCATCAGTATTTAGGTGAATAAATGTAAGAGATAATTAGATCATTATGATGGCCCAAGAATCCCCTTGCAACATACATTAAATAAACTGAATGACCTATTAATAAGTGCATTCCTGAAGAAGGGCTTATGCCCGAAACGTCGATTCTCCTGTTCCCTGGATGCTGCCTGACCTGCTGCACTTTTCCAGCAACACATTTTCAGCTATTAATAAGTGCAAGCTGTTCAGCTTAGAACCTTCATAGGCCACGTACTGATCTAGTCCATTCTCAATTACAGACATCATCGCATGGCAGTTATATGTGGCATGGCTTTGAATATTACAACCTGGTGCACTAGATGCTTATAAGACTTGTGACGAGCACTTAATTATTGCAGAGCATTCCCTGTGATTTAACTGTGTTTGAGTGATCTTCTCCTGCTTTATAACATTCTCTGTGTGCTATTTTGAGCACGCACAGAGAAACATAGAAGTTATCATGTTGACGCGAACTTGATTCTGCTCAGTGAGAATGGTGTATGGGAAGGGATTATGATCAGCCCAAGTCCTCTTAACACTACTCTACAACATTAATTGTTGCTTGAATATCCCACTTAGGCCAGAGAAGGGTTCATTTAGATGTATAAGTCCTGGTGCAATGACGCCAACAACATATTTTGTTTTGAACACCCTGGAGGAAGATTGAGTAAGGTGTCAAAATTGGCAGAGAGAGAGAGAGAGAGAATCACTATAGACTGACCGTAGGAGGACACGGGAAGGTTTTTGAATCTTCAGAAAAGTAGGAGGAGATCCTCATGCCTCGATTCTCCAGGTCATTATGATTACAAATGCCACACAGAGGGGGCATTGTGGCTCAGTTAGTAGTGTATCTATCTCTGAGCCGAGAGGCACAGGTTCAAGCCATCATGAAATCAGGGTCTGTTAATGGAGAAATCGTTCACCTCAACTAGTTCCTGATGACTTATAATCTCCATTGGGAGCAATCACTCATTGCTAGGGAAAGTCTACAGAGGATACCATTAATGGTCATTTTGTTTGTGTGGTATTTATAACATTTTGAAGTTGAACTGCTCAGCCATGCCTCAGGAAAGGTGGGACTTAAACCTTGGCCACTCGGCTCAGAGATAGACACACTACCCACTGTGCCACAGCAGGGTCTCTGCTGTCTGTTATTTGTGATATTTTAATCTATCTATTCAGGAGGGCTCAACCTGTAACGATACACATCTGGGGCTGGTGGGACTTGAACCCAGGCCTCCCAACTCAGAGGTAATGGCACTATCCACAAGAGCCCCGCTGTGTGCTATTTGCAGGACCATAAATAAATGTAAAGCATATGCTGGAAGACCAATAATCTTTTAATATAATGAACAAATGACCAATGCTTTGGGATGTGGAGGTGGGATACTGGATGTAGGGGGTGGGATACTTTACCTGGTTGCTTGGGGAACACAGAAAGGAAGAAAAAAAGACTGCATTTCCCTGGTTCTTTCACAAGCACCACCAACAGTGCAGTACTTTCTGATTGTTGCATTGTAGAAACAGTGTTGATTTTTGCCCTTCAGCTGAGAAATGGCATTCCAAACTTAAATGTTGTGATTACATGAACATTGACAAGTATTTTAAGATATTGTTGTGAAATTCTTCCTTTGATTACTATTAAGGAAGGTGCTGTTCATTTACTTTAAGTCATCAATGAAATAACATAGAATCCCTACAGTGTGAAAGCAGGCCATTCAGCCCACACCAACCCTCCAAGAGCATCCCACCTAGCCCCTATAGTTCCCACAGCTAATCCACCTAACCTGCACATCCCTTGACTCCATGGACAACTTAGCATGGCCAATCCACCTAACATCTTTGGACTGTGGGAGGAAACTGGAGCACCACAGAGACAGGGGGAGAAAGTGAAAACTCCACACAGACAGTCACTCAAGGCTGGAATCAAACCTGAGTCCCTGGTACTTTGAAGCAGTAGTGCGAACCATTGAGTCACTGATAATCTCAAATGCAGTCATGTTCATTATTAATATCGAACAGCACAATTCCATTTTGTCGTTGAGCTATTGGAATTGGGTTGATGATGTCCTTGGTTATATTATAACTTTTGTCTCCATCAGTGAATCTGTTTGCTCCTATAACATCTTTCCTTATAACTTGCCAGTGCTAGGCTAGGATGTCAATGCTTTTCTTGTAATATTGCAACATTGATCTTTGTCAATCCTTTCAACACATGGCAGTGTTCCAGAAGAACACAAATCCACAGACTGAAAGGTTGTTTATTGTCATGGTTTCTTTCAGATGGAATCGCATCACCACAGGACGCAGGGTGGTCATTTGTCCTATCACACTCATGTCATTGTGAAGTTTTCAGCTGCTGACTTTAAATATCACTGACCTTCCCATTACTCCTTTTTCTTTCGACTCTTGCTGAATATCTTTCTACTTCCTTTCACCCATATGCCTATAAAACAGTGCAAATATACTTGGAGATAAGTATTCCTGAAAAGAAGGACAATGCCATCAAATCTTCATCTTGGGCAAATGCAAGAACATCAAATTTCAAAGGCCACAGCAACTTACATTTGCCAAGACAGCGATGTTGCAGACTATCTGGTGTATGGACTACGATTAATTATGGTGTTGCATGGAGAATATGCCAGGGAACAATTAACCACCAGGCTGTACAAGATTCCAGCAGATGTCTCTGGTAAATCCCCTAATTTCACAGAGTCGTACAATACTGAAAAGGCCCTTCAGCCCATCAAGTGTGCACTGCCAAAAAAGCGTCATTACACGCACAAATCCCATTATCCTGCACGTGGCCCATAGCCTTAAATGTTGCGACATTTTGCTCTATGAATTGATTTACCTTATCTTCTAGCCTACCTGTCTCCAATGGCAGTGTCCTGGATTATCAACCTTATCTAAACCTCCCAGAAAATTCTTCATACTGATTGAAATGTTTAACGTAATCTGGTGCAAACTGCGCGCTCTAAAGAAACTGCAAGTGTGTCCTGTCACAATGGCGATTTCATTCCTGGAAATAATTGCCTTTATTACAATGTGCATTTTTTTTTTCATTTTTGTGCTTTTTAAAAAAAAGATAGATCATCTAATCTGAAATGTATCAACTTTTCCAGTCCTCTCCTTGTCTTCTATCAAGTTTGTGCCAGATGATTTGTGCCTGTGTTATGGTAGGCAGAAGGACTGTACTTTCATCAGACAAAATCTCATTTTCCTCACTTCATTTCGATGAAAAAAGACAGTCCCATAGCTACCTCCTGTTTGATCAATAGAAAGAGCTGATCGATTACTAGAGCCATTGACGTTAACAATCCCTCTCTTTCATGCACTACTTTCTGTGCAAAGTGAATCCAGTTTTCAAAAGAATCACAATTAAAAAGAAATCATCTTTTAAAAATATTTATAGTTGTAGGCATTGAGAGCCTATTAATACATATTGGTCAGCCTTTCCACCTCCCTTCAAATGACTTGAAAATTGTAACAAGTACGCAGATGGAGTCAATCGTCTTTATTCTTTTGTGTGATGCAGTACAGGTTTAGAAGATACGCATCTTTCATTTATGTTTTCAGTTGCGGTTAGCACTAGGGAATTACAATGTGATGAAAAACATCAATTACAGAACTACTCCAAAACACTTAATCACTAAGTTTGAAGTAACAAGCTATTGATCAGGATCACATGTCTATATATAGAATCTTAGAATGATACAACACAAAAAGGGCGCAAACTTTTTGCTTAGGTTTTAAATTAGTCCCACTCCTCTGCCCTCTCTTCATACCTTGTAATCTTATAGATTCAGTATTTAGAATGTTTTTTTGCAAAAATCACTATTAAACCTCCTTCTACACTCCACTGAGACAGTGCATTCCATATAATCATAACCTGCTCTGTAAAAGAATGATTCTTCATGTCATCTCTACCTTCTTTGTTTATCTCCCTAAATCAGTGTCCTCTGCTCACCAACTCTCTGGAAACTGGAAAGTTTCTCTTTTTAGATTATGAGGTAGAGGGACAGGCTGAATAGAATGCAGCGGTTTCCCTTCGTCAAAGGGTCAATAACAAAAGGCCATAATTTCGTGGTGAAAGGCAGGAGGTTTAGAGGAGATTTGAGGAAAGGTCTTTGTAACCAGAAGGTGGTGGGAACTGCCTGGGAGGGTAATTCAGGAGGGTAACTTCACAACCTTTAAGAAATACTCAGATGAACACTTGAAGTGTCAAAACATTCAAGATTGTGGGCCTAGTACAGGAAAGTGGCACTAGTGTAGATTTAGTGTAGCTTTGGCAGGATAGACTTATTGGTCTGAATGACCTCTTTTGTACTGTATGATTCTATATGTGATGTGAAAACAACACTATGGTAATAACAGTGGAACAGCTTCAGCTTGGGAGAGAGAGGTTTAGAGCAAACAAAATCAATGTCGAGACCATAACTTCAGAGAATTTATAGTGACAACCCATATTGTATCATGTGTATCACTGAATATTACTATAAAGTCCATTGCTGTATGGGGAATACACATTTATGTATATTGAATATGAAGCCAAATGGTTCTATCATTTTTTCATGTTACCTATCCATCTCTCTCTATTTACTAATCAATAGTGAGTCAGTGATCTATCTTTCGTGCCTATTCCACCTATTAAACAATTCTGAAAGACTTAAGCTTTATTTATTTTCCCAACTTGTACTATGCATACCTGTAATATAGTGTAACATTGTTTTCTTCATTTTTCTCTTTTTTTTGTACCTAAAATGGTACCGTGTACCGGTGACATTGTACACTTTTCACTGTATTTTCACTTTTCACTCTTTTGTAATTTGAGTACATGTGACAATAAACCTAATTCTGTTCTAAATCTAAAAGTGATATCACCTACCAGTTGAAAAGCTCAGGTGAAAAGATTGGCTGATGTAATATTGTGTCTCCTTCATGCAAAGAAATTCAAAAATCTGGAGTCATTAGAAACTCAGGAGGCTAATGCGCAAAACCTACCTGTGCTTTTAACTGCTTGCTACTAAACAATGTTTTTACTTGTTCTTGATAAATATGAAGTGAAATTGTCTCAAATATTAGGTACCGTTTTCCACAGTGTTACCACTCTAGTCCAGTGGTCATGCACAGTGAGAAATTAGAGCTATATTGCCTGTTGTGCTGTATGTCTCTGCAATATGCAAACTTGATTCACTCTAGGCTGTGTGCAGGAGTTTTATTCAATTGTCTAAAATTCAGCTTTCATGCTTACAGATACTTACCATTCAGTTTCTCTTTCTCGGTCACCACACCAAGGTTTAATTGACCACACTCAGAGAACAGATACCAGACACATAATCAAGCACTGAATTATTGAATAGTATAAGGCTCATGAGTTTCCTTCAGTTAATGGATCTAACGTCAAAAGCATTGGACCTGCAATTTCTGCTTCGTAATTCTGGTGTTGATGGCACAAACCAGGAAATTTGGGCCTGTTAGCTAAGTCCAGTTGTTACCAAGAAAGACAAGATACCACTTAAAACCTACACCTTGGCATCACCTTGTTCTTTGGACGGTCGGATCAATTTCCTCCAAAGTGTCAATGCTGACTCAATAGATTGCCCTTTCACCTTTCACTCAGAAAGCTGAAGACTTAATACTCAGTACTCAGACTTGAAATCAGAATCTAGTATTGAGGTAGTGTTGTCCTTTGGAGGGACTAGTTTTCTCAGGCAGCAATAAACCAAGGCCACATCTCTTGGGTGAATGGCACAATTTGAAGAGGAGCAGAAGACTTCTCCCTGGTGTGCTGGCAATTACATTTCTTAGTTGAGAGCTGGAAAAGCACTGCAGGCCGGGCAGCATCCGAGTAGCAGGAGAATTAACGTTTTGGGTGTAAGCCCTTCATCAGGAATGAGGCTTGTGGGCCGGGGATGCTGAGAGATAAATGGGAGGGGATGATAGCTGGGAATGCAGTCAGTAGATGAAGGTGGGGGAGAAGGTGATAGGTCAGAGAGGAAGGTAGGGCGCATAGCTGGAAAAGGTGGTGGACAGATTAAGAAGGCGGTGCTGAGTTGGAGGCTTGGGATTGGAATAAGGTGGGGGGGAGAGGAAATGGGGAAACTGATGAAATCCACATCAATCCCGTGTGTTGCAGGGACCCAAGGTGGAAGATGAGGCGTTCTTCCTCCAGACGTCGGGTGGTTAGGGTTTGGTGATGGAGGAGGCTGAGGACCTGCATGTCCTTGGTGGAGTGGGAACGGGAATTGAAGTGTTCAGCCACAGGATGGAGGGGTTGTTTAGTGCGTGTGTCCCAGAGATGTTCTCTGAAACAATCCGCAATCCTGTCTCCCTAGTGTAGAGGAGACCACATCGAGTGCAACGACTACAGTAGATGACATTGGTTAAGATGCAGGTAAATTTCTGTTCAACGTGGAAGGATCCTGTGGGGCCTTGGACAGAGGTGAGGGGACTGGTGTGGGTGCAGGTTTTGCACTTCCTGCAGTGGCAAGGGTGAGTGCAAGGAGTGGGATTGAGGGCTGGTGGGTGGTGTGGATTTGACAAGGGAGTCGTGGAAGGAATGGTCCCTCCAGAATGCTAATAGGGGTGGGGAGGGAAATACATCCCTAGTGGTAGGGTTTTTTTGTAGGTGGCGGATGTGATGGAGGATGATGGAATGTGTCCGGACATTGGTGGGATGGAAGCTAAGGACTAGGAAGGTTCTGCCATTTTTTCGTTGGGAGGGGTGGGGTTCCAGGGCGCAGGTGTGGGAAATGGAGGAGATGCTCTGGAGGGCTTCATCGACCACGTGGGAGGGAAAATTACAGTCTTTGAAGAAGGAGGCCATCTGGGATTTTCTATGGTGAGATTGGTCAACTTGGGAGCGGATGAGGCAGAGGCAGAGGAATTGGGAATAAGAGTTGGCATTTTTACAGGAGGCAGTGTGGTAGGAGGTGTAGTCCAGGTATCTGTGGGGGTCAGTGGGTTTGTAGTAGATTCTATGGTTAGTTCGTCACCAGAGATGGTGATGGAAAGGTCCAGGAAGGGGAGGGAGGTGTCTGAGATGGTCCAGGTGAATTTGAGGTTGCGGTGAAAGGTGTTAATGAAGTGGATGAACTGTTCAACTTCCTTGTGGGAGCATGAGGCAGCACCAATACAGTCATCAATGTAGCAGGGGAACAGGTGGGGGATGGCGCCAGTGTAACTGCAGAAGATTGACTGTTTCAAAGAGACAGGCATAGCTGGGGCCCATGCAGGTGTCCATGGCTACCCCTTTGGTTTGGAGGAAGTGGGAGGGTTGGACGAAGACGTTTTAAGAGTGAGGACCAGTTCAGCCAGGTGGATGAGGGTGTCGGTGGAAGGGTACTAGTTGGGTTGGTATGACAGGAAGAAACAGAGGGCTTGAGGGCCTTTGTTGTGGCAGATGGAGGTCTACAGGGACTGGATGTCCATGATGAAGATAAGGCGTAGGGGGCTGGGGAAACAAAAGTCTTAGAGGAGGTGTAGAGTATGGGTGGTATCCTGAATGTAGGTGGGGAACTCCAACAGCTGCAGTCTTCACTTTCTCCAATTTAATTTCTTAAACCAACAATTAAAATACAAAAGTTCCTGTCGTTTATCCTGTCCTACGTTTGGGACTCTGCCGTGCAGAAATTAGCTGCATCCTGTGCTGCATTATAGCCTTGACTGCTCTTCAAAACGCTCTTCATTGGTTGGATGTGATGTTGGGGCAACAAGTTGCTTCATGCAGGCTAATGGAGAGAAGACAGAGAGAATGGCACCAAATGAATTGTTCATGCAGCAAGCCAGGGCAGACATGATGGGCCGACTGGCCTCGTTGTGCACTGTAAAACATCTGTGTGAATGAATGACATTTTGTTTTTTTTTAGAATCTTCTTTCCATTTTAATCAGAAATTGAGGTTGTTGCCCAATCGTCTACTAATAGCAATGATATTCATTCTTTGAGGCTATTGACTGAAATATTTTGAGAACAAAGGAATTCATTTATGTGTTTTGTTTTCCACGATGTGTCAACAGTCCTGAAAGACACCTTAGCTTTCAGTTTTGTCTTTATATCCAGTTCTTTTAATGAATACCTTTGTCCTTCTTCATCTTGTTCTTCGCTATTACCTTTTTCCTATATGACACAAGACAGGGTGACCTTTTTTTCATGTCTTTCAGGACAGTGCTCCTTCGAGCCATTTTCAGAATCAAATATCCTCAGTTCATTGAAACATAGCTAACTTTGCAGTAAATATTTCTTTCACTCTTTTGCAACAATGCTTTTTCCAACTTGGAGGGATATCCCTGTCTGCAGTAACAAATACTTTTTGACTTCGACCATCTGCAATCCTTGTGGCCTCTGAATGCCAATTGTTGTTAGTTTGGAAGTATTTTTAAACTTTACCCATAAAAAAGTAGGGGCTAGGCTTCTGAATTCAATTTCCACGGTACCATTACAGTGCATTAAGTCCCATTGGTCTATGTAAGATATGAATCCAGATTCCACAAATGGGAGTTTAGGATCTAGTTTCAGCAGCCACCCACTGTGGATTAAGATGATATTGTTAATCAGTCTTTAATACAACTGATGGTGTAAACATAATATAAGCAGAATCCAGTCTGATAGGAGACTATGTGAGAAATATTTACAAGAGATATGGTTCCAACCAAGGTTGTAGCAATAGCTATATGGTGAATAAAGAATTGAAATTACTTTATCGGTCCTAAATTCAGATTATTTGTACAGCAGACCAGGTACAATTTGCTAACTGAGCCAGCACAAGGGGACAGGTTCAAACCAAGCCAGATGTAGAGGACAGACTGGACCCTGGTAGCAGAGATTCATTTCATAGTTTCTCTAATCCAAAACCAATCACCGGGGCCAGGCTTTTCAGGATATAAACAGTTGCAAGTGGTTGGGTGGCATGGTGGCTCAGTGGTTAGCACAGCTGCCTCATAGCGCCAGGGACCTGGGTTTGATTCCATTCTCAGGAGATTGTCTGTGTGGAATTTGCACATTCTCCATGTGTCTGTGTGTGTGTCCCCACTGGGTGCTCTGGTTTCTTCCCAAAGTCCAAAGAATAGAATACAGTTCCTAGAGTATGGAAACAGGTCAGCGACCCTCTGAACAGCATCCCACTCAGCCCCATGTTCCTATTCTATCCCTATAACCCTGCATTTCCAATGGCCAATGCACCTTACCTACGCATCCCTGGACACTATGGGTGGGGCCAATCCACCTAACCTGCACATCTTTGGACTGTTGGAGGAAACCGAAGCACCCGGAGGAAACCCACAATGTGGGAAAACCAAGATATCCAGGCTAGGTGGATAGGCCATGCTAAATTGTTCATAGTGTCCAGGGGATGGATCAGCCATGGTGGAGCTGGGGCTGGGGCTGGGACTGGGGTGGATGATCTTTGGAGGGTCAGTGCAGACTTGATGGGCTGAATAGCCTCTTTCCATACTGTGGGAATCTACAATTGGATTCTATTCCTGAGTTCATTTGTAAGTTGATTTTTATGCATGTCAAACAGAATGCAGGACAATATGAAGGAGATGTTCATAAGTTCAAGAAATGTGCTATCACAGCTCTTTGAAATTTCACCCCATATGAGATTGTGTTCATAAATACGAACATTTGTAAGACTTTTGAAAATCAGAGATGCCCTCTAGGGCATCTCTTTGCTCTTCCTATTAAATGAAGCTTCGCACAAACAATCACCTTGTTGACTGCAAGAAGCAGATTATCCCCAAAGGACTGATCGAACCTTCCATCCGGCATGATGCATTCTTTGACAAAGTTGCCTCTGTTCCAGGCAGAAAAGTCAATCATAGAATCCTTACAGCATGGAAGCAGGCCATTCAGCCCACACCAACTCTGTAAAGACCATCCCACCCAGACCCAAACCCCCCCTTACCCTAACCCTGCTAACCTTGCATTTCCCATGTCTAACCCACCAACCTGCACATCTTTGGACTATGGGAGGAAGCTGGTGCACCTAGAGATAACTCACAAAGACACAGGGAGAATATGCAACCTCCATACAGTCACCCAAGGATGGAATTGAACCCAGGTCCCTGGTGCTGTGAGGCAGCAGTGCTAACCACTGAGCCACTGTGCTGCCCTTTGACTGTAAATCATTGACTAAATTTGTTGTTTCTTGAAAGGTAAGCGGCTCCTCTTTGTTCCCAGAAATGAATGCAACGTTTCTGGCTTGATTTTTCTTCACTTTTGCCGTTGTTCCAGAAAAGGTAATATTTTCAACCATTTGAAGGCTTTCCAGTATATGATGCCTGCCTGTTGTACAATGAGATACAGTTATGCTATACCGGGCATAGGAAAAGAGTGGTACAGCCTTAGACATTGTTGTAAATGATATAGCACTAGGATGGGTAACTGTACAGCTTAATTCTTGGAGCCATGATTGCCATGATAGTCAGTTAGACTGGCAATGATGTAATATAGCAATATAATTACAAATGTGCACTTCTGTTTGCAATGCAGTTTCACCCATGCCACCCATGTGCACACAGAAGTTTTTAGTCATAGAGTCAAACAGCGCAGAAACAGACCCTTCGGTCCAAACAATCCATGCCGACCATAATCCTAAACTAAACTAGCCCCGCCTGCCTGCGATTGGCCCATATCCTTCCAAACATTTCTTATTTATGTACGTATCCAAATGTCTTTTCAAAATTGTAGCTGCACCCACATCCACCACTTCCTTTGGAAGTTCATTCCACACACGATCCCCTCTCTGCATAAAAATGTTGTCCCTCGTGTCTTTTTAAAATCTTTCTCCTCTCACCGTAAAAAATATGCCTCCTGGTCTTGAAACCCCCCACCGAAGGGAAAAACACCTGCCATTCACCATATCTATACCCCTCAACATTTTATAAACCTCGATATGATTATCCCTCCAGTGAAAAAAGTCTCCTTATAACTGAAACCTTCCATTCCCGGCAACATTCTGGAAAATCTTTTACGAGCCCTCTCCACCTTAATAACATTCTTTTGACAACAGAGTGACCCGAACTTCTATTGTTTGATTCTCTCTCACAATATGGACAGCAGCTCCTGGTTGGCAGTGCTTGACCTGGTACTCAGCTGGGATTTAAATAAGACACCAACACTGTGAATCCTGGGAGCTCCCAGTACCTCCATCACTATGAATGCACAACAGCCTGAGTAGGTGCATAGAGGCTTGACACACACTGTGATGATATTACTCACTTAACAAGGTTATGCTGTCCTTGGCTTTTCTTTTCAGAGAGGTTGTAAAAGCAACGATTCTGAAAAGTCTGGCTTGGATGGAGTTTAGGGCCAATTGGATTGTAGCCAACAGATACAGCTTCAGGCAAAAGGCTTTCAAGTTTAAAAAAAAACACTTGTACGATGAAAGGGGAGTGGCCAGTTCTCCCAGCTCGGCTTTTCACTGGTTTGATTTGTTTCTTGGCAATCTGGCCATTCACTGAAAGCAATCAATAGTATTTTGAGGCTGGATTAGAGTAGTGCTGGAAAAGCACTGCAGGTCAGGCAGCATCCAAGGAGCAGGAAAATGCTGCCTGACCTGCTGTGTTTTTCCAGCACTACTCTAATCTTGACTCTAATCTCCAGTATCTGCAGTACCCACTTTTGCCTAGTGTTTTGGGGCTGCTGATCCAAGAAACAGCTACATGGAAGAGGGTGTTCTACAATGCCATCTCTCTCTCTCTCTCTCTCTCTGTCTCTCTCTCTCTCCTGTAAGACTCTGTGTTTTATTTTACCTTTTGTGCCAAGGGGTGTTTATGGAGATTGCTGCAAGTATTTGGAACAGAATCATTAACTTGGGATAATCTATTGGGTTTTCGGATATTTGGTATTCTGCCCTGTTTTGTTTGTGTTTCATTTGGTAATCTTGTAAATAAATTCTGGTTTGTTTAAATCTAAGTGGTTTGACCAGCTGCAACGCTCCTGAAATATCCACTATGCACCTGCTTAAAACAACTAGCAAAGTTAGGGTCTGGGCTACTTTCTTGAAACGTTTTGAGGGGGGGACTGGCCTGGTCCATAACAACACACAATGGGCGAGCAGGGCAGAACTGTGTGTGATAGCTCCCGAAAAACCCACAGGGAGAAACTCTCCAGGAATTTCCCTCAAAATTTGGTAAAATTCATCCCAATTTTTCAAAAAGAAAATGTCTTGTTCCCCTCTCAAGATAAATAGACACTTACCCTTCAAATGTGAACATTTTTATCATTGCTTCATTCATTGAATCCACAGTGATGAATTATTTCCATTTTGTTAAAGATTTGAACTTGCAAAATTGCAGGGAAAGGGTCATTAAGTATATTTTGATCATTGTGGTCAAGTATGGAATTCAGCATTGAGGTCTATGTGCCGAACTGAGGAAATAAATGGAAATAAATTAAAAACCAATATTAGAAAAATGTTCTTGTCAGGCCAGTCAGACACTTTGAATAAGTGAGGGAGACATGCAGAATAATGAGAAAGTTTTTGGTTGCTGTGATACATAATTGCTATTTTATATTTTCCTCCTTGCAAGCAAAGGGAGAAAATTCGCAATATAGGTGATTAGAGTTAAAGAGTGGAAGGAGAGTTGAGCGGTAACATGGAGGCAATGGCCTAGTGGCATTATTACTGGACTAATAATTTAGAGACCCAGATAATGTTCTGGGGACCTGAGTTCAAATCCCACCACAGCAGATGTTGGAATTTGAATGCAATAAATACATTTGGAATTAAGGATTTAATGATGACAATGAACCGATTGTCAGGAAAAACCCATCTGGTTCACTAATGTCCTTTAGGGAAGGGAACTGCCATACTTACATGGTCTGGCTGTCATGTGACTCCAGACCCACAGCAATGTGGTTGACTCTTAACTGCCCTCTGGGTAATTAGGGACAGGCAATAAATGCTAGGCCTAGACAGTGACACCCTCATCCCGTGAATGAACAAAAAACAGTTAATGCTGAGTTTGAATTCTTAAAACCAGATGTTTATAACGGGAGTAAAACCTTCTGGTAAGATGGCGGTGGATGATGCCTTCTGAGCATGGGGCTCAATCGCTCCATCAACATTTGTTTATTTTTCCCCTCTCTGTTCTCATTTTCTTTTCTCTTTTATTTCATTTTATTTACCTCTCGGTGAGGAGCTTGGTTGTGGTGATGGAATTGGCGGTGATGAGTGGGCCCAGCAGTGTGGACTCGTGGCAATGTTTGGGTTCCCTGCAGCTTTCGCATTAACGAGGTGGCCTCAGTGCCGACTCAACGTCAGGTTCACCTCAACCCTCATTTGGCAGCTTTGGGTGAGGAAGGAGGCTCCGGGAGGCTACTGCAATGCAGGACGCAGTGTGGATCCGACTTTTCCTTGTCGCTGCTTCCTTGGGCGGCACGGTGGCACAGTGGTTAGCACTGCTGCCTCACAGCGCCAGAGACCCGGGTTCAATTCCCGCCTCAGGCGACTGTCTGTGTGGAGTTTGCACATTCTCCCCGTGTCTGCGTGGTGCAGGGTGTTATGTGCAGGGGTAAATGTAGGGGAATGGGTTTATGGGTGGGTGCGCTTCAGCGGGTCGGTGTGGACTTGTTGGGCCGAAGGGCCTGTTTCCACACTGTAAGTAATCTGTAAATCTGACTAGGTCGCGGCTGAAGGTGAGGTGGGTCCGAGCCTGAAATTTGAATGGCCCGGGTTTTCTTTGCAGCTTCTGCAGTGTCTTCATGGCAGCACGGTCTGTGTAACCCAGCCTGGGACTCCTTCAGTGGCTGGTTTTGTCCGTGTCCATCTGGGTCTCATTGTGGGGGCTACAGTCAGTCTGTGACACCATGTGGCATTTTCTTCAACATCGTGGTGGGTCTGGCCCGGGATTCACATGGCAGCAGGGGTGGGGGTGGGGGGAGGGGGTGCTGAAGTTTGAGCTCTTGAGCCCAGAGACATGAACTGGACTAAGTCTTAATTTTTTTAAAAAAATTCTTTTTTCTTGTTGTACTATGGTGGAAGCACTGTTGCAGGGCATTCTGCTATAATGCGTATTTTGTCAGCATGAATTGGCTATAACTCAGCTGGCAAATGGTGGATGCAGTCTGGATAACACGAACTTTCTACTGAATGGGTAGAACGATTTTCTATTAGCTATCATCTACAGCACGATTTTCTATAGTGGTTTTCCATAGCATGGTTTCCCATAGCGTGAGGTTGCAGAGGAATACAGAGGTTGCATTATAGCAGGATGACCTATATTCTGAACTTTTTATTTCTTTATTTCTTTATTTCTCTAATTTTATTTTCATAAGAATCTGTACTCAAGAATCTGTACCTAGGTACCTTTGTACCTAAGATGATGCTGTAAGTTGGGACTTATAAACTTTTCACAGTATACATGTGAGTACGTGTGATAATAAAGCTAATTCAATTCACAACCAATAGAAATTCAAGAATTCTGCAGTCGTGAGTGAATGTAAAGCAATTAGTTAGATTAAGATTTATCCTCTTGTTCCTCATGATGCTGAGAGACACATTTCTGGTCTACAAGGAAATTACAAAATAACTTTTAGCTTTACTGTTGCCTGTGAGATATTCTATACAATCACTTTGACCAGTTTATCACTCCTGAAATGTGTTTACCCCGATGTATAAGACCAACAAAGGAGTATGGTTCAAACTAAGTTTTATTAAACCACTCGCAAGTTAAAGAAACAACTCTTACACAACAAACTAAATTAACTTGTTCCCAAACTAGTCTGACTGCCTGGAAAACGCATATACTACCTGCTGTGGTTTTGATTTTGCTGTTGAATTTGATTCACTGAATTTCATTGATGGGTGCACTCAGGGTCTCCTTAGTATGATGGTCAGTCTCATATGGAGTTGGCCAAGACTTTGCTGAAGGAATGGCTGCCAGGTGTCCCTTCTTATCCTCTCTCTTCTTCAGCCAATGGGGTCACAATGCAGGGGTCACAGCACCCATTGAGGTTACGCCAGGTCATCCTAAGGTGTACCCACCCCCTTTCCAAGATACGTTTACTCCATGGTGCCAACATTCTGCCTGAAGCTGGGCAATACACAAACATAATGTCTCTCCCTAATGGTCTGGCTGGGTAAATTGTAAGGAGTGTTGGGTCACAGCATCTGCCTTTGTTATGTTCGAGCATCTCTGTTCAATATGTCTGCACTGATCCCTGTTGGCTTTCAACCTGTGGTAAACTTGGCCTCTTTGCATTCCATCAAGCCTTCTTGCAGAAACTTTGTTTCATTCAGAGTGACCAATTTAAGGTTGGGCTGAGTTGTTTTAGCCATTGGCCATTTGACGACATTACCTGCTGGTAATGGCCTCTTTTGACCCAGTTCTGTTCTTGATAACCTTGATAAGGGAGTTGAAAATGTGTTGCTGGAAAAGCGCAGCAGGTCAGGCAGCATCCAGGGAACAGGAGAATCGACGTTTCAGGCATAAGCCCTTCTTCAGGAATGAGGAAAGTGTGTCCAGCAGGCTAAGATAAAAGGTAGGGAGGAGGGACTTGGGGGAGGGGCGTCGGAAATGCGATAGGTGGAAAGAGGTCAAGGTGAGGGTGATAGGTCAGACTGGAGTGGGGGCGGAGAGGTCAGGAAGAAGATTCAGGTTAGGAAGGCGGTGCTGAGTTCGATGGATTTGGAGGTGCTCTCTGAATCGCTCCGCAAGTAGGCGGCCTGTCTCCCCAATATAGAGGAGGCCACACCGGCTGCAGCGGATGCAGTAGATGATGTGGGTGGAGGTGCAGGTGAATCTGTGGCGGATATGGAAGTTTCCTTTGGGGCCTTGGAGAGAAGTGAGGGGGGAGGTGTGGGCGCAAGTGTTGCACCTCCTGCGGTTGCAAGGGAAGGTGCCGGGAGTGGTGGTTGGGTCGGTGGGGGGTGTGGATCTGACAAGGGAGTCGCGGTGGGAGTGGTCTCTACGGCAGGCTGATAGGGGAGGGGAGGGGAATATATCCTTGGTGCTGGGGTCTGTTTGGAGGTGGCGGAAGTGACGGCGGATGATGCGCTGTACATGGAGATTGGTGGGGTGGTAGGTGAGGACCAGTGGGGTTCTGTCCTGGTGGCGGTTGGAGGGGCGTGGCTCAAGGGCGGAGGAGCGGGAAGTGGAGGAGGTGCGGTGGAGGGCACCGTCGACCGCGTCGGGGGGGAAATTGCGGTCCTTGAAGAAGGAGGCCGTCTGTGTTGTGCGTATTTTGAACTGGTCCTCCTGGGAGCAGATGTGGCGGAGTCGAAGGAATTGGGAGAATGGGATGGTGTTTTTACAGGGGGCAGGATGGGAGGTGGTGTAGTCCAGGTAGCTGTGGGAGTCGGTTGGTTTGTAGTAGATGTCCGTGTTGATTCGGTCGCCTGAGATAGAAATAGAAAGGTCGAGGAAGGGGAGGGAGGAATCTGAGACTGTCCAGGTGAATTTGAGGTCAGGGTGGAAGGTGTTGGTGAAGTGGATGAACTGTTCAACCTCCTCGTAGGAGCACGAGGCGGCGCCGATACAGTCATCGATGTAGCAGAGGAAAAGGGAGTTGACACTTTATAAATCCTGGAACGACATTAGCCGACTCAATCTGCTTAAATAAAAGCGAGCTCCACTAACTTTCTATAAGTGTGCTGTTCACCTACTCCAAAGAATAGATGAATATAATTTGGAGAAAAAAACCCAATTGTACTTATGTCGCAACCTTCAGGACCACAGAATGTCTAAAATTCTTTACCGTCAGTGGAGTACTTCTGAAATGTAGTCACTGATATAATACAGAGAACACAGTAGCCAATTTGGTCACAGTGAGTTCCCACAAGCAACAATGAGATAATGGCTATCTACTTTTTTTGCAGATGCTTGTTGATGATTAAATGTTGGAACGCAGAGAGAAAGGAGTAAGGATTAAAAATTGAAAAAAAACAGTGGATGCTGTGAATCAGAAACAAAAACAGAAATTGCTGGAAAGGCTCAGCGGGTCTGGCAACATCTGTGAAGTGAAATCAGAGTTAACGTTTTGGGTCGAGTGATCCTTCCACAGAAGGAAAAAGGATTAGTGGGAGATAGCTTTTACTCATTCCACTCCCCACACAAACATGGGTTCTAATAGATGAGGGAGATGAAATTGAGGCTTTTGCAAAACAGCAAGTAAAAGTGTGTAGGACAGTGGAATCAGAATGTCAGAGAAATTAGAGAGAAAACTTCAGCGGAATATTCACAATGCACAAATACAATAAAGTAAGAGAAAAAAGTATAAGTGAGAAATATTGTTCTGTTATTGTTAATATAGTAAAGCAGTGTTTCAAAGAAAATGCTTAATTCATGCTATTAGTGCCAATGTATTTCTGCAAACCACCTCATTAAATGAAAGCTGTTTTTAAACAGCTTTTAAAATATGAACCCAGTGGATAATATGAAGTCTTGCATGTTTCTATATTGGTCACAGAGCTGACCCATTAAGGATACATACTTTAGCATCAACCAGTGCATTAAGTCTCTATTTAAAAAGAAATAATTTGCATTTGGACAGCAGCCTCAAGCTTCCTATTGATAAAAGCCTGCGTTCAGTGTTGTTAGTCTAGCTGTTTGTTAAATAAATGTTATTTATAACAGTTTGACATGGGAGCTTAGACCACATAAGGATAAATGAAAAAAGGATCAAATGGACACTATTGTTATTGGATCTGGTCTCTAATGGTTTGAAATCTTATATTTATTCTCCCATTTCTCCATTTTCCCCCTTTGTTCTTATCCCTGCCTTCTAAACGTGAATTTCTATCTATTTTTGCAGGAGAAAGTGAGGACTGCAGATACTGGAAATCAGAGTTGAGAGTGTGGTGCTGGAAAAGCACAGTAGCATCTGAGGAGCAGGAGAGTTGATGTTTTGGATATAACCCCTTCATCAGGAAGCCTATTTTTATTCCAGCTTTTCTGTCTGTGTACTGTTTGTTGAATCCATGATGGATTCTTTTCCTAGTTTTGGCTAGTGAGTCTTGGCTGGACCCAATATCTTTGTTTCTTGCAGTTCTGAGGACTTGTCCAGGCTCATTTCAGATGGTACCCACTGCTTTCCTGCTCAATTTTCCTTTATGATTTTAGACACCAGTTGTAACAATAGCAGAATCAGATCTTTGCTTTGCTAAACTCAAGTTATGAAATCAACATGAGTATCTGCCAAATCATACAACATGGTTCCATTTATATGATCATTTATTAATAAATTCATAATTCAGAACTCAGGCACTAAGCTTCACAGTTACAACCTGACAACATTAAAAAGTAATTTTTCTCTCAGCAGTTAAACTAATCATATCCCACTTTTGATTTCAATGTTCTCTGAGACTCACACAAACGAGAAAATATTAAAAGATGCACAATGTAGATTTGAGATAACATAGAATCAAAAAGATTCATGTTCATCAATTTCTGCCAGAGTTATTCAGCATCATTTGTGACTCCTCAGATATTGATGCATCCCATGTCCAAATGCAGAAAGATCTGGATGACATGCAGACTTAGGCTGATAAGTGGCAAACAACATTCACACCTCACAAATGCTAGGCAATAGCCATCTCCAACACTAGACAATCCAATTATCAACCTTTAAAGACATTGCCATTATTGATTTGGTGGCCATTACTGAACCGGAGCACCCACAAGAATACTATGGTGATGAGAGCAGGTCAGAGGTTAGGAATCCTGCAGTGAGTAACGACCTCTTCACACCTGACCACTATCAAGACACAAGTCGGGAATGTGATGGAATACTCCCAACTTGCCTGAATTAGATTAGATTACTTACAGTGTGGAAACAGGCCCTTCGGCCCAACAAGTCCACACCGCCCCGCCGAAGCACAACCCACCCATTCCCCTACATTTACCCCTTACCTAACACTACGGGCAATTTAGCATGGCCAATTCACCTGACCGGCACATCTTTGGACTGTGGGAGGAAACCGGAGCACCCGGAGGAAACCCACACAGACACGGGGAGAATGTGCAAACTCCACACAGTCAGTCGCCTGAGGCAGGAATTGAACCCAGGTCTCTAGAGCTGTGAGGCAGTAGTGCTAACCACTGTGCCACCGTGCCGCCCACTTGAATGAATGCTGCTGCAAATTCATTCAAGGACCTTATACCCATCCAAGTCAAAACTGCCATTTGTTTGGCACTTCATCTAACACCTTCAATGTTGACTTCTTGTTTCACTGATGCACAGTAGCAGCAGTGTGTACCAGAGTGTCAATTATAATGCACAGCAATAATTCAACATGGCTCCTGAGACTACATCTTCCAAACTAGTGGCCTCTACCATCTCGAAGGACAAGGGAAACAGATGCATAAGAATACCACCATCTTCTAGTTCCCTTGCAAGACTCGCACCATCCTCACTTGGAACTGTATCACCGTTCCTTCAGTGTCACTGTGAAAATCCTGGAACTCCCTACCCAACAGCACCGTGGAGGTACCATGAACGGTAATGATTCAACAAGGTAGCCTTACTACACATCCTTGCCAGCGGATTTAGGGATGGTAAGTGATAACTCAGGTAGAAATGCTCACATTCTGTGAATGAATAAGTTTTTAAAAATACATCGTTCTTGAGGCATGGCAGTCAGTCTCTGGTAATATGGTGAATGAGGTATAGCCACTTGGTCAGAGGGTGGCAACTGGAATCCAGTGGAACTGGGACCTGAACACAATTAAAGGTCTGGGAGAGCATTACCCCTCTCAGATACATTCAGGGGCAGGCTGCAACACCAGGGAACATGCTGGAACTGGTGACTTAACAAGCGTTTCTTCCAGGTAAAAACAAGAACTGCAGATGCTGGAAACCAGAGTCTAGATTAGAGTGGTGCTGGAAAAGCACAGCAGCTCAGGCAGCATCCGAGGAGGCGTTTCTTCCAGGGGATGCCGAAGCATACAGGCCATGGGCCAAGTGCTGGAAAACGGGATTAGGATAGTTAAGTGGTTGCTTTTGACTGGAGTGGACGCAATGGGCTGAAGGGCCTTTTTTCTATGTAGTAGATCTTTATGATTTGCCAGTACCAATGCCTGGGAGAGGAACCATAGATTTTGGGAATCAAACTTGGAATATTTGGTGAATACAATTGAGCTCCCTTGGTCAGGGGAAGTGGTGAAGTTGTGATAATGTCAATAGACTAACAGTCCAGATGCCCAGTCATGAGTTTGAATTCCACCATGGCAGCAGTTGGTAAAATTTGAATTCAATACAAATTTGAAATAAAACCCTAGCCTAATGGTGATTATGTAACCAATATTAATTACCTTTAAATCCTATCTGGTTCACTAATGTCCTCTGCCATCCTTACCTGGTCTATCATAGAATCCCTACAGTGTGGAAACAGGCCCTTCAGCCAAACAAATCCTCACCAACCCTCTGAAGATTAACCCACCCAGATCCATTCCCCTACCATATATTTACTCCTGACTAATGCACCTAACCTACACATCCCTGGACACTATGGGGCAATTTAGCATGGCCAATTCACCTGACCTGCACATCTTTGGATTGTGGGAGGAAACCGGAGTACCCAGAGGAAACCCACGCAGACATGGGGAGAATGTGCAAACTCCACACAGTGTTCCAGCACTACATTCTCGACACTAACTGCTGACCCACCGTGCCACCCACATCTACGTGTGACTCCAGAACCACCACATTGTGGATGACTCTTATCTGCTGTCAGTAGTGTCAAAGCTTACTGGACTGTTAATCTATTCTGCTGAAAATGTTTTGCTGGAAAAGCGCAGCAGATCGGGCAGCATCCAAGGAACAGGAGAATCGACGTTTCGGGCATAAGCCCTTCTTCAGGAATGTTAATCTATTGTCCCAGGGTAATGTTTTGGGGTCCTGGGTTTGAATCCCTCCACAGCTGATGGTGGAATTTGAACTCAGTAAAAATCTGGAATTAAGAGTCTAATGACCATGAATCCATTGCCAATTGTTGGAAAAAAACCTATCTGGTTCACTAATGTCCTTTAGGGAAGGAAGCTGCCATCCTTACCTGACCTTGTTGACATGTGACTCCAGACCCACAGCAATGTGGTTGATACTTAATTGCCCTCTGGGATGGGCAATAAATGCTGGCTTAGCCAAGAACGCTTCATGCCAGGAATGGATTAAAAACCATGCTGGTTCAGCCAGTGACCCCGACATCCCGTGTATGAAGAAATAAAAGTGCAACATTGGTGTCGTTGTGTACAATGTCTGGGTGGCAATAAATTCGAAACAAGCTTAGTAACCAATAATGTAGCAGAGTGTGGATTCGGTCTTGGCATCTAGCACTTAATCCTGAGATTGAGCGTTTTATGGCGCACTAGTCGTATCTCCACCCCAGGCCGAATTTCAAATCACACCTCACCCAGACATAACAACAGAAAGTGCTTCAGAAACTCAGCAGATCTGACACCATCAGCGGACGGAGAAACAACGTTTCTTCAGAACCTGTTGAAGTGCCACATCAGACTGGAAACTCAGTCAACTCTGTTTCTCACTCGACAGATGCTGCCAGACCTGCTGAGTTTCTCCAACATTTTCTCTTATTTCAGATTTTCAACACCTTTTGCTTTGAATTGAATGCGTCATAACATTTCTGAACAGGTTGATTAAAAAGGTCTCCAGTTCCGAGATTTGCAAAAATCGCCTACTCAGCAAATCGAGAAAGCATCAGGCGGACTGAGCCACAGGTACGTGTAGACTCACAAGGCAGCTTACAAAGGAAGAAGAGTAACAGAAGATTTGTGATAATGGATGTGGGTGAAGTATTCAAATTGAACTCTGTCCACAAGACTAGTAGTGAGGAATAGACTGAACACTGTCGGGATAATTGCTGGGCATAACTGTTACTGTGACCTTCTTCCCTTGCCACTGTACATATGTTACTTGCTTTCTTGTCAAAGGCTTTTTGACATCTACAGGCTTCTGTCTGTTGCCTCACAGTTGCCCCGGTGACTGACCCAGAATGAGCACTCCCCGCTGAACACATTTCTCAGAGACCTGTGGGACTGATGCTCCATTAAACAATGGCTGAGGAGGTTGCCTGCTGAGCCCAGTGAACGTAGATGACCCCCAGGTCGAATATCTCTGAAAATTCATTGAACTGCTCACAGACCTCATTGCAAATGTTTCCCTTGCTGATTAACTAATGGCTGATGATAAACACCTTCAAAAAAACAATACAATTCAACTTTGAGTTCCGTAGCTCAATGCGTCTCATCAGAGATTGCTCCAATTTGAAGGAAAGAGCATGTTGACTTCATCATGATTAGATGCTTTTACTTTTTCTCTGAAGAGTGATTTAAGGCAATTTGATGGCTGAGTGACTGCCTGATAGCGCACCTAGTGATTTACTGATTTGCAATGTCTTTGTAAATGCTGCTTCTAATAGAAGATCACTGCAGCAGTTCTCTGCATTACAATGAGTCACGGGAATTAACGAGACCAGAGAGATTGGCTCACAGCTGACAGGGAATGAACAATACCTAGGCATTGCAGTGGCACAGTTAAATAGGTATACTACCAAAATCGGGCTGAGCTGACTGCAGCAGAATGTCACGCAGTGGTAATGTCCCTACCCCTGGACTAAGAGGCCTGGGATCAAGTCCCATCTGCTCCAGAAGTGTGTAATAACATTGCTGAACAGGCTGATTAGAAAACAGCATAGGATATACTCTTTCTATAGACGACTCAACACAAAATTTGTTTCCATCCAGTAATCCTGTGGACAGCACTCTAATGGATATCAGCAAGGTGCATATGGGGAGAAGATAGCACAATGCTCATGTCAATATGTTTCTAACATGAGGATCCAGGCTTCTGCATAATATAAATTCTACTTTTCAGATGGTGATAGTGTAGTGTCAATGCCGTTGGACGCATAATCTACAGCCTTCTATTAATATTCTGGTGACTGTTGTGGAATGATGGTAGTGTCCCTGCCTCTGAACCAGGAGGCTTGGGTTCAGCTCCCAGCTACTCCTGAGCTGCATCATAACAAGCATGATAGGTTGTTACAACTAAATCTCAAATACCACTGTGGAAGGTGATGGACCGTAAATTCAACTAATAAAGTGAAACTGTGATGATGGTGAAGATGATTATCAACCATCACAAAAACCCATCCAGCTCTCCAGCATCCTCTTGAGAAGGATACTTGCAGTCCTTGCCTGATATGACCTACATGTGACACCCGAATCTACAAGACCCAAGTCAGGAGTGTGATGGAATACTCCCCACCTGCCTGGATGGGTGCAGCTCCAACAACACTCAAGACATTTTACATCATCCAGGACAAAGCAGGCCACTTGATTGGCATCACATCCACAAGCATCCATTCCCTACACCACCAATGCTCAGGAGCAGCAGTGTGTATTATTTACAAAATGCACTGCAGAAATTCACCAAACATTCTCAGACAGCACCTTCCAAAACCACAACCGCTTCCATCCAGACAGACAAGGGCTGCAGATACATAGGAACATCACCACCTGCAAGTTCCACTCCAAGCCACTGGTGAAATTTAAATTCAGTAAAAAATCTGGAGTTAAATGCTAGTCTAGTGATGTTGATTGTGATAAATACTCATTTGGTTCATTCATTCCTTTGAAGGAAGGAAATCTACCCTCCTTATCAGACCTACAGGTGACTCCAGACCCGCAGCAATGCAGTTGACCCATAACTGCCCTCTGAAATGGCCTAACAAGTCTCTCCTTTCAAGGGTAATAAATAATGGCCTAGCCAGCCATCCTCAAAAATTAAAAAAAAGACATAGAGTCAAAGAGTCATCGGGCACAGAAAATGACCCTTTGGTCTAACTAGTCCACGCCAGCCATGTTTCCAAACTAAACTAAACTCCCCTGCCTGGATTTGGCCTGAACCCTGCCAAATCGTTTCTATTCATGGAGACAGTTTATTCCACACACAAACTACTCTCTGTGTTAAAACGTTACCGCCCATGTCCTTTTCAAATCTTTCCTGTTTCACTTGAAAATACTCCTCCCAGGTTTGAGCTCCCACACCTTAGGGAAAAGACCTTTGCTATTCACATTATCCAGAGGTTTCTGAATTAAGGAGGTACAACCTGTACCATTTGTCCTGACATTCATCTTGTAATTTCCATTACAGCTGTCTGCGTGAGTGGGGGGTTCCAATGTACTTTCCATTATATGACCAGAAATCTCTCCCACTCTTCTTGCCTGCTATTGGATTGTCTTGGAAGATTTTACAAGTTGGTCGTCAACCTGTCTGGCCACTTTATGAATGAGCCTTGATCATGAAGTTCTGCAGCAGGATTTGAACCTGGAGCATCTGGTTCAGAGACATGAAGGTTATCCATGCCATCACCAGACAGTTGATGAAAGATTTATGCTAGCAAGTAGGGAATACTGCATGCTGGCATATGTTTGTGTGAGCAAGTGACAGAATGGTGTGACAGTGTTCTGACAGCACTGAGTAATTTTCATTGTCAAGACTTGTTTTTTGCAGAGCTGACAAAAGTCGTTCAGGCTCTTGGTCAGGTAAATTATCCTCTTCGCTGTGCTACTGTCCAGATGGTGAATGTGAAAATCAACCTCCACGTATGTCATAGCTTTACTCTGACACTGTTTAAACCTTAGTAGGTGTATTAAGCAAAGACAGTGAGACAGAGAGAAGATGGATCAATGAGAGGGGGATTAAGAAATGGAAGCATTGCCTACATACCCATTCATGTTGAAAAATACCTTAAAAGTTAGGCTGAAGGGTCAGTTTCTGTGCAGTATGACTCTTCGACTCTATGCCTTTTTAAATTCAGATGCTATTTAAAAAAAAACGTGTATTATAGTGCCCTTTTGTCACTCAAAACCCACTGACTTTTATGTGGGCCTTAAAACTAGCAGCTGGTATGCTCCTGTGAAGCAAGTGGGAGCCTTGTTTAAATGTGTCTCCATTGACATGGTCTTTGGATCTCAGAAATTATCCTTGACAGGTTACAAAAGCAGTTAGCAGTACAGCATTGCACCCTTCCTCTGTTCTATATCCAGCAAAAAACAATTCAATAAATAATGCATCATGAACAAATTGCTGCACTTTTAAAAAAATAACTACTGTAGCATAAAATAATGAATTGTATGTGAACCAGTTGAAATGAATAAACAAGTTCCAGTTAAATAGATTTCTTCAGAACCTCTGAATGTCCCAAATTTCATTGTAACAACTTGTGAAGTGTAATCACTGTTGTAGTCTAGGATCTAGGATCGCCTATTTGTGCACAAGTTCCCACAAGCAGAACACTGTTAATGACCAGATGATTTGTTTGAGTGATCTCGACTGAGAAATAAATCCTCTCCAGGAAACTGCAATGATTCACCGTATCTTCTTTGAAAAGTGACCACAGGACAAAACTTTAATCCCTATTCTGGGTGGGATGACAGATGTGGTGGGTGTAAAATTGGGCACCATTGCGGCAGCACCGTGCCCATCACCTATCCACCTTTGCCTGTCCCAATTTCACCCATTTTGGGGAATGTATGGGGTCACCAACTCATCCATCAGTCAATTGAAGCCTTTAAATTGTGGCATCAAGATTGGGCTCGAGGGCAGGAGATTGCCACGCCTCTGGTTCTGGCAGCTTTTGTACATCAGAGTCCCCACCAAGGTATTCCTCCTCCCTACATTTCCCCTACACCTCCCCACTGCTCTGCCTATTCCTGTAGCAACCCCTCCTCTGGGACTTGCCAGCCAGACCCTCACTCTGGATTCCATTGCTCCCCTTCCCTACATTCAGGGATGTGTAGGTTAGGTGCATTAGTCAGGGGGAAATATAGAGTAGTAGGGGAATGGCTGTGGGTGCATTACTTTTCAGAGGGTCGGTCGAGACCTGTTGGGCCAAATAGCCTGTTTCCACACTATAGCGATTCTATGAAATGCATTCATTCATATTGGGGCAGCACGGTGGCTCAGTGGTTAGCACTGCTGCTTCACAGTACTAGGGACCCGGGTTCAATTCCAGCCTCGGGTGACCGTCTGTGTGGAGTTTGCACATTCTCCCCGTGTCTGTGTGGGTTTCCTCCCAAAGTCCAAAGATGTGCAGATTAGGTGAATTGGCCGTGCTAAGTAGCCTGTAGTGTTCAGGGATGTGTAGGTTAGGTGCATTAGTCAGGGGTGAATATAGGGTAGGGGAGTGGGTCTGAGTGGGCTACTCTTCGGAGGGTCATTGTGACTTGTTGGGCCGAAGGGCTTGTTTCCACACTGTAGGGATTCTAATTGCTCCTGGTGGAGTAAAACATAGCCAAATAGATTGGAAGGCCTATCTTGAGCCAATTAATGGTTCATGGTACTAAATGAGTGTCAACCAAATGGAGTGGTGGTACAACCTCAACTTTTACGAGAGAGCGTGTTGTGACACTGTCACATATAGACTACTAACCCCTCGTTCTGTTGTCCAATTTGATGCCTGGAACTTCTGTTTGAAAGAAAAGCTACTTTAAACAAGTCGGAAAAGGGTGTTTTAAAATGGTTTCAGAAGCCACATGACAAAACTCCTCAGGGAATTAAAAATAGATACTGAAACAACACTGCTAAAGAACTTATTTTCATTAAGCTAGTTGAAAGTGACAATGAACAGCAAACGTCTTGCCTGCAGGAATGACCAGAGACAAAGGTGGACTCTCATGTCTCAAAATGTAAAGAGGCTGCTGAAGACCCATTGTTGATTCAAAAGGTATCCTGATTGCTTTGACAATGGGAGATCAAAACTCCTTCATTCATATGGGTTGCCTTTTTTTACCTTTTCTAAATCTGGTTATATTTTTTCCCTTCCCCCACACTACCGCCTAACAGCTGTAGTGCTTGTATTTTCCCCAGCACCCATGTTGTGTGTGTGTGGGGTGTGAGACACAGTGAGAGACGACAGATGTATAAATCTTTATGAGTATTCCACCACCAGGAAGAAAGGAAACACCCGAGTGGCTAGTGACAAGCAGTGCCATTCTCGACAAAGGGCAATGCTGTGTGATCAAAAAAGTAAGGGTTGGCTTGGTGGCTCAGTGGTTAGCACTGCTGCCTCACAGCACCAAGATACCAGGTTCGATTCCAGCCTCGGGCAACTGTGTGGAGTTTGCACATTCTCCCTGTGTCTGCGTAGGTTTCCTCCGGGTGCTCCGGTTTCCCTCCCACTGTCTAAAGATGTGCAGGTCAGGTGAATTAGCCAAGCTAAATTGCCCATAGTGTTAGGTGCATTAGTCAGAGGGAAATGGGTCTGGGTGGGTTACTCTTTGAAGGGTCGGTGTGGACTTGTTGGGCCGAAGGGCATGTTTCCACACTGTAGGGAATCTGATCTAATCTAAAGGGGAGGGCAGGGATTAATTCAAAATAGAGTTGAAGGGGGAATGGGTTGCCTCTATTGTGTAAAAACAATGACTGCAGATGCTGGAAACCAGATTCTGGATAAATGGTGCTGGAAGAGCACAGCACCACACTGTAGGAATCTGATCTAATCTAAAGGGGAGGGCAGGGATTAATTCAAAATAGAGTTGAAGGGGGAAATGGGTTGCCTCTATTGTGTAAAAACAATGACTGCAGATGCTGGAAACCAGATTCTGGATAAATGGTGCTGGAAGAGCACAGCAGTTCAGGCAGCATCCAAGGAGCTTGGAAATCGACGTTTCGGGCAAACGCCCTTCATCAGGAATAAAGGC
>NC_057734.1:9383056-9403725 GCF_004010195.1 Chiloscyllium plagiosum | reverse complement strand
GCTTCAGGCTCTCTGCCTTTATTCCTGATGAAGGGCTTTTGCCCGAAATGTCGATTTCGAAGCTCCTCGGATGCTGCCTGAATTGCTGTGCTCTTCCAGCACCACTGATCCAGAAAATGCCTCTATTATGTGCCAATAGCTGGAAGTCGCATGATCAAAACCCCACCTGGGAAAAACAAACATTATTATTTGGTTTGCTACAGAAGGCAGTGTCATCAATGCTGGATGTAATAATAACATAGAAACTATTTTTCAACAGTTTTATCAAGCTCAGACCCTATTTCTGTTACAAATGGGGCTATATCACAGAGATAGAGATTTACGAAGAAATAAAGGAACTTCACTCACTTTGAGAAAACTTCACTCAATTTTGAGGAAAAGGGACTGATTACAGTTCTAAAGATATTGTCTGCAAAAGAACAAGCAATTTACATTAGTCACTAGGGCCACTGAACTTACAGACAACAAAAAGGTGCATTCAAAAACTCTTTTCTTAAAAATTACAACAATTTTTCAATTTCACCTCCTGTCAACTCTGTTTCCTTGCATGCCTGTGTATATTTATGTGTCCACATGTTTGTATTGTGAGATTCAGGACGGGTTTTACATTTTAATAATATTTATATTTTAACCAAGTGAATTTTTAAATAATAATGAAACAAACTCTTTACTTGCTAATGTAAAATCTGGCTTGCTTGTTCCTTCTTAGCTTTACACAAGATCAAACACATATTGAGATGAAAAAGATATTTCTAAAAAATTCAAACTCATCTCAGGAATGAACAAAGAGGATTTTATCCATCCCCCTCTGGACATGGTGATAGTAGGCATGTTTCATTGCCATTTCCCTACCATCTCCCCCATGTAAAATGCAGTCCAGAGTCTCAGTTCAACATCTTACTGAAATATGGCATCTCGGACAGTGCAACACTCCCTCTGTAATGCACTGGTGTTAGTCTTGATTAGATTCACTACAGTATGAAAGCAGGTCCTTTGGCCCAACAAGTCCATACTGACTCTCCAGAGAGTAACCTACCCAGATCCATTCCCCTACATTTCCCCATGACTAATGCACCTAACACTATGGGCAATTCTGCATGGCCAATTCACCTAACCTGCACATCTTTGGATTGTGGGAGGAACCCAGAGGAAACCCACACAGACATGGGGGAGAATGCACAAACCCCACACAGACAGTCGCTCGAGGCAGGAATCGAACCCAGGTCCCTGGCGCTGTGAGGCAGCAGCACTAACCACTGAGCCACCATGCTGCCCCAGTCTGTTCAAATCTGTGGAGTGAGAACTGGCTCCTCAACCTTACAGGCAAGAGTATTCTCACAGAGTTATGGTTAGTTGGGATGTGCTGAGGGATATGTAAGTATTAATTAAGATTTTATTCTCCCTTTCACCCATTAGCTACAGTTTTTGGCAAGTCTAAATTAATGGTATCATGTGAGAATATTCAGAGTGGTATGGTGGCTCAGTTGTTCTGCCTCACAGCGCCAAGGACTTTGGCTTGATTCCACCCTCGGGCAACTGTCAGTGTGGTATTTGCACATTCTCCCCATGTCTATATGGGTTTCCTCTGGGTGCTCTGGTTTGCTGCCCCAGAGATACATGAGTTAGGTAGATTGACCTTGCTAAATTATCCATAATGTGCGAGTTAGGTGGATTAGTCATGGGAAATGCAGAATGATAGGGCAGGGGGTTGAGTCTGGGTGGGATGCTGTTCAGAGTCTCAGCTGTACGACCTGCTGCCATATTGTAGGGATTTTATGGTACGCTGTCATTCTATGACCTCGGGTCTTCAGTAAAGAGCCTCATTTCTGATGAAGGGCTTATGGCCAAAATGTCAATTTTCGTGCTCCTCGGATACTGCCTGACCGATTGCTTTTCCAGCACCACACTCTTGATTCTGATCTCCAGCGTCTGCAGTCCTCACTTTCTTCAGTAAAGAGACCTGTTTGAACATTGAATAAAAGGATTGCATCCAGTGGTGAAATGTGAAGCACACCATTCAAATTCTCTGTATGGGAAGTAGATTTGATTTGTTGGGCATTGATGTTCAAAACAGGTTTTGATTGTAGTAGTTAGAGTCTCTTTCCCAGCATGAAAATATTAAATATTAGGGGACACAGGTTTAAGGTGAGAGCGGGAAGGTTTAAAGGAGATGTGCGAGACACATTTTTTACACAGAGGGTAGTCAGTGCCTAGTATGTGCTGCCAGAGGAAGGTAATGGAAGCAGACAGAATAGCAAACTTTAAGAAGCATTCAAACAGACATGCGAACAGGCAGAGAATAGAAGGATAAGGACCAAGTGCAGGCAGATGGAATTACTTTGGATTGGCATTATGGTCAGCACTGACATGGTAGGCTGAGGGGCCTGTTTCTTTGCCATACTGTTCCATGTTCTATGTTCTCTGTTCGAAATCTGGAAGATTACCACCAAGTCAAGAACCATAGAACTGTAGAGTCATAGAGATGTACAGCACAGATACAGACTCTTCAGTCCAACTTGTCCATGCCGACCAGATACTCTAAATTAGTCCAGTTCCATTTACCAGCATTTGGCACATATCCCTCCAAACCCTTCCTATTCATATACCCATTCAGATGCCTTTTAAATGCTGTCATTATACCAGCCTCCAGCTTCCTCTGGCAGCTCATTCCATACACACACACCACCCTCTGCATGAAAAATTTGCCCCTTAGGTCCCTTTTAAACTTTTCCCCTCTCATCTTAAACCTATGCCCTCTAGTTCTGGACTGTGCTAACCTGGGGAAAAGACATAGAACATAGATGTTGGCTGTTCGCTCTATCCATGGCCTTCATGATGTTATAACCCTGTATAAGGTCACCCCTCAGCCTTTGACACCCCGGAAAAAACAGCCCCAGCCTATTCAGCCTCTTCCTGTAGCTCAAACCCTCCAATCCTGGCAATGTCTTTGTCATAATTAATGCACTTTACTCTGAAAGCAAGACAGATGGAAGAACGATGGTGACTATTTAACCTTTACTTTGATGATGAGACGTGAGCTTTGGTGACGAGGCCAGCATTCATTACCCTTCCTGAGAAGGTGGTGGTGAGCTGCCTTCTTGAACTGCGTTAAAAATCACACAACACCAGGTTACAGTCCAACAGGTTTATTTGGAAGCACTAGCTTTTGGAGCAGTGTTCCTTCCTCTTCCAAATAAATCTGTTGTACTATAACCTGGTGTTGTGTGATTTTTAACTTTGTCCACCCCAATCCAACACTGGCTCCTCCACGTCTTGAACTGTTGCAATCTTTGGGATGTAGGGACACCCACAGCACTGTTCTGGCTGGAATTGTAGTGTTCCTGAGTCAGAATGGTGAGTGGCTCAGAAGTGAAATTGCATGTTCCTCTGCAACTGCTACCCATGTCCCTCTAGATGGATAGTGTATACATTACTCCTGAAGTAAGACAAGAAGGAATCAATAGCACAGCTGGCACCATCTGTTAAGCTGCAGTTACACAGGATATTTTCGTTTTGGGTCATTGTGGCATTTTAATAAATGAAGCATATTGCTTTCTTCGATCGCTAGACAATGGAGGCATGTCATTGTCATTTCCACTTTCCAACCAAATGGATGTTGCCATTCAGGCTGAAATAATAATAGCAGGAGGTAGAAATTCATACAGTTGATCACTTTAGTCAGAACAACTACCCCAGCTATTAAATGGAATAAAAACATTACCGGCAAGAGGAATTGCATGCTCTGCTAACAATTTCAAAGGGTCAGGAACAGCATTGAATTCACATTATAAATGAATTCAAGAGCTGTGTGTATGTTGGAGCTGCTCTAGGTTAACGTGGTCCCCTGCATAGACTGCTATTGTCTGATGCTGCAGTGCCATTCACTTAGTTAACCTCCAGCAATACTGAATGTAGCAAGCAGGAGGAAGCAACACTCTCCAGCAGAAAGTATATGATGAAATTGCAAATCAAAAAAACGCTGGGTCAGAAATGTAAGCGTAGCTCTGCTTAAGCCAATAGCTTTTCCTCAGAGCATAGGGACGGTTAAAAAGAACAGAAAATGCTGGAGGAATTCAGCAGGTCTGGCAGTATCTGTGGAGAAAGAGAAATAAAGTGAATGCTTTAGGTCCAGCATTACTCTTCCTTAGATCCAGTACTCTTTTCCAGAGCACAGAAAGGGATTTAATAAAGACATATTGACAATACAAAGCCATGGGATTTTGTTAAGGGTAACAACTTTAAATTGATGTTGCTAAACAGAATTTTATCTTAAAAAAATGAAAACCTCTCAGTTTGGCTCAGCATTTTTGGAAGATTTTCTTCATTGTACCATACAGTACAGAAGGGGCCCTTCGGTCCATCAAATCCCACCAACAAAAACAAACCTTCTAAGCTTACGCTAGTGCCACTTTCAAACACTTGTCCCATAGCCTTGAATATTATGACGTTTCAAATATTCATCCAAGGCCTTTTTAAAGATTAAGGTGCTAAGGCATATCCAATAAATAGGTGTTGGTAAAGTCGTGAGGAGAGTAGTATCGTGAAGCATTCATTCTGCATTGTAACATCTGAGTTGGTTCACAGTATTATCTAAAAGAGGTGGTACTAGAGTCAGACACATTAGAGACATTTAAACGACTCTTGAATAGGCACATGGAAGATAGTACAATGAGGGGTATGTGGGTTAGTCTGATCTTAGAGTAAGATAAAAGGTCAGCACAATATCGAGGGCCAAAAGACCTATACTATGTTGTACTGTTCTATGTTACATTTGACAGTGAATTATAAAATCCCTACAGTGCAAAAGAGGCCAATCAGCCCATCAAGTCTACACGAACCCTCCAAAGAGCATCCCACCCAGATCCACACAGGGTATTTGCCATAACTAATGTAATGGACCAAGCCAGACTCCTTAAACCATTTCAAGAAAGTAGCCAAGACCCTAAGTCCACTAGTTGTATTAAGCAGGTGTAACGCAGATATTCCAGGAGGGGTGCCACTAGTCAAACCACATGGTTTTAAACCAAACAGAATTCATTTACAAGATTACTGAATGAAACACAAACAAAAGAGAACAGAATACTGAGTAACTTAATCTGTCTGAAAACCCAACAGATCATCCCAAGTTAGTGATGCTGTTCGAAATACTTGTAACAATTCTCACAAACACCCCTTGGCACAAAAGAAAAAATGAAACGCAGGGTCTTACAGGAGTCAGAGAGAGAGGACAACCAGCATGGACCTGCTTCTTTGGGTCCAGCAGGTTTTCCAACTGCCTGATGGCTTTCAATGAATAGCCAGACCAAATCAAACCAGAGCAAAGCTGAGCTGGGAGAACTGGCCACTCCCCTTTCATTGTACATGTGTTTTTTAAAACTTAAAAGCCTTTTGCCTGAGGCAGCATCTGTTAGCTTTAGTCAAATTGACCCTGAAAACCTTCAAACTTAGATTTCTTGGAGTCTGTGTCTTTTGCGACCTCTTTGCAAAAAAAATACCAAGGACAACTTAACCTTGTTAAAGGAGCAGCATCATCACACTAACCCTCACCCTTTAAAAAAACATGTATATCCAAAGATGACTTCATTTTAAAACCCCATAATCTTAAACTGTTAGTACTCTATAACACACGTGCATATTACATTGACAATAACAATGCAAACATGCACAACTACATTCTACTTCAGTCTGTTTTACTCCTGCCGCTGAATGCCTGTGTTTCTCATTCGAGTCTCGATTTTGCATCGGCAATCACGTTTTCCCGTCCTTCCACATACACAATTTCCAAACTGAATGGCAATAACAGCAAGCTCCTTCTCATCAGTCTGGCATTTTTGTCCTTACATTTCCCCACAAACGTCAATGGGTTATGGCCAGTGTATATGATTGTCTCACATGTGTTACTGATAACATAAACACTGCAGTATTGTAACACAAACATCAAGCTCAAAGTCTCCTTCTCAACTGTTGAATATTTCTGCAATGAATGTTCCATTTCCAGAAGAAATACCCAATAGGTTTTTCCACCTTCTCATCATCTTCCTGCAAGAGCAAAGCATCAACATATCACTTGCATTGATAGCCACCTTGAAGGGCTTTGAGTAATTAGGTATGGCTAATAACGGGGCGGTGGTTAACACAGCTTTCAGGCTGTCAAATACCTTCTGACAGTCCGCTGTCCACTGAAATCTCTTGCCTTTCTTTAGCAATTCTGTGAGTGGAGCAGCCACACTGCTAAAGTTTGATATGAATTTTCGATAAAATCCACTCAATCCCAGGAATTGTAGCACTGGTATGGGAAACTTCCCAATTGCCTTTGTTTTTGCATCCTGTGGGGCCATTTGTCCATGTCCAATAACACGGCCCAGGAAGGTGACCTGGGCTTTGGCAAATTCCCTTTTAGCCAAGTTTATCACCAAGCCTGCCTTCCGAAGTAGATCGAACGAGTCTGATAAATGTTGCAAATGTTCCTCCCATGTGTGACTAAAAGTCACCAGGTCACCTATATATACAATACAATTGGGTAATCCAACAATGACCTTGTTGGTTAGTCTCTGAAATGTGGCTGGCACATTTTTCGTAGCAAATGGCTTGACTTTAAACTGATACAGTCCATTTGGTATTATGAAAGCTGATGCCACCTTCCTCGTGCTCCCCGTGACTCAGGAGGGTACGCAGTAGATTTGAATTGATTTATTCCTAAGCTATCCATAACTTTGTTGAGTAGTTTTGATGTAAAATTTGACCCTTGATCTGATTGTATCTCTGTGGATAGTCTGTATCTAGTAAAAAAATTGAGTAATTCCTCTAGAATCCTCTTAGCTGTGTGAGATATCATGATATGAGATATTGTGTTAGTGGGCGGCACAGTGGCACGGTGGTTAGCACTGCTGCCTCACAGCGCCAGAGACCCGGGTTCAATTCCCGCCTCAGGCGACTGACTGTGTGGAGTTTGCACGTTCTCCCCGTGTCTGCGTGGGTTTCCTCCAGGTGCTCCGATTTCCTCCCACTGTCCAAAGATGTGCAGGTCAGGTGAATTGACTATGCTAAATTGCCCGTAGGGTTCGGTTAGGGGTATGGGTGGATTGCGCTTTGGTGGGTTGGTGTGGACTTGTTGGGCCGAAGGGCCTGTTTCCACACTGTAATCTAATCTAAAAAAGGTTATCGCTATTAATTCACCCACCAGCGCATTACATTCATTAATACCAGTTTCCCGTTCATTCATTCATAACCTTTACTAACCCATTGTTTACTATTACACGGTTTCATTGATTCATTCATAAAACCGTGGTTCTCCAGCATCCAAATTAAAAAAACAACTCTTTGAAACCCATTAATGCATTTTCACACCTTATCAGCCCTTGCTACAAGCAGTGTTTACCTTTGAATAAATGTGACATACAGACAATATCACAAAACATTATAATATTGATCAGCCCTTACCTCTTGGATCCTGAATTAGTAAGTACCTGTTCAATACCTTTTAACTGGGCCATTATCCCTTTAAGAAACTAACTGACAAAATAATGCTTCCATGAAATTGCATGAATGAATGAAACTCACACCAGCAGATAATCAACTCACAATCCAGCTGTTTAATATCCTTTATTCTTTTATTAAATACAGATACAACTTCTAATTTAGTTAGAGCATATAGGCCTAGTATTTTTACTAACATATACTAATGTAAAAAACAAAAGGACTAACACCTCTTAATTATACAAGCAGACCAGACAGACACTCTTAATCCCATCAGATGTAGTAGTCAGCAGTTAGCAAGTTTTAGATCAGAGTGGTGCTGGAAAAGCAGAGCACGTCAGGCAGCATCCGAGGAACAGGAAAATCAACATTTTGGGCAAAAGCCCTTCATCAGGAATAGAGACAGGGTGGAGATCTCTCCACCCTGGAGGCTTCCTGCCTCTATTCCTGATGAAGGGCTTTTGCCCAAAATGTTGATTTTCCTGTTCCTCGGATGCTACCTGACCTGCTCTGCTTTTCCAGCACCACTCTGAGCTAAAACTCTGGTTTCCAGAAACGTCAGTCCTCAATTTTGCCTATTTAGCAAGTTTTACCCCATATCCTGTCTCCCAGGACAGAAGCCTTTCAAACCATTGTGTACTATAGATAAAACAATGTAACACCATAGTACTGGTGTATATGTAAGAACTGTGTATAAAGGGGGTCCTGTAAGAACTGTATTTTGGGAATAGGCTCAAATAAAAGAGGCTATTTTTGCCACTTACTGATTCCAGTCGTTATTTGAACATGATCCCATGGCTGTGATATTGCATAATGGAACAGCCTCTGGAAATCTAGTGGACACATCCATTATTGTTAACAAATACTGATTCCCACTTTTTGTTTTGGGTAGGGGTCCTACGCAATCAATTAAGACTCTTGTAAAAGGGTCCTCAAATGCAGGAATAGGTATTAAAGGTGTGTGTTTTATTACTGCCAGTGGTTTTTCAATTACCTGACATGTATGACATGCTTGGCAAAATTCAATCCAGGCCAGTAAAAAGGTTTTTGTTTTTTAGCTTGAGTTTTCCTCACTCCTAAATGACCGCCTTCCGGTAATTCATGCACCACTCGCAAAACCTCCTTTCTATAACTGACTGGCAATACAACTTGATGAGCTTCTGTCCAATTCTCATTTGCCTGAGTATGTGATGGTTCCATTCCCTCATTAAGGCATCATTTTTAAGATAATAACATTCAGGTATACATTCGGATTATTTTTGTGTCTACCTTTTGATACAATATCTTTAAATTTTCATCTTTCTGTTGTAACTCAATTAATTTATCTGAGCTAAGGATGTCTGCTTTGTCATCTATCTTCTCTTGGCTTGTCTCAACTACCTGATCAAACAGGGTCTTTGCTCATTCCACTTCAACTTTCTTATCTGTGTTATTTGATTTCTCCTGTTTCAACCGGTGACTTTGTGACCTCATTACCACACAGTTAGGAAAAATCCCAGGATATGTGTCCTGCAATAGTTCAGTTGCTTGAGTTTCCACTTGCTTTTCAACCACAGTAGGCAGCACTCCTATCTGTGAACAAGCTATATCATTATTAAAGACAAATTATATTCCTGGAACTGAGTTTATCCAGTATTCCTACCACAACTTCTCCACTCTTCATTGGACACTCTAATTGAGCGCTTCTTGTCTCACCATGAATTCCCGTTAATAGCACCTTTTCTGGCAGTAGTCCCTCAGAAGTACATATCTCTACATCTTTCAATATCACAGACTAAGATGGTCCTGTGTCTCTTAATATTGTAACCTCTTTACCTGTTGCTCCTGCTCTATGTGAGTAAACTTTACCTTCATTGGTATATGGTTTAAGAAGATCTGGCACTTCCTCCTTAACCAACCCCCGACCAGCTTGTACATTCTGGTGCAGTTTTTTAGCCGCTACTGTGCTTTCCGTTAGCACTTCAACAAAGTTCACTGGCTTATCCTGTTTTCCTACATCTGGCTTCCCAGTGCTTTTCCTAACCCACCAACACTGTGGTTTCACTTGGCCTACTTTATTGCAGTGAAAACCCTGGAGGTTTTTAATTTCTTTTTCTCTTTCAAGGGTTTCCTTTTAACCCTGTGGTAGGTTATCCTTAGGACCCTCATCTTTCCCCTTCAATGTGAGAATTTCTGTTTTCACCAATTTCTATCCCTCATGGATTGAAATTGATTTTGGAAGCCAAACTTTAATTTATGGACCAACTCATAATCATTAGCCATTTCGGCTGCCAATCTTGCTGTTTTAAGTCTTTGCTCTTCCACATGAGTTCTCACTACTTCAGGAAGTGACTATTTGAAAATAATTGTCTCTCTAAGAGCATCATAGGTTTGCTCTATTTTTAATGCTCTTATTCACCTATCAACACTATTTTGTTTGATCCTTTCAAACTCAATGTAGCTTTGACAAGGGTCCCTTCTTAGATTCTGAAGCATTGTTTGTAGGCTTCTGGCACAAGTTCATGTGCACTTAAGATGGCTTTCTTCCCCTCCTCATACACCCCAGATACCTCCTCTGATAGTGATGTGAGACATCACTAGCTCTACTTACAAGTTTTGTTTGGATCAACAAAACCCACATGGGCACTGACCACCACATTTGTTTAGCCACCTTTTCAAATGAGATGAAAAAGGCTCCCACATCCTTCTCATCAAATGTAGGCAATGTGTGAACATATTTAAATAGTTTCTCACCAGGCCTTTGGCGACCATGGGTTTGTCCATCCTCACTCTCTTCCTCACTCAGCTTACCTTCAGGCTTCATCTCCATCCTTTTAAGCTGACTTTCCTGTCTAAATGGCAATTTCTGATGTTCAAACTCCCTCTCTTTCTTCCTTTCCTCTCTGTCCTTCTCTTTTTGTTCTGCTAAAGCGATTCATTATTTTTCTCTTTGCTCTGTTTTTAATCGTAATTCCTTGTCTTTTGCCTCTAATTCAAGCTGCTTCATTTTCAATTGAATTTTAGCCATCGCTAGAAATTCAGATGACATTTTCAGCAAATGTGAATGCTGAGCTATTGCTGTAATTGTCTCAACTTTCCTCACAGAAGAAGGCAACTCTGACCCCTGCTTGTCTGCTAGTTCCAGCAGATTGGCCTTAATCACCTTCTTCAAAAGCCCCCAAAGTCACTTCTTCCACCCCCAGGAAACTCCTGGTGAATGAAAGAGCCATTGCTATCCCAAACACAGTTTAAACCAACAAAATTCAACATCCAGAACAAAGACACTAACACCTACTACCCGCTGCCTTTGAGTCCAACAATCCTAATCCCAATTTGGAATGATAGAACAAATCCCACAAAGAGCCCCTAATCTGTTATGGACCAGGCCAGACCCCCTCAAAATATTTCAAAAAAGTAGCCCAGACCCTAACGTTACGGGTTCTTTTAAGCGAGTGTAATGCGGATATTCCAGGAGGGATGCAGCTGGTCAAACCATGTAATTTTAAACAAAACAGAATATATTTGGAAGATTACTGAATGAAACACAAACAAAAGAGACAGAATACTGAATAACCTAACCTGTTCAAAAACCTACAGATCATCCCAACTTAATAATGCAGTGCCCAAAACTTGCAACTATCCCCATAAACCCCTTGGCACAAAAGGTAAAGTGAAACCCAGGGTCTTACAGGAAATAAGTCAGAGAGAGAGAGAGGTGGATCAGCATGGACCTGCCTGTTTGGGTCCAGCAGCTTTTCCCACTGCCTGACTGCTTTCAGTGAATAACCAGACCAAACCAAACCAGAGCAAAGCTGAGCTGGGAGAACTGGCCACTCCCCTTTCATTGTATAAGTGATTTTTTTTAAACTTAAAAGCCTTTTGCCTGAGGGTGTATCTGTTAGCTATGATCAAACTAGCCCTAAAACCTTTCAAACTTAGACTTATTGGAGTCTGTGTCTTTTATGAGATATCTGAAAAAAAGCCAAGGACACCATAGCCTTGTTAAAGCAGCACCATTATCACACTAACCCACCCATCCCTGAACAATTTAGTGTGGCGAATCCACATAACCTGCACACCTTTGGACCATGGTAGGAAACCAGAGCACTGGGAGAAGTCTACACAGCCTCAGGGAGAATATACAAACTCCATAAAGAGAGGGTGGAATTGAATCTAGTCCCATGCACTGTAAGGCTGTTTGCTGACCTCTGGTGCTAGCATGCCACGCAGCGTGCATTCAGTACAACACTGCTGAGTCAGCTTGGATTTCATGGTCAGCTGTCAGACGGGGAACTGGAACTTGCAATCATTTTGATGCCATAAGAACTTTCTGCTGATCCGCAGCTAAAACCATGGAGTTCTTGCGGCAGTGCGCTAATTCCTCAGACACTTTCACTTCATGTCGATTGTCAATGCAAAATGTCATATTTGATTTGATTTGATTTATTACTGTCACGTGTACTGAGGCATGTGTCCTACATGCTTTACAATTTGATTTGATTTGGGACTCTTTGAGCTGGACCCACTGAGCCAGTATATATACCTTATTTCACTGACTCATTAAAATTCAAACATGATGAGAAAGAAACGCATTGATACAGCTCCTTTTGTGACCACAAGAGGTCACAATGTTCTTATGGTCACTTTATTTTCCAACCGTAGTGATGATCATAAATGTAAGAAACACAGCAGCCAGTTCGTGTGCAGTAATCTCCTGCAAACAGTCACAGCATTATTATTTTATGATGAACAATTGTGAGCATCAATTGAGGGGTGGATATCAGGACAGATTAGAGCCAGGATGGCTAGAATAACAGGCAGAATTCCCCTGCTCTCCTTTGATACAGTACCTTGTGATCTTTTAGTTCCACTTGAGTGGATCAAGGGTCCAGCAGTGTTGCAGCTTCTCAGTACTGCACCAGTGTATCATAGAGTCATATAGTCACACAGGACAGAAACAGTAACACTGAGAATATCATGGGCGCCGAATGTATTCTGGGAGTCTGTTGTGTAAAGATATTAGGGCCCTGGAGCAACATTGTGACGATGTCCGAGTTGCTCATCATCAATTCTAAATATCACAGAGTGAACTGAATCAAAACACTCGGAAAAAATACTGGTCTAAGCTAGACCAGACAGCAGAACACTGCAAGCACATATACCTATTGTAATTATAAGAAAGAGGCTGTTATATCGATTATTGCCATATTCCTCAGTATTTAGTATTAAAGTATAATGGAGAGTGTTACTTTGAAGACTAAGGCTGAAGGCAGTTCCTGCCTTAGCCTTCTTTTTAAAGAACACAAAACCCAAGGGTCTGATCGACATGGACTATGGTGAGAAATTTAGGAATATTGGGTGAAATGTTGAGTGAGGCTATTTTCACGGTTGAGATCAAAAGTGTTGCATTTTCAAAACAAATCCCAGATATCATGGTGAATTTCTTGCTAATGGAAGGCCTGTTATCGGGGAGTATCGCCCGTTACCTCCCTCACCTCAATAATATGCAAGTTCCCATTCTCCCACCCAATGTATCAAAACCAGAATTCCCAATGTGAACATTTAAATGGGTGGCTGGTGACTCTCAGCTCGTTGCTCGTTCCTATTAAAAGGTGGCGCCAGTGTCAGGAATCCCAGGATGTCCTGCTAATGGCAAAGAATGGCAAAGAGGAAGAAGAACACCTATACAATGTATTCGCCAAAAACGGATACCCGCGCAATTTGATCAACAGATGCCTAAGGGAAAGACAACGGAATGAGGACATGCCACAACCCAAAGGACTAGCCACACTACAGTATGTCAAAAACACTTCTGAACTGACAGCCAGACTACTGCGACCACTAGGATTCATAACAGCACACAAACCAACAGCCACTCTCAGACAACAACTCACCAGGACAAAGGACCCGACACCCAGCATGAGAAAAACCAATGTAGTGTACAAAATCCCATGCAAGGACTGCACAAAACACTACATAGGACATACAGGAAGACAGCTAATGATCCGCATCCATGAGCACCAACTAGCCACGAAACGACATGACCTGCTGTCCTTAGTAGCCACACACTCAGATGACAAGCAACATGAGTTCGACCGGGACAGCACTACTATTATAGGAAAAGCCAAACAGAGAACAGCCAGGGAATTCCTAGAGGCATGGCACTCATCCACAGATTCAATCAATAAGCACATCGACCTGGACCCAATATACCGGCCGCTGCAGCGGACAGCTGGAACTGACAACCGGAAGCGGCAGATACAAATCACTATAAATGCCGGAGGAAACATCACAGAAGGCTCCCAAGCACTGAGGATGTCACCTTAACAGGGGACGAAACATCCGCAACACAAATTTCCAGCTCGGCGAACAGAACCACAACAACGAGCACCCGAGCTACAAATCTTCTCCCAAACTTTGAATGGAAACTACCCGTGGAATTGGGCTCCTGAGAGAGGTATGAAGGAGCATCGTATCGAACTGATGATGTGAGTGTGGGACAATAGCCGTGTGGGAGAAACCTCATGAGGCCACCTGCAGAGAAACCCACGTTGAAACGTGGAAATCAGAGCCAATTTCTGGTAAGATTCAGCGCATAGTGTGGCATCAACGTATATGTTAAAGAGGAACTTTCATGTCTATTACTAGGAATGGTTTGAACAAAGAACAAAGAAGAACGAAGAAAATTTTACAGCCCAGGAACAGGCCCTTCGGCCCTCCAAATCTGAGCCGATCCAAACCTACTGTCTAAACCTGTCGCCCAATTCCTAAGCATTTGTATCCCTCTGCTCCCCACCTACTCGTGCATCTGTCCAGACGCATCTTAAATGAATCTACCGTGCCTGCCTCTACCACCTCTGCTGGCATTGCGTTCCAGACACCCACCACCCTCTGTGTAAAGTATTTGCCGCATGTATCCCCCTTAAACGTTTCACCTCTCACCATGAAAGTGTGACCTCTCGTTATTGAATCCTTCACCCTGTGAAAAAGTTTACCTCTACCAACCCTGTCTATACCCTTCATGATTTTGTAAACCTCAATCAGATCCCCTCCAAAATCTTCTTTTTTCTAGTGAAAACAATCCTAACCTACTCAACCTGTCTTCATAGCTAGCACCTTCCATACCAGGCAACATCCTCGTAAACCTTCTCTGCACCCTCTCCAAAGTGTCCATATACTTTTTGGTAATGTGGTGACCAGAACAGTACACAGTATTCCAAATGCTGCTGAACCAATGTCTTGTACAATTTTAACATGACCTGCCAGCTCTTATACTCAATACCCCGTCCAGTGAAGGCAAGTATACTGTATGTCTTCTTGACGACTATATCCACTTGTGCAGCAACCTTCAGGGTACAATGGACCTGCACTCCCAGAAATCTCTGCTCATCAACCTTTCCCAAATCTCTTCCGTTCATTGTATAATTCTTTCTAGAATTAGACTTGCCTAAATGCATCACCTCACATTTGTCTGGATTGAACTCCATCTGCCACTTTTCTACCCAACTCTCCAGTCTATCTATATTCTCCTGTATTCTTTTGAGAGTCCCTTATGCTTTCTGATACTCCACCAATCTTCATGTCATCTGCAAACTTGCTGATCATACCAACTGTGCCCTCTTCCTGATCATTTATTATGTCACAAGCAACAGTGGCCCCAGCACTGATCCCGGTGGATCACCACTGGTCACCTTTCTCCATTTCCCTTCAATTACTACTCTCTGTCTCCTGTTGCTCAATGAGTTCTTTATCCACCTAGCTAGAACACCCTGCACACCGTGTGACTTCATTTTCTCTATTAGTTTACCATGGGGAACCTTATCAAATGCCTTACAAAAGTCCATGTATATGACATCAACAGCCCTTCCTTCATCTATCAGCTTGGCCACTTCCTCAAAGAACTCAATTAAGTTGGTAAGGCACGATCTCCCCCGCACAAAACCATGTTGCCTATCACTGATAAGCCCATTCTTTTCTAAATATAAATAGATCCCATCCCTCAGTACCTTCTCCAGCAACTTTCCCACCACTGACATCAGGCTCACTGGTCTGTAGTTACCCGGAATATCCCTACTACCCTTCTTGTACTGGGGGACAACATGAGCAAAATTCCTGTCCTCCGGCACCTCACCTGTATTTAAGGATGCCACAAAAATATCTATCAGGGCCCCAGCTATTTCCTCTCTTGCTTCCCTCAGCAACCTGGGATAGATCTCATCTGGTCCTGGGGATTTGTCCACCTTAATAACCTCTAGCCTACCCAACACGTCTTCCCTACTTATGCCAACGTGATCCAGACTATTCAAACTTCTATCTCTAATCTCAATATTCATCATGACCCTCTCCTCAGTGAACGCTGGTGCAAAGTAATCATTCAGAATCTCACCCATTTTCTCAGGTTCAACACAGAGCCTGCCTTCATTATCCTTTAGTGGACCAATCCTTTCTCTAGATACCCGCTTGCTTCTTATATAAGAATAAAATGCTTTGGGATTCTCCTTCATTCTGTTCTCTAATGCTATTTCATGACCCCTTTTAGCCCACTTGATTCCTTGTTTAAGACTGATCCTACTCTTCCGATATTCCTCCAGGGCCCATTCTGTTCTTAGCTGCCTGGACCTTATGTACGCTTCCCTTTTCCTCTTGGTTAGTCATACGATTTCTCCTGTCATCCACCGTTCACGAACCTTACCTTTCCTATCCTTTGCCTTCAACAGGACATGCCTATCCTGCACTATCTTTAACCTGTCTTTGAAAGCCTCCCACATATCAAATGTGGACTTCCCTTCAAATAGCTGTGTCCAATCCACATTTCCCAGCTCCTGCCTAATTTTGGTATAATTGGCCTTGGCCCAGTTTATACTTTTCCCTTAAGACCACTCTCATCTTTGTCTACGAGTATTCTAAAACTTAGAATTGTGGTCACTGTTCCCAAAGAAATCCCCACCGCAACTTCTACCACCTGTCCTGGCTCATTCCCCAATGCCAGGTCCAATATGGCCCCTCATCAGACTATTGACATACTGCTCTAGAAAACTTTCCTAGATGCTTCTTACAAATCTTACTCCATCCAGACCTCTGGCGCTAAGTGTATCCCAATCAATGTTGGGAAAATTAAAATCTCCCATCACTACTATCCTATTGCCTCTATATCTTTCCTTTTTGGGAGTGCCACTACTGACTCAGTTGGTTCCTGAGCCAGAGCATGTGAAAGCTGGTGAGAGAAACACCATCCTCACCAATCTACCTGTCCTTGACATTATTAATGGGAGTGAACACTACACGGTTCTGTCACCACCACATTACAGATACACAACAGGGTTAAATTCCAGAGGGGAAGTGAAAGTGACACAAGAAAGCATTGGACCAAGTGGCCAACAAGGAATCTCAAGGCTATCTTGTTGTGCACTGGTGGTGTCCCTACTCCCAGACTGGGACGCCCTGGTTCAAGTCCCACCCAATCCAGAAGCTTGTAGTAACATCTCTGAACTGGTTAATTAGAAAAAAAGGGTTAAATAAAAACAAAAGTAAATGAGAGTCAAGGGGAATCTCTCCACTGGTTGGATCTGCACCTAGCACAAAGGGAAATGACTATGATTGTTCAAAGCTATGCCTCTCAGTCAGAGAACCTCGCTACAGGAGTTCCTCAGGATCATGTCCAAGGGTCAACCATATTGAGCTACTTCATCAATGACCCTTCCAAAATAAGGTCGGAAATGGAAATGCACACTATCCAGGACAAAAGCAGACTACTTGATCATCACTTCATCAGTGACTGAAATGTTCACATCTTTTACCATTGGTACATAATGGCATCTTTATCAGCAAAGTTAAAAATCACACAACACCAGGTTATAGTCCAACAGATTCATTTGGAAGTACTAGCGTTTGGAGCACTGCTCCATCATCAAGTAACTAGTGGGAGCAGGATCATAGAACACAGAATTTATAGTAAAAGAATGAAGTGTCATACAAATGATGTGATGTACTGAACGAACTTTGATTGCCGTTAAGTCTTTAATCAGTTAGAATGGGGGTGCAGGGTTTGATTGATTAATATCTATGAGCAACATTTTAGCAACCCATTAACATTCCTTCAATGGCATGGTCTAAACCTGTGACCGGCACCACCTCGAACGGCAAGGGCAGCAGATGCATGGGTACATGAGAACATAAGAACTCGGAGCAGGAGTAGGCCGTCCGGCCCTTTGAGCCTGCTCCACCGTTCAATAAGATCATGGCTGATCTTGTTGTGGACTCAGATCCACTTACCTGAGCTCTCGCCATATCCCTTCATTCCTTTATTGTTAAACAAATTTCTACCTTAGCTTTAAAAACATTTGCTGAATTAGCGTCAACTTCACTCGGCAGGGAATTCCAGAGATTCAAAACCTTCTTGGTGAAGACGTTCCTTCTCAATTCCTTCTTAAATCTGCTTCCTCTAATCTTGAGGCTGCCAGGGGAAACATTCTCTCTACGTCTATCTTAGCTGTTCCCTTCATAATTTTATATGTTTCTATAATAAATGAACATAATCTCAATCTACTCAGTCTCTCCTCATAAGCCAAACCCCTCAGCTCCAGAATCAATCCAGTGAACCTCCTCTGCACCCCCTCCAGTGCCACTACATCCTTTTTCAAGTAAGGAGACCAACACTGCACCCAGTACTCCAGGTGTGGCCTCACCAGCAGCACCCTGTACAGCTGCAACATAACCTCCCTGCTTTTAAACACAGTCCCTTTAGCAAAGAAGGACAAAATTCCATTTGCCTTCCTAATTACCTGCTGTACCTGCAGACTTACCCTCTGTGATTCATTCACAAGGACACCCAGGTCCATCTGCATAGCAGCGTGCTGCAACCTTTTTCCATTCAAGTAATAATCCTTTTTACTTTTATTCATACCAAAATAGATGATTTCACATTTTACAACATTGTATTCCATCTGCCAGACCTTTGCCCAGTCACTCAATGTATCTATGTTCCTCTGCAAAGTTTCACAGTCCTCTGCACACTTTGCTCTGCCACTCATCTTAGTGTCATCTGCAAACTTTGACACCCTATATGTGGTCCCCAACTCCAAACCATTTCTATAAATTGTAAATAATTGCGATCCCAACACCGATCCCTGAGGCGCACCACTAGTCACTGATAGCCATCAGATAGCACTCATTTATTCCCACTCTGTTTCCTGTCAGTCAACCAATCCTCTGTCCATGCTAATACTTTACCCACAATGCCCTGTATCCTTGTCTTATGGAACAGCCTCTTGTGCAGCACTTTGTCGAAGTCCTTTTGGAAATCTAGGTACACCACATCCACTGGGTCCCCGTTGTCCACCTTGCTCTTATTGCCTTCATAGAATTTCAAAAGATTAATTAAGCATGACCTGCCCTTCATGAACACATGCTGCATCTGCCCAATGGGACAATTTCTATCAAAATACCCTGCTATTCCTTTCTTGATATTAGACTCAAATATCTTCCCCACTATAGAGATTAAGCTAACTGGTCTATAACTCCCCATCTTTTGTTTACATACATTTTTAAACAGTGACATCACATTTGCTGCTTTCGAATCTGCTGGCACTGCCCCAGAGTCCAGTGAAGTTTGGAAAATTACCACCAGTGCACTTGCTATTTCTCCCGCTATCTCTTTTAATACCCTGGGATGCTTTCCATCAGGACCATGAGACTTATCTATCCTTAGCTCCATTAGATTGCCCAACACTACCTCTCCCATAGTAATGATTGTTTCCAGGTCCTCACCTACCTTTGTCTCTTTGTCAATTGAGAGTGTGGTGCTAGAAAAGCAGAGCAGATCAGGCAGCATCTGATGAGCAGGAGAATCGACGTTTTGGGCATAAGCCCTTCATGAGGCTTATGGGGCGGAAGACTGAGAGATAAATGGGAGCGGGGTGGAGCTGGGGGCAAGGTAGCTGAGAAAGCGATAGGCAGACGAAGGTGGGAGAGAAGGTGATAGGTCGGAGGGAGGGAGGACGTGGCGGAGGATGATGCGATGTATGCGAAGGTTAGTGGGGTGGAAGGTGAGGACCAGAGAGGTTCTGTCCTTGTTGTGTTCGGAGGTGTGGAGTTCAAGGACGGTGATGCGGGAAGTGAAGGAGATGCGCTGGAGGGTGCCATCTGGGATTTTCTGAACTGTGGAAGATGGACTGATCCTCGTACCCAACTAAGAGGCAGGCATAGCTTCCCCTTAATACCCCTTTGGTTTGGAGGAAGTGGGAGGATTGGAAGGAGAAGTTGTTAAGGGTTCAGCCAGGTGGATGAGGGTGTCAGTGGAAGGGTCCTGGTTGTGATGGTGTGAGAACAAGAAACGAAGGGCTTGGAGACCTTCGTTGTTGCGGATGGATTGGTACAGGGACTGGATGTCTATCGTGAAGATGAGGCATTGGGAACTGGGGAAACGGAAAACTTGGAGAAGGTGAAGGGCTTGGGTGGTGTCCCGAACCAAGAAGGGAGTTCCTGAACTAAGGTGGTCAGCACAGTGTCAAGCTTTACTGAGATGAGTTCAGTGGGACAGGAGCAGGCAATGGGTCGACTGGGGAAGTCAGGTTTGTGAATCTTTGGTAGGAGGTATAAAAGGATAGTGCGTGGCTCACGGACAATGAGGTTGGAGGCTGTGGATAAGAGATCCCCAGAGGTGGTGAGGTTGTGGATGGTCTGGGAGATGATGTTTTGGTGATGGGAGGTGAGATCATGGTCGAGGGGACAGTAGGAGAACGTGTCGGCGAGTTGGCGTCGGCTTCAGTTGTGTAGAGCTCGATGTGCTAAATTACTCTGCGCCCCCCCAACCCCCCACCCCCCTTGTCCACTGGTTTGGTGGTGAGGTTGGGTTTGGAGCGGAGGGAGTGGAGGGCTGCACGTTGTGAGGGCGGGAGGTTGGAGTGGGTGAGAGGGCTGGACAGGTGGAGGTGGTCCATGTCACGGTGGGAGTTTGAAATGAAGAAGGAGAAAGTGAGGTCTGCAGATGCTGGAGATCAGAGCTGAAAATGTGTTGCTGGAAAAGCGCAGCAGGTCAGGCAGCATCCAGGGAACAGGAGAATCGACGTTTCGGGCATAAGCCCTTCTTCAGGAATGAGGAAAGTTTGTCCAGCAGGCTAAGATAACAAGGTGGGGGGAGGGGAAATGAGGAAACTGGTGAAATCCGAGTTTCCAGCAATACATTTCCAGCTCTGATCTCCAGCATCTGCAGACCT
>NC_057734.1:9298058-9382185 GCF_004010195.1 Chiloscyllium plagiosum | reverse complement strand
AATCTTCTTCCCGACCTCTCCGCCCCCACCCCAGTCTGACCTATCACCCTCACCTTGACCTCTTTCCACCTATCACATTTCCGACTCCCCTCCCCCAAGTCCCTCCTCCCTACCTTTTATCTTAGCCTGCTGGACAAACTTTCCTCATTCCTGAAGAAGGGCTTATGCCCAAAACGTCGATTCTCCTGTTCCCTGGATGCTGCCTGACCTGCTGCGCTTTTCTAGCAACACATTTTCAGCGTTGAAATGAAGAAGTCAAGGGTGGGTAACAGGTCAGCATGGCGTGTCCAGGTGAATGGGGTATGTTTGAGGCGGGAGAAGGAGTCCTCGGTGGGTGTGCGGGTATCCTGATTGAAAAAGTGGGCCCGGAGGCGGAGCCGGCGGAAGAAATGTTCGAGGTCACGACATGTGTCAAACTCATTAATCTGGAAGCGCAGAGGGATGAAGCTGAGACCTTTGCTGAGGACTAAACATTCGTCCTCATTAAGGAGGAGGTCTGAGGGAATAGTAAACAAATGGCAGGGCTGGGAGCTAGGAGTGTGTCTGGAGCATGGGACCCAGCTATGCCTGCCTCTTTGTTGGGTACATGGAACAGTCCATCTTCCACAGTTATACCAACACCCCCTCCGACCTCTTCTTCCCCAACGTCGATAACTGTATCAGCGCTACCTTGTGCTCCCACAAGGAGCTCATCCACTTCACCAACACCTTTCATTCCGACTTCCAATTACCTGGACCATGTCGGACACCTCCCTTCCCTTCCTGGACCTCCCCATCCATCCCTGCTGACAGACTAACTAACCATGGACATTTACTACAAACCCACTGACTCCCACAGTTCCTAGATTACTCCTCCGCCCACCCTGCCTCCTGTAAAAATGTCATTCCTTTTTCCCAATTCCTCCGCCTCCATTGCATCTGTTCCCCAGAATGACCAATTCCACTTTAGAAAATCCCAGATGGCGACATTCTTCCAAGATCACAATTTCCCTTCCCACGTGGTTGGCGATGCCCTCCAATGCATCTCCTCCACTTCACGCACCACCGCTCTTGAACCCCACCCCTCCCAACGCAACAAGGACAGCACCCCCTGGTCCTCACCTTCCACCCCACCAACCTCCACATACATCACACTGTCCACGCCCCACTTCTGCCACCTACAAACGGACCCCACCATCAGAGAGATATTCCTCTCCCTACACCTATCAGTATTCTGGAGAGACCATTCCCTCCTTGCCTCCCTCATCAGGTCCACGCCCCCTACCAGCCCACACCCCACTCCCGGCATCTTCCCCTGCCACCGAAGGAAATGCAAAACCTGTGCCTACACCACTCCCCTCACTTCCGTCCAGGGCCCAAAGGATCCTTCCACATCCATCAGACATTTACCTGCACCTCCACCAATGTCATCTACTGTATCTGTTGCACCTGATGTGGTCTCCTCTACATCGGGGAGACAGAACGTCTACTTGTGGATCATTTCAGAGACCATCTCTGTGACACTGCACTAACCAACCCCACCGTCCGGTGGCTGAACACTTCAACTCTCCTCTCTCACACCATCAAGTACATGCAGGTCCTGGGCCTCCGCCATCGCTAAACCCTTACCACCCGACGCCTGGATAAGGAACGCCTCATCTTCCATCTTGATATCCTGCAACCACGTGGAATCAATGTGGATTTCAACAGTTTCCTCATTTCCACTCCTCCCACATTATCCCAGTCCCAAGCTACCAACTCAGCACGTCCCTCATGACCTGTCCGTCACCTTTCCCACCTATCTGCTCCACCCTCCTCTCCGAACTATCATCTTCTCCCTCACCTCCATCTACCTATTGTTTTTCCAGCTACCTTCCCCCGCCAACCCCAGCTCGCTCCCATTTATCTCTCAGCCCCCGGCCCACAAGCCTCAATCCTGATGAAGGGCTTATGCCTGAAACATCGATTCTCCTGCTCTTCGAATGCTACCTGACCTTCTGTGCTTTTCCAGCACCACACTCTCAAGCATTTGCAGTCCTCACTTTCTCCTATGGTATTAGCATCCTCCCCTGTGAAGACCAATACAATGTACCTGTTTAATCCCTCGGCCATTTCACCATATCCCATATCTAAATGCCCTTTTGCATCCTCTCAGGGACCAATGTTTACTTTAGCCACACTTTTTAGTTTTATATATCTATAGAAACTTTTGCTATGTGTCTTTATATTCTGTGTAGGGTTTTTTTCTCATGTTCTATCTTACTTTCCTTTATAGCTCTTTTTGTGACTTTCTGTTGACCTTTAAAGTTACCCTAATTCTCTAGTTTCCCGCTGATCTTGGCCACTTTGTATGCCTTCTCTTCCAATTTGATAGCCTCCCTTATCTTATTAGACACCCATGGCAGATTCCCCCTTTTCTTACAGTCCTTCCCTTTCACTGGAATATACTTTTGCTGAGCACTTTGAAAAATTGCTTTGGAAGTCCTCCACTGTTTGTCAACTGTCCCACCATAAAATCTTTGTTTCCAGTCTACTTTAATGAAGTTCTCCCTCATTCTATTGTAGTCTCCCATGTTTAAACACAGGACCCTGGTATTGGATTTTATCTTCACACTCTCCATCTGTATTCTAAATTCAACCATGCTGTGATCGCTTCTTCCAAGAGGATTCCAAACTACGAGGTAATTAATTATTTCTGTCTCATTACACAGGATCAGATCTAGGATAGCTTGCTCCCTCATCTATTCCATTACAAACTGTTCAAGAAAGCTATCACAGATACATTTAACAAACTCCTCCTCAAGGCTACCCTGACCGAGCTGGTTTGACCAATCGACATGTAGATTAAAATCTCCCATGATAATTGCCATAACATTTTTACAGGCATAAGTTATTTCTTTGTTTATTGCCCACCCCAATTTGGTGTTATTAATGTGATGGCCTGTAGACTACGCCTATCAATGACTTTTTCTTCTTAGAATTTCTAATTTCCACCCAAATGGATTCAACCTTATTCTGCATTGAATCAATATCATCTCAGCATCACCCTGATGTCGTCATTGAATATCAGAGCTACACCACCACCCTTACCATCCTGTCTGTCCTTCTGAATAGTCTGATCCCGCCGAATGTTTAACTCCCAGTTGTGACCATCCTGTAACCATGTCTCCCTAATGGCTACCAAATCATATTCATTCACCATGAGTTGTGCCATTAACTCATCGACCACATTAAGAATGCTACAAGCATTTAGGTAAAGTATCCTTATGCTAGTTTTCTTACCCTCATGATTTCCAACATCTTTAATAATATCACCTGAGTTATCCTTCCTTTATGCTTCTTTCATAGTCTGCCTTGAACTTAAATCCCCCTGCACACATGCCAACCTGCTGCATACCGTTTTATTTACCATCATACTTCCTGTCGTTTTCCCTTTCCCTTTCCCCCAACTCACTAGTTCCAGATTAGTTCAGGTGGAGACCGTCCCATCAGTACATATCCCCCGGTTCCAAAACTGATGCCAATGCCCATGAAATGGAACCCCATTTTCCCACCACCACCGGCAAGTTTCCCCCCATGACTTACACTGTCCTGACTTGGGTCAAAATCCTCAAACTCCAGCCCATTGAGATTGTACTTCCACCCAACTGCGGCTCATCACCACGTTCTCAAGGGCACAGGTAATGAGTGCTGGCTCTGTAAATGACTCCCACACTCTGAGAGCTCATATAAAAAATGATGTTGCAATCTAGCATTCCATCAAATCAGTGAAATAGAGCAAAAAATTAAAAGGTCTTCAATTTAATAGTTTAAAAGTTAACAATGTGATTCATTGATGATGATTAGTGACAGTTAATTGACCACACTGTTACACTTCATTGAGTACCTGAAAGACTGTTCATCAGTAAGGGGAGGGGATGGGGCACGCTTTATCTGCCAAGATCTGATTCTTCAAAATTGAACCATTGGCCTGTATGAAGTAGAACAATGTGATGAGTTCTTCTTTATGAAACCAGCCAAGTGTTGCCAATTAATTCTGTGATTTCTGTTGCTTGAAGACAGATGCAATGTGTTTCGTTCTCCGCTCACTGACAATCAATAGAGATCTTAGCCGGAAAATGAGAGGAACGATTGTCTTGCATTAATGAGTATCTCACTTCTGATGATCAGCAACGGAAAGTGTTTCACCAGAATTAACCGCTGAAGTTATTTATCGGATCTGTCAGATGTCAGCTCTTTCCATGGCTCTATCGACAAATGCTTCCAAAGTTGCTTTCCAGTTAAGGGAAGTCCTTGGTTTGATATCAAGTCTTTCTTGAATTAGCTTACTTCACTTGGAAAGATACAGGTCCATGCTACAGCCCTGATGAGTGCTGTGAACTGAGTCCTGCAATGGTGTGAACACTATGCCCCATTCACACATCATTTTTCTCTGACCTACATCGACTCTGGGTTATTGAATAACTCGATTTAAAAAATCTTAAACTTATCTCCAGTTCGCTGCATGACCTCATCCCTTCTTATCATTGTAAACACCTATACCTCCACATGATATCCGTACCCCTCCAAAATTGGCCTCTTGTTCAGTCTCAGTTCATTGTTCCACTTTTGGTGACCATGCCCTTTTGCTGTTAAGCCCTAAGACTATAAGACAGTAAGATAAAGGAGCAGAATTAAACTGTTCAGTCCACTGAATCTGTTCCCCCATTCAATCATGGCTGTTTTGTTTCTCAATCCCATTCTTCTGTCTTCTCCTCACATCCTCTGATCCCCTTACCAATCAAGAAACTATCTATCCCTGTCTTAAAGATACATAACCTCCACAGCCTTCTGAACTCTAAAATTCCTTACTCAAAGCTGTACATCTTACTCTCCTCCTTTGACATGCACCTTAAAACATTTTGGATAAGCTTTTGAACTCAATATTGTATCATTTCATTCAGAGTATATAATCTCCTATGAAGTAATGTTGGATTTTGACTGTATTGACCATCCTATATAAAGTTCATAGGTATGGGCTAGGGGAAGACAATGTTTGTGACATCTGTGCTGTCTCCCTGGTAATTTCTGGCATTTTGTATGTTTCCTTGGTTTTGTGATGTGGGAATGGCAATAGACATTGCTGTTGCCATCTCTGGTTGCCTTGAGAAATTAGTTTTCAGGACTTCATCTTGAATTGCTATAGCCTCGTGGTCATGATATTCTAACACTACAGATAATGGTGATATTTCTCCATGTCATGATGCCATGTGACTTGGAGATTATCTTGTAGTTGATGGAATAGACTGGGAAAACGTAGGAAGGATGTTCCTCATGATCAGAAAGTCCAGAAACAGAGGTCACAGTTTAATGGTAGGTGATTTAGGACTGAAATAAGGAGAAATTTCTTCACCTAGAGAGTGTTGATCCTATGGAATTCTCTGCCACCGAAAGCATTTGAGGCTAAAATATTGAATTTGTTTTCAAGAAAATATAGACAGACAGTTCTTAGGGCTAAAGGGATCAAAGAGTATGGGAAAAAAAGGGGATTGAGTTGATTGATCAGCCGTGATCATATTGAATGGTGGAACAAGCATGAAGGGCTGAATGGCCTACTCCAGCTACTAATTTCTGTGTTTTTGATAGCCACAGATTTCAAAGAGAACTTGGTGATTTCCTCCAGTGCATTTATCAATTTTCGTGGTGATACATTATGAGCGTGAAATCATGTGAATTAGAAGCAGAAATTGTACATTCTACCCCTTGAGCATTCTCCACTATTCAATAAAATCATAACTGTTCTGTTTGTGTTTCAAGCTCAACAATCCCATCTTGTCCTGCCAACCTTTGATTCTCCTATTTAAGAATGAGGATCTATCCACCTTTGACTTAAAAGTATTGGAAGACTCCAATTCCACCACCTTCTGATGCAGAGGTACAATGTCACACAACCCTGTAAGAGAAGAGAAAACTCTCTCCTCATCTTAGTCCTGAAATTGTGACCCTCCATTTTTAAAACACTGCCTCTATTTTCAGATTGACTGACGAAAGGAAAGAGTGGGAGAAAGTGAGGGCTGCAGGTGCTGGAGATCAGAGTCCATAGAAAAGCACAACTCTGCAAATAGGCGTTCTGCAAGTAGGGAGACAGGATGTCTACTTGCAGAGCGCTTCAGAGAACATCTCTAGGACACCCGCACCAACCAACCCCACCACCCATGCTGAATATTTCAACTCCACCTCCCACTCTGCCAAGGATACGCAAGTCCTGGGCCTCTTCCATTGCCACACCCTACCATCCAACGCCTGGAGGAAGAACGCCTCATCTTCCACCTTCAGACCCTTCAACCCCATTGCACCAATGTGGACTTACCAGTTTCCTCATTTTCCTTTCCCCTCCACCTTATCCCAGTTCCATCCTTTCAACTTGGCACTGCCCTTTTGACCTGTCCTACTTGTCCCTCTCGCTTCTCACCTATCCACTCTACCCTCCCCTCTGACCTATTGCCATTATCCCCATCTCCATCTACATATTGCACTTTCAGCTACTTTACTCCCACCCCCTCGGCCCACAGGCCTCATTCCTGATGAAGGGCTCTTGCCTGAAATGTCGATTCTCCTGTTCCTCGGATGCTGCCTGACCTGCTGTGTTTTCACAACAATCTTGACTAGAGGAAATATCCTTTTTATGCCCACCTTGTCAAGACCATTCTAATACACCTCAATCTAGTTACCCTCACTGTTTTTAAACTCCAGTAGAAACAGGCAAAGCCTGTCCAACCTACCCTCAAAAGAGGCATTAAGTCTTCTCTTATGGACCAGATCAGAATCCCCGAAAAGTATTGAAAGAAGATGCCTTTATAGAAATATGAGAGCTAGGGTCTCGGGTAAGTGTAAGGTGCTGTGATCCTAGTCCACCTCTAGACTTTAATTAAAACATACTTTATTCTTACAACACAGTTAAAATACAAAACCAGAAAAGGATTGGCATAACCTCAACTCTATTGAAATACTTAACAATATAATGTATTATGTAATTGCTAATCATCAACTGTTCCACTATGTGCAGCATCCTAAATACACACCTTCTGGCAACAATTGCAATTCAATAAAACAGTTCCAGTTCTCCTGTGCTGCCTCTCTCCACTCCAGAAGAAAGAAAGAATCTGCCCCTTTGGATTTTTAAAAGGAAGCTTCTCGTCTAAAATTTCACTCTAACAGGTTGGAACTCAAGCTTTTAGTTCAGCAGCCAGCAGAGATCTTCGCACTAACTAACCGAAAGCGAAACTAAATACCTTCCTGGGTACATGAGGACCCTAATCCTGCCCACTTATAATTCTTCATTAAAAAAAACTCCCAGGGAGAACTCAAAAGCTGTTTACCAACTGCCTATCTGAAGCAGACATTTCATCACCATTGTGGCAGCCCCTCTGTACTAGAGAAACTGACCAGAACATAAATCCTTAAAAGCATAGTATCTTCATACTTCCAGTTATTGGTTTTGATGCACAAGCTCCCAATATCTGTGCATGGCATCAACTTCTCAAAATGAGGGTAGGCCAATACGATCACTAATATTGGTGAACACAGAGCCTCGAAGTGGCTGCATGGTCACATGGCTTAGAGAGAAGGTCGATTCCAGATATCAATCTGATAAATGTCCTCTGAAACACCTCCAACACTTAACATCCTTCCTTAAATAGAAACTGTAACTGGACATGGTGCTCAAGAGGTGAATTCATCAGTGCCCTGTATAACTGAAACACAACATTTTATGTTCTACCTTATGGTTCAGCCCCCTTCATGATAAAGCATAGTATTCCATTAGCCTCTTGATCATGAGCTGTACCTGCACCCTAACTTTTTGTAGCTCACACATGTGAACAATAAGATCCCTCTGCTCCTCAGAATTCTTCAGTCATTCTTCCACTTTTTTATTCTTCCTACCAAAGTGAATAACTTCATATTTTCCCACATCGACTCCATCTGCCAGGTTTTTGTCCACTCACTCAATTTATCCATGTCTCCATACAAACTCATTTCTTTTTAACAACATACTTTACATCTCTTCGGGTCATCTTCGAATTTACCTATAATGGCTTTCCTCCTCTCATCTCATTAATTGATGTGAATTGTAAAAGGGACAGATGTCTGCGTGTCTCTACTTGTCACATGCTACCAATCAAGTAGAGGCCCATTTTTTGCATTTTCACTGTTTGGTGCTAGCTAGCCAGTCTTCTATCCATGTTAGTATATCACACCATACACCAGGAGCTTTCATTTTCCCCAATAACCTTATCGTAGTGCCTATCACAGGCTCCCATTTATCCACAGCATATTATTCCTTCAACTAACTCTATTAAATAGGATAAACATGATTTTTCACCACAAAACCATGCTGGCTCTCCATGATTATCTTGATCTTTTCAAAGTGCCCACTATAACTTACTTAAAGATCAAATTTCCCATGCTAGCATCAAGCTAACTAGCTTATTGGTTCCTGTTCCTTTCCCTCTCCCTTCTTGAAAAGAGGGGTTATATTTGTTATTTTCCAGTCTGATGGAACCTTTCCTAAATCCAGGAGCTTTTGTAAAGTTAACACCAAAGTATCTACTACCTCATTAGAAACCTCTTCGAAGACCCTAGGATGAAATTCATCTGGAGCTGAAGACTTGTCAGCTCACATTTCCATCAATCTGCTCAGCACTGCTTCCCCAGAGATATCACAAAGCTCCTCACTCCATTCCACCCCCTGCTTTAAGCTGTTACTGACATTTTCCAGAAAGAAGGTAGAATCAAGGTATTTGTTCATTTCATCCACCATCTGCTTACTATCTCATATTTAGTTTCCATTATCACTTTGTGGAGGACACCAACACTTCTGTTTTATAAAGTATCAGTATTGCTATCCATTTCCACATTTGTAGCCAACTTCTTCACATAATCTGACTTCTTCCTCCTTATTAGAAGGTTCACCAGGTTGATTCCAGGAATGAAAGAGCTGTCAACTGTGGAGCGTTTGAATAGTTTGGGCTTGTACTCCCTGGAATTCAGAAGAATGAAGGTTTTGATTGAGGTATATTAGATGCTAAAGGGGATTGAAAAGGTGGATGCTGAAGAGATGTTTTCCATTGTGGGACAGTCTCGAACAAGAGGGCATAGATATAGAGTGAGAGGAGGTCGGTTCAAAACTGAGATGAAGGGAAACTATTTCTGTCAGAGCGTTGTGAATCTGTGGAACTCACTGCCCCAGAGTGTAGTGGAGGCAGAATCAATCAACAGATTCAAGAAATAAATAGATATGTTTCTGATGAAAAGCAGGAGAATGGGCTACAGTGAGCAAGGGGGTGGGGGTGGGGTGGGGGGGGGGGGGGGAGTTGGAGTGGAGTCCAGGATAAGATCAGCCATGACCATGTGCCCCCTGTGTCTCTAATAAGATACCTGAAGATTCTAAAGGCAACTATGTGGGCATTAAAGTGAGTTAGCTGAAGGGAACTCCTTTGCTAGGTTGGGTAATAGATCAATAGAGACAAAGAGCAGAAATTTAATGGATATCTCAGATTACTCAGCATAAGCATTAAAAAAGATTCTAAAGGGAGGACCCATCACTTAAACATTGGCATAAGATGGCAAGTGCACTTGTCAATTTCCACACAGCAAGCTCCCACAATCAGCAATTAAATCAGATCATTTGTTTCGTGTGGGTTGCTTGAGGGATGACTATTATCCAGGACTTGGTCTCTTTTTCTTCTTTAAGCTAGAACTAACAAGAGGTTACTTTTTACGTTCACCTGAGAGACCAGACCTAGCTATGGTTTGAGATTTCACTCGAAGGACAACATTTCTGGCAGTGCAGCACTTGCTGAATACTGCACTGGACCATCTGTCTAGATCTTGCACTCAAGTCTCTTGAATTGAAAATGAGCCCATGACCATCTAATTAATAAGTCAGGAATGTTACCAATTGAGCCATAGTCAACATTATATGGTACATGTCATGATTTGGAGGTGCTGGTGTTGGACTGGTGTATACAAATGTTGTGTGATTTTTAACACAGTACAAGTCAGCATTGAATCAATTCATTATACCTAAGAGTACAGAGATGCTACTAATGAAGTCTCACTACCACACTGTACTGATTAGCATTTGCTTTGAATTCTTAAGACATTATTTTGAAAAAAACTTGAAAATATTAATAACTTGCCGCAAGAACACCAAATTATTCTTTAATCGCAAAACTCAAACAGTCATTTTAAATTATTTCATAAATGAAGTTATTACATGGAGATACCGATTTACTCATTGCATATTCAAGTCCATTATGATAATTCTTTTTTTGTTCGATTGCTTCAGGTTATGAATATGTATGAGATAGAGAACACAGCTCTCCGGCATTAGCAAGCATCCGTCAATCAATCACAGCAAATTACAGAGGTGATTGTGATGTTAGAGAAACACTTGTCACAGCAGAAAGCATACAAGTGTCATAACACATTAGTGCTAATGAATGCATTTGCTGCTGGTTTAATTAGCTGTAAATTGATTCAATTCATTTTGCCCGAGAGATTGGGGATCTTTGCTCACCTCACGATGCCACAGCACACAAGAAACAAGCCTATTGCACATTTTAAGTGTACTAAACAGTCACCTTTTGAATGAAAATAACTAGGTTCCTCATGAGGCTATTGAATGCAGATGAAAAACAGTTATGACTGCATAGATATGCTACATCTATAATATATCAGAATTGTTGAATTGGCATTGCCTGCATTCATTTGAAATCTTTGATGTCTCGTGTTGTTCTTTTGCCCAGAGGTAGTGCTGTAACCTGTGAAAATTAATATCGCCGGGAAACTTACTATTCTTTCTTACCCTGCTATGGTGCTGTAACGTCTCATAGCTTGATATAATAAACATAGTTAGAAGACACATGCAGGATGAGCCTGGGCCTTGATGGTACAGAAAAGCAGGCAAAATGCTGAAGTCATAAGAAAAGAAAACTGAGTGGAAGGTAGGCAAGGGAATGGTTCTGCCAACTTATTGCAATACAGTAATGCCTGAACTCTTGTCTTGAATGATAACAGGTATAGTTGAGCATAATTCATAGAAAGTGGAGAGAGAGGATATCTTGTCTGGACCTAGGCTCCGGTTTCATATGATCTGACCTCTCTTGGGTAAAGCTTCTTACACACATGTAAATAGTTGTATTTAGAGTAAATATACCATTTAATTTACTCTACATCACCCTCCGCCCCCCAAGTGTCTTTTCTGGTTGCCTTTTTAGCATTTAAAATGGAACCATGTGTATTTAACAATTTCACTCCACTTGATCCCATCACCATAGATCTTTTTTGCTTGAGGGTCTAATCTCCAACAGGGCTCTTGCTCCTCTTCGATGAGGTATAGGATGAATAGACTCACTTGTTATTTCTCTGGAGGGCCAAAACCTTGGTGGAGTGGATTGACAGCTTCCAACAATGGCTGCTCTTTAGGTTGTGACCCAGATGAAGATTTGAATGTAACAGCATTGCAGATCAATCAAGGAAAATCGTCAACAGAGAAGACTCCAGGACTTAAATTATGTCATAGATAATTGAAAAAGAAGAAAAAGAAGTGAAAATGTAACACAGTTCTCTACGACATTGTTCCCTGATCTAGGAACAAGTATAGATCAGGAGAGGAGCAAAGGGCATGCTGAAGATACATGTTGAAGAAATAAAAATTTCTCCACTACGCCCAGAAGAGGAACTTCTTTTTCTGTGAGCAGTGGTATCACCTCAACACTTGCTGTGGTATATGGCTGCTGTGGTGTAGGCAAAGACACCTCATGGACTCCCAAGATACAGTAGGACTGTACCATTATGGCAACAGAATAAACTGCCAAAGCACAGCAAATAAGAAATTCTTGTGTGGTATTCTGATTTTCAGAACTACCTGAAGGACAACATTCTTCATCAGGTGATCTCTGTCATTAATAAAGAAATGAAGATTCTCACCCACGCGCTCTTCAGTATTTTTATTTGACAGACTGGGCCATTGTTCATTAACTAGAGTAGAAAGATTATTTCAGCTAATCATTCACAGTGACTTTAAAGTTCTGAACATTTCAGTAACAAGGACACTTTTCTTGTCCATCGATATCTCTTTCTGCTTTGTCACTTGGATAAGAATATGAGCTGTTTGGGTACAGTACTTTTGTAAAGCTTCTATAAACTTCTCACTTTCTCATTTCTACAAGATTCATACTGTTTGCAAATAGCTGGAGTTTTAATTCAATAGGCTCGTTGAGATATTTAAAGTATGTCAATTCTTGATGTATAGTCAGCTATTCAAGCTGTTTCCAATGTTAATCAGTTGGACTAAGACCGGTAACAATTCTTGCTGCTTCACCATTCCGACCATAGTCCAACCAATCAGCACCCTCTTCTCTTGCTATTTTATATATATGTATATATATATATATATACATTTTCCTTTCTAAACTTGATGTTAGTATGTATCAATCTTGATGAGTGCAGGGCAAAAAAGTCTCATATTTCTTTCTAGTAATGTTTACGTTTTGTATTACTAAGCAGTTCCCTAGAAAGTACCCTGATCTATCCTTTCTCATTCTAAAATGCATCAGCTCACACTTGCTTATGTTGAGATTCATCTGCCACAGGTTAGTGCATTCACTTTATCTATCAGCAGCCCTTTATAATTTTTATGCTATCATCTATACTGTCTACAATCTCATCTAACTTTATGTCTTGTACAAATTTGAATATTTGCCATTATTCAAGCTATTAATAAATATTATGAATAATTGAAGCCCCATCACAGATGCTTATGGGACATCATTGGTCGCATCCTGCCAATTTGAGTACATACCCATTATCTCCACGTACTGTCACCTGCCACTCAATGAATTTCCCAGCCATGTCAATAATTTGACTTTGATTCCGTGCGCTTCTACCTTAGTTAACAATCACTTATGTGGAACTTTATCAAATGCCTTCTGGAAGCCAGTATAAACACCATCAATAGACGTTCCTCTGTCCCCTAACTTTGTCACCTCTTCGAAAGGTTCAGTGAGTTTTGTCAGGTATAACCCACCCATGATGAATCCACGCTGGCTGTTCCTGATTAACTGAAATTTGTTAAGGTGTTGATTTACCTCATCCTTGATTGTAGACTCCACCAACATCTCTTCCACAGGTGTTAGGCTAACTGGTTTGTGATCCCCTGGTTTTCTTCCTCTGTCCTTCTAAAGAGTGGAGTGACACAAACAAATTTCCAATCCAGAGGGATGATCCCTGTATCTAGGGAATTCTGAAAGATTATAGTCAGAGCATCCACATTATTGTCCCTTACTCCCTTTAACACTCTTAAATGGAAACAGTCAGAGATTTGTCAGTCCATAATTCCATTGATTTCCTCATTACCAATGTTTTGCTTACATCCATTTTAATCAGTCCCTCTTCCTATTAACTTCTTTGGGACATACTGCAACTTATCCTTGTTTTCACTGTAAATATTGAGGCGAAGCTTCAACATGGCTGCTATTTCCCCAAAGTCATTGACAATAATCACCACGTTCAGTTTTTAATGGACCAACATTGCTCCTGACCATCTGTTTTTCTTTATGTAACTATAAAATTACTTCTTATTGATTTTAATGTCCCTGGCAACTGTCCTTTCACAATCCCTTTCAGTAGATCTTGTAAGTTGTTTTGTGGCCCTTTGCTGGTCTTTGCATCTTTCCCATTTGGTAGGACCTGTCCTGTTTTTTGCATTTTTATAGGCCCTGTCTTTTAGTTTTTTGCAATCCTTTATCTCTTTCGTTGTCTATAGCTGTCCTTTCTATGAAGTGGAGCTTTTCCCTCCGAAGTATAAACTGGCTCTGTATTGTATTAAGTGTGTTGTATTTAAATATCCTGCACTGTCCTTCAGTTGTTTTACCCATGAGCCGATTTTCCCAGTTGACTGTGAATATTCTCTCTCCCAGTTTTTTTTAAGTTGGCCTTACCTAAATCTAAAACTCGAGTAGCTGATCTGTACTTTTGACTCTCAAATGCTACATTGCCTTGATCATGTTATGATTATGATGTGGAGATGTCGGTGTTGGAGTGGGGTGGACAAAGTCAGAAGTCACACGATACCCGGTTATAGTCCAAAAGGTTTATTTGAAATCACAAGCTTTTGGAGCGCTCCCCCTCCACCAGATGATTTCATATAACGAAGGAGCAACGCTCTGAAAGCTTGTGATTTCAAATGAATCTGCTGGACCTGGTGTCGTGTGACTTCTGATTATGTTATAATCAACATTTGATAAATGTTCATGTACAGTTAGTTTACTAATGAAATCATCATCACCAAATCCAATATCGCTTGTCTTCTTGTTACATCCTGGACATACTGCCATCAGGCACTCTGGAAATTCGCTATCTTTGGCATTTAAATTCAAACCTGTCTGTTTGTCTGCCTCCTCCAAGCTATGTTAAAGTTTAAACCCCCCATTAATACTACCCTGGCTTTGTTACACACACCTAAGTTCTGCATTTGTACAATCTGGTAATGTTCAGAGCTGCTACCAAGGGGTTTGTACACAGCACCTATTACAGATTTAGATCCTTTAGGGTTCTCAGTTCCATTCATACAACCTCCACTGAATGTTTTGCCTTCATTATATCCTCCCTCACCTTTGAAGTAATTTTATTTCTAATCAGTAAGGCTACTTATTCACTCCTGTCATTTTCCTTGTCTGTCCTATAAACTTTATATCCTGATATATTCCTAATCCCAAACACCCTGCAACCATATTTCAGTAATGGCTACTATATCATAATATCCAATTTGAATTTGTACCTGCAGCTCATTTAAATTTATTTACCTGTTTGCTATTTCTCTCTTTTTTAATCAAAACACTATGTATAGTTTTGCCATTCCCTGCTATACCTGAATATCTTCCTTTTGCTAACCAAGACAAACTCCAAAAGTACAAATGCAATGCCATTTTTTGCAAACATCAATGAACCACATTACAAGTTCAACTTATCATCTTGAATTAATAGCAATTTACACACTCAGGATTATTCAGCAAGTGTCGACTATTTGCAGAATCACATCTAACTGTAGATATTGTGTTTTCTTGGAAGTGTAAGTTGATAATGACAAGAGCAATGGGACATCTGGTAAACAAATGGATGAATATTCTGTCACCATAACTAAAGAAAAATAAAGGACTGAGAAAAATAAAGGGTAAATTGAATAAAATTAAAGGCAGGAAGATAAGTAAAGAGAGGAGAGCAAAGATTAAATCAAGAGAGAGAGAAAAAAATGAGAAAAATAAAAAAAAAATACACACATTTTATATTTATAGATTAGAAACCTCCACGAACAACTTGCTAACTTCTGGAGCGAGACTCCACAGTTACAACTGTTTAAGAGCCAAAAGTATCTGAGTAGTATTGCAGGAAGAAAGAAAATCTTGGATTTATATAGGGTCTTGCACATCAGCTGGATACCCTAATGTACTTTACACAATGAAATAGACCAGAAGTATGGCTTCTGCCTTATCAGGCAATTACTTTCTTGGAAAACTTTTCAAATATCAAATTCATAAATGTTGGGCATATTTTATAATGAGACTCAGTCATATAGTTTCCAGCCACCCAAATATTTGTTATGTACAGTACACAGTAGAAGGTAATATAAAATGAAATCAACTTTAAAAAATGAATTGTGAAGGTGTTTTATTGGGAAAACCATGTAATAGAATAACAACTGTATACTGTTTGCCACACACACCCTTATTATGAAGCTGTCCAGCAGATTGTGATATGCTGGGAGGTGAAGTTGGTGGGAGGCTTGTTTGAACATGGAGGGAGTGAGAGAGACAATTAATAGATGTTGATATGGGAATAATGACAATGTCATTTTTGACCTCTTCTGAATTTTGAACATTTCTTGGCAAGAAATAATAACAGGGTCATTCTCATTCCACAAGTTGTCTCCTTTTACTTTTGTACCATTGTCCGTCACCTGTTTCTTTGATTATTCAGCTGATCTTAACAGGTAGGCCATCATCACTGGTACAAATTGGACCTTCCTCAGCTCTCTCTTCTCCTCTGTACATTGACTTGATTTCATCTGTTTCACCAGTTCTTCTGTCAGCAGTTCCACTTGATGAGACTGAAGCAAGACCTCCGCCTCACTGTGACTTCACCTGTCGAAGGGGCGGCACTCCAAAATCTTGTGATTTCAAATTAACCTGTTGGACTATAACCTGGTGTCGCATGACTTCTAACCTTGTCCACCCCAGTCCAACACCAGGACGGCCACATCATTACTAAGGATAAGGAGGATATAGGTATCCTTTCTGGAAGAACCACAATATCAAACTAGTCTTCAAACAATACCATTACAATGCAGGCACAGATATTTAGCCTTGGTATTAAAAGGTACTGCCCTTTCTTCTTTGGATATGCAAGTCCTATTTGGCATTTTCTTCCAGAACAGGCCTGTTTTTCTAAACTAGAGAGCAGCTCAGCCTGGCACCTTCACCCTTCATCGCACCTCTGTAGCTGCATGATTGACTAACATTGTCTCCCTCAACAACTGCATATCATGGAAACACATTTAAAACCAAACCATCCTCTACTGGCTGAAAATCCTCTGGAAAATAAAGGTGACTATGGCCCGTCTACACTTCCTCCTTCATCAATTTCATCATCATCTCTAATGCTTCTTTCCTGCTGGTACAATTCAGGTCAATTAATTCAAATAATCAGACCATGTCCTGGTCTGGTTTTCCAACTGGAAAAACTGTACAGAGGCAGGTATCCCACCACCAAGTCACTCTTTATTTACCAGTGCTCAGTACAGATGGGTGGCATGGTGGCTCAGTGGTTAGCACTGCTGCCTCACAGCACCAAGGACCTAGGTTTGATTCCTCGGGCAACTGTCCGTGTGGAGTTTTCACATTTTCCCCGTGTCTGCATGGGGTTCCTCCCACAGTCTAAAGATGTGCAGGTGAACTGGCCAGGCTAAATTGCCTATAGTGTTAGGTGCATTAGTCAGGGGTAAAGATAGGGTGGGAGGGGGTGGGTTACTCTTTGGAGGATTGGTGTGGACTTGTTGAGTCAAATGGCCTATTTCCATATTGTAGGGAATCTAGTCTACACTGGCTGTGACCTGCTAGCTTGCAGTCAATCCCTGAACTGAATAGATTCCAAATCTCCTGGTTATTTTGGTCAGCCAGGGCTTTCCTGATTGCCCCAGGTTAACAACTCCAATCAACTGGGTTAACCTGGTTCTAAACACTAACCAAGTAATGTCTCCATTTCTCTGTGGATCTTCCCTGCTTACAAATGTTAATCTGGTGGTAGAACAGAGAGATTAACACCAACCCTTATGTTATCATTATTTGGAGGACCTCGCGTGAGTTCCACTGAAGATGTTACCTAGTAAGGTAATGAAACGTCTGGAAATGAACCTTTCAGCTCAGCGAGCAAACCTATATCAAAAACCTCAACCTGAACTACAAATCTTCTCAAAACTTGCTAAATCTAGCAAGGTTACTTGGAAGCACCAGCTTTCGTAGCACAACTCCTTCATCAGAAGATTGTTCTTATTTTATCATCAGACCTCTGAATGCACTGAATTGGGCACTCATTAAAGCTACATTACTTGACCAACATGGTAGCACTAGCCTCATTTTCAGCCAAACTAATAACACTTTATCGGGAAGTATCGTCATTTGTCTAGGAAGATTACTGCTTGACAGCCATGACATGGATTCAGGCCTCAGCACAGAAGCTAGTGAAATTTGAATTCAATTAGTAAACATTGGATATAGTTTGATAATGATGTCATGAAGCTGTAATAAATTGTCATAAAAGTTCATCTAGTTCATTAATTTCTTTATGGAAGGAAGCCTAGCCAGTACTTTACTCCAGACCCAGCACTAATGTTGTTGACAATTAACTACCTCCTGCAATTGCCTAGTAAGCCAACTCAGCTCAAGGCTAATTAGAGATGGCCAGCAAATAGTTGCCTTGCCAATATTATGCATACCTGCAGAGAGAAAAGAAATGTTATAATGACCACATTTTCAACTTTTGGGATGTTCTTTAATGGATACTTATTGGTCGAGGACACTGAGGATACTGTTGCTGCACTTCTTAAAGATAATAATGTAATCCTTTCTGTTTAGCTAAGAGAGCACTCAGGTTTAACATATTAAGTCAGAGAGCATTGAACATAGAACATTACAGAGCAGTAAAGGTCCTTCAGCCCTCGATGTTGCGTTGACCTGTGGAACCAATCTGAAGCCCATCTAACCTACACTATTCCATTCTCGTCCATATGCCTAGCCAATGACCATTTTGAATCCCCTTAAAGTTGGCGGGTCTACTACTGTTGCAGGCAGTGCATTCCACACCCCTGCTACTCTCTGAGTAAAGAAACGACCTCTGACATCGGTCCTGTATCTATCACCCCTCAATTTAAAGCTATGTCCCCTCATGCTAGCCATCACCATTTGATGAAAAAGGCTCAACCTATCTAACCCACTGATTACCTTACATGTCTCAGTTGAGTCACCTCTTAACCTTCTTCTCTCTAATGAAACCAGCCTCAAGTCCCACAACCTTTCCTCATAAAACCTTCCCTCCATGCCAGGCAACAACTTAGTAAATCTCCTCTGAACCATTTCTAAAGTTTCCCCATTCTTCCTATAATGCGGTGACCAAATTGTACGCAATACTCCAAATGTGGCCGCACTAGAGTTTTGTACAGCTGCAGCATGATCTCATGGTTCTGAAACTCAATCCCTCTACCAATAAAAGCTAACATACTGTATGCCTGCTTAACAACCATACCAATCTCGTAGAAAGTGAGGAATGCAGATGCTGGAGATCAGAGTTGAGAGTGTGGTGCTGGAAAAGCACAGCAGGTCAGGCAGGATCCGAGGAGCAGGAGAATCGATGTTTTGGGCATAAGCCCTTCATCAGAAAGGACCTAAGGAAGGGCTTATGCCTGAAACATTGATTTGCTTGCTCCTTGGATGCTGCCTGACCTGCTGTGCTTTTCCAGCACCACACTCTGAACCCTATCAACCTGTGTGGCAAATTACAAGGATCTATGTACCTGGACACCGAGATCGCTATACTACCAAAAATCTTACCATTACCCCAGTACTCTGCATTCCTGTTACTCCTTCCAAAGTGAATCACCTCACACTCTTCTGCATTTATCTCCATTTGCCACCTTTCACCCCAGCTCTGCAGCTTATCTATGTCTCTCTGTAACCTACAACATCCTTTGTCACTATCCACAACTCCACTGACCTTAGTGTCATCCGCAAATTTGCTAACCCATACTTCTATGCCCACATCCAGGTCATTTATAAAAATGACAAACCAGCAGTGGCCCCAAAACAGATCCTTGCTGTACAACACTAGTAACTGAACTCCAGGATGAATATTTTCCATCAACCACCACCCTCTGTCTTCTTTTAGCTAGCCAATGTCTGATCCAAACCACTAAATCACCCTCATTCCCATGCCTCCGTATTTTGCGCAATAGTCTACCATGGGGAACCTTATCGAACACCTTACTGAAGTCCATATACACCACATCAACCGCTTTACCATCATCCACGTGTTTGGTCACCTTCTTAAAAAACTCAATAAGATTTATGAGGCACGACGTACCCTTTACAAAACCGTGTTGACTATCCCTAATCAATTTACTCCTCTTATAACCCTTTCCAACACTTTACCCACAACTGAAGTAAGGCTCACAAGTCTATAATTTCTCTTCTTGATGAAGGGAACACCATTTGCTACCCTCCATTCCAACTCAAACAGGGTTGGAGTATAAGAGAAGGGAAGTCTTACTGCAAATGTCCAAGGTGCTGGTAAGACGGTCTGGAGTACTGTGAGAAGTTTTGGATTCCTTATTTATGAAAAGATCATCTTTATTTGTAGGCTGTTCGGAGAAGGTTCACTTGACTGATCCCTGGTATAGAGGGATTGACTTATGAGTAAAGGAGAAGCAGGTTGGGACTGTACTCTCTAGAGTTCAGAAGAATGAGAGGTGATCTCATTGAAATGTACAGAATTCTTAAGGGTCTTGACAGGGTCAATGCTGAGAGGATATTTCCCCTTATGGGTGAGTCTAGGACCAGAGGGCATAGTCTCAGAATAAAGGGGTGTCAATTTAAGACTGAGATGAGGAAGGATTTCCTCTCTCTAAGAATTGTGAGTCTTTGGAGCCTCTCCCCATAGAGAGTTGTTGGGGCAGAGTCCCTGTGTTTATTTAAGGCTGCAACAGATAGTTTCTTGATTAGTCAAGGGTTATAGGGAAAGGACAGGAAAGTAGATGTATAGAATGTTGGATTAGCCATCACTGTATTGAATGGCAGAGCATGCTTGAGGGCCTGTTCCTATTTCTTATGGCCTTACGATAGACAAATCCTACAAAAGAGCAACACTCCAACACTATTGCACTGGAGAGATAACCTTTAGTTTTTACTCAAATTCTGAGGTACTGTAATGGGACTTGTGACTCAAAGATGAATGCTTTCCACTGAGGCATCACGAACATTGAGAAAGAACTCCATGTCATTAAATGGCAGTCTTAAATTTCTGTGGCACATTTAGTTCACATTTATGAATCAAATGCAACATTTCCTTGGTGGTCGTGGGGAAAAAAATGAGGGCGAGACCCTGTTTTTACAAAGCTCGTGGGGCAACTGTGTAAACATCATCGAGTGATTTCTGATTTGCAACTCACTCCTCATCCTCTCCTCAACTCAAAGAGCTGGTGTTGGTTTCACAGAACTAGCAGAGAGGTTTATTATTAGATTATGGAAAAAATATCTGGGCCATGGAGAAGATATTTTTGGAAAAACCTGAAGCTTCTACACATGGAACTGAACGATGATGGGAGGAATGGGGGAGGTGGTCAGTTGCATTAATTGACTGGATGGCTGGTGGGAGATGTCAACAGCAAGGGTTCAGTTCCTACACTGGCTGAGATCACCATGACTGTCCCACTTTCTCAACCTCTGCCCTTGCCTGAGGTATGGTGAACTTCAGGTTAAACCACAACCAGTTGCCTCTCTCCAATAAAAAAGTTAAAACTCACACAATACCAGGTTATAGTCCAACAGGTTTATTTGGAAGCACTAGCTTTCAGAGCACTGCTCCTTCATCGGGACAACCACCTGATGAAGGAGCAATGCTCTGAAAGTTTGTGCTTCCAAATAAACCTGTTGGAGTATATACTGGTGTTGTGTAATTTTTAACTTTGTCACCCCACTCCAACACTGACACCTCCACATCTAATAAGAAGGCAAGACTATGGTGACTTTGCCTTACCTATCATCATGGTATTAAGATATGCATTCACATCATGCTCTTAAGAGGCTTTGCATGTAAATTAATCAGTGAAAAAACACTGGGTGATTGACTGGTTAATAAATGGGAAATAAAACCATTCAGTTGTGGGTAAGAGCACTTCTAGATATGAAAGAAAAATACTGCAGTAGATATATAAGAGAAGTTCTGTAACAGAAGTATCAGAGAAAAGATTACTTTTGCTAGCCCTTTAAACTGAACATTTTCCTTGTACCTTGAATGTGCAAAGCAATAATTCTGCTCAAACACTATTTGTTATGTTAAATTCTTTAATCTTTGATGAGAGAGCATAACAGACTCCAGTTGTAAGCCTTAAACAAGAAGGGAATTGGAGTCAGCTGGAAAGCTAATTGGTTTCTGGAGTTAAATGAGAGGGTTGTTGAACTAATTCCAAGTCGATGTAATTTAGTTAAGGGCTGAAACCTCTCAGCGGGTTTCAGATATTCTTCTGCTACTTCTTGGCTTATTTTCTAGGTCAGGGAAATGGTGGAAGTATTAGAGCAATGTAGGCAGCCAGATGTGACTTGTGAATTGGATTCCCTTAACATATTTTCAGGTGTTCAGCTTTGAATACCTCCAGAATGATGTTGACTTGCATTTATATTGCATCCTGAAAGTAGCAAAACACTTCACAGGAGCTTTATCAAACAAAGTCTGGTGCCACAGAGGAATAAAGTGAGGTAGAAAGTTATAACACACTTTCTGAGCTAGTGCATTTCAAAATGCACATTAAACATGTAGAGGATAAGATTTGAGAAGGGAATTCAAAGGCTGACGACACACTAGCTGAAGGTATAGCTGCCAGGGTGGAGCAGTGTCAATCAAGAGACCTGAATTGGTGGATCACAGTTATCTCAGAGGGCTAGGAGCCTGGAGGACATTGAAGTGGTGGGGAGAGGGGTGTTGCGATGTGGGAGGCTTTTGGACAAATAGAGAGATAAGAAGGATCATGGCAAGAAAGGTTATTCCTAAAGTTATTCTTGAATGGAATGCAGGTCTCACTGCAAGATCAACATTTGTTGCTCATTCATTTGTTGCTCATTCAATAGGTTTTCAGTCTGGACTTACATGTAGGTCAGACTGGGTAAGGATGGTAGATTTCCTTCTCTAATGAACCAAATGGGGTTTTACAATAAACAATGTTACATTCTTGATCCTATTATTGAGACCAGCTTTATATTCCAGAATTTTAGTAAACTGAAATTAAATTTCACCAGATTCCATGTTCAGATTTCAATCCATGTACCCAGGGAGGTAACTCAAGTATCTGAATTATTAGTCCAGTGACATTATCCTCTTTGCTGGTGGCAATAAATGAAGGAATCATGGGCTATAGGCATTGCGGGTTTAGTCAGTATTTATTATTTCTATTTAATTTCCCATCAGAAGGTGTTGGCCAACTACAGTCTATGGAGCATAAATACACCTACGCTGCTATTGGGAAGGGAGATCCAGGATTTTGACTCAATTACATAAAGGAATAGCAATGTAGGTCCAAGTTAGGATGGTCTGTGATTGGAGGTTGGTGTTCCACGCATCAGTTGCCCTTGTCTTTCTGTTTCAATTTCTGGTCAATGGTTACTCCAGGATTCAACAATGGTGGTGTCAGTGAGTGTCGAGATAACATTTTCTGGATCAGTGGTGCTGGAAGAGCAGCAAAGAAGGAGCTTCGAAATCGACGTTTCGGGCAAAAGCCCTTCATCAGGAATAAAGGCAGTGAGCCTGAAGCATGGAGCCAGGATTCAACAATGGTGGTGTCAGTGAGTGTCGAGATAACAAGTCCGGACAACTCATGGGGACAGTGCTGAGCTGGAAGTTTAGAACTAGGGTGAGGTGGGGGAAGGGGAAATGAGGAAACTGTTGAAGTCCACATTGATGCCCTGGGCGGAAGATGAGGCGTTCTTCCTCCAGGCGTCTGGTGGTGAGGGAGCGGCGGTGAAGGAGGCCCAGGACCTCCATGTCCTCTGCAGAGTGGGAGGGGGAGTTGAAATGTTGGACCACGGGGCGGTTTGGTAGATTGGTGCGGGTGCCCCAGAGATGTTCCCTAAAGCGCTCTGCTCCGAGGCGGAAAATGAGGCGTTCTTCCTCCAGGCGTCTGGTGGTGAGGGAGCGGCGGTGAAGGAGGTCCAGGATCTCCATGTCCTCGGCAGAGTGGGAGGGGGAGTTGAAATGTTGGGCCACGGGGCGGTGTGGTTGATTGGTGCGGGTGTCCCGGAGATGTTCCCTAAATGTTCCCTGCTAGGAGGCGTCCATCATGGCTTGTCCGGACTTGTCCTACCTGCCTATCTCCTTTTCCATCTATCCACTCCACCCTCTCCTCCCTGACCTATCACCTTCATCCCCTCCCCCACTCACCCATTGTACTCTATGCTACTTTCTCCCCACCCCCACCCTCCTCTAGCTTATCTCTCCACGCTTCAGGCTCACTGCCTTTATTCCTGATGAAGGGCTTTTGCCCGAAACGTCGATTTCGAAGCTCCTTCTTTGCTGCCTGAACTGCTGTGCTCTTCCAGCACCACTGATCCAGAATCTGGTTTCCAGCATCTGCAGTCATTGTTTTTACCTCGTCGAGAGAACATTGTTCACTTCTCTCTTGTTGTAAGTGGCTTTTATTTGGCACTTGTATGGCATGAACATTACTTGACTCTTATCAGCACAAGATTGGAGACTGTCTTGCTGCATTTAGATTAGATGTTAGATTCCCTACAGTGTGGAAACAGGCCATTCGGCCCAACAAGTCCACACTGGCCCTCCAAAGAATAACCCATCCCCCTACATTTATCCCTCACTAATGCACCAAACACAATTCATCTGACCTGCACATCTTTGGATTGTGGGATGAAACCAGAGCACCCAGAGGAAACCCATGCAGACACATGGAAAATGTGCAAGTTCCACACAAACAGTCGCCCGAGACTGGAATTGAACCCAGGTCCCTGGCGCTGTGAGGCAGCGGTGCTCACCACTGAGCCACCATGCCACCCTGTTTAGACACAGACTGCTTCAGTATCTGAGAAGTCACAAATAGTTCTGAGCATTGCATAACCATTAGGAAAAATTCTCATTTCTGACCTTATGAAGCAGCTTGACCTAGAACATTGCCTTGAGAAACTCCTGGGGATAGATCCTGAAACTGAGATGATTGGCTTTCAAAGACTACAATCATCTTCCTTTGTACTATGCAAGATTCCAACCAACAAAGAGCTTTCTCCAATTCTATTTACTACAGTTTTGTAAGGGATCCTTGATGATCACACTCAGTCAAGTGCTGATTTAATGTCAAGGACAGTCACTTTCATCTTGCAAATTGCATTCAGTTCTTTTGTCTATATTTGGACAAGACTGTATTGAGGTGAAGAGCTGAGTGCACCTGGCAGAACACAAACTGAGTAGCAACAGGAAGGTTATTGCTGAGTAAGTGCTGTTTGAGAGCATTGTCAACAAGCTGTTTCATTGATTGAGATGAGACGTGGATGCCAATGTTGTAGTTGTACTGTTTGCTAAGGCTCTAGAGTACAGGCTTTTAGTACTATTGCTAGAATGTTGTCCTGGTCTTTTCCCTTTGCAGAATCAAAGTCTTCAGCCATTTTTTCATAACATGCAAAGTGAATTAAATTGGCTGAAGACAGACATTGGTCACGCTAGAAACCTCATGAGCAGGTCCTCAGGCCAGAGTTGGGGAAGAAATCAAATAGGAACAAATGTAGAGGTGGGGTCTGGTTTGAGCACTAGGCCATCTTCAACTTGCTATCTTCACTGATAATGGCAATGATGACAAGACAGATTAGCAATAGAAAAACACTTCACTTTCAAATGGAAAAGTCTTACCAAAGTAGTCCACTCATTTATACATTCACATCTCAATTCCACTTTACGCATCCACCACAGGCTCTGCTTCAAGTCACTCTCCTGTAATCCTAGTGAACGCAATGGCATCAAGTGCAAAAACATTGGACTTTTTTTTTGCACTGTCTGTTTGCAGCACAGTTGACAAGTAAAAAAATTGCAAAGATAATTGAATTCATATCACTTTGATGGTTAGATAATGAACGCTACAAAAATGCACAGGGAGTGAATGCAGATGTTGGCTGAAAGATATATAGGACATGAAAAATGTAAGAAAGAAATAATTAATAAGCTTTCATACTTCCTGAGCAGTTCAGACAAAATACATCAACCCTGATTGATCTTTCAAATAAGCAGAGGTGTTAATAGGTCAAAAAAAAATCAATTAAATTCCATGTTTATGCAGTTTGGCATAATCCTAGGTGTACCCTCTGTTAGACTGTACAGATTTCTTCTAACATACATGCAATTTGATATCACTCACCTTCACGATGTTACAAGATATCTATTTGTGTATAAATTGTAATAAGCTCTGCTATCATTTTATTCTTATATTTGTTTTAAAAGATTGCTTTTGATCCTGAGAGATGCTGCATTGAGAGGTTTTTCCAAAATTGTTACCTGATTGCTGCATCCATAGGTCAGTTTTGAAACAGTTTCATGGAACAAACCCCTCTTGAGTTTACTCAATTATATGTTTTTTAATGTCCAATCTACGTGGAACTGTACTAAACCAACATGATGTTTCTCTTTAAATTCAATTCCCCGCTTTAATGGGAATTCACATGATATTTCTGTGCTGTGGATTCACAATTATTAGAAACTAAATCAGAATTGTTCAAAATTTCAGATAGCCTCCTGGCAGTTATCAATAGAAATAATTTCATCTTACTAACCCAGGCTGGTTTCAAACCTAATTGGAAATATTTGTGGTCAATTATATCAATCATTGGATTTAAGAAATTCTACCACAGAAGGAAGACCTATCAGCCCATTTCTGATCAGGTAATGGTTCTGAAGGAGTTAACGATCATTGTACATTGAGCTCCACTCAATCTGATGAGGTCGCCCAGTCTTTGGAGACAGTTGAGTTCTGAATGACAGGAGCAGATGTACTGTGTCTTGCTCCTAAGAGTTATTAGTAATGATCCTTAACCAGTAATGTAGACTGTACTTTGTACAAATGCTTATTCTGTCTAGTCTCATTAGTTGTCTATTCTCTCCCACTGATTATGACTTAGACCCTAAATTCATTGCGGAGAGAGGTGCGTTGGTAGCAGTGAACAATGCAAATCAGAATACCACATTGTGGTGGAGCACTGTCTCTGAGGAGCAAGTTGATTAGTTAAATTCTTCTACAAAGCCCTGAAATGTTCTTTTTCTTTCCTAGGGTTACGGAGAAAGAACAGGGGACTTTGACTAATTTACTGTTTATTGGATCATCTGTTGTGTTTGTGTTAATCCATCACAAACTTTTTCAATTGCCTCTGTTGATCATTACCAATTTAATTGTTAGTTATTGTCTCTCCAAAGCTGACATTTAAAACTCCTCTCGTTCTTGCCCTAAGACCATTAGATGTAGGAGCAGGCATTGCCCATCAGGTCTGCTCTGCCATTACTAAATGTTTCTCCCTGTCAGGGCATTGAATCCTGGTTTCCTGCCTGGCAGGCAAGGATACTAATGAGGAACACACTATACTAGTGAGGAACACATGCAGTTCTTAATTTGCTACCTCAAAAATTTTTGTTGGCTACAAAACGCTTTGAGACATCTGACGGCTGTGATAGGTGCTACATGGAATGAAAATGGCATTTTCTTTTGTACACTCTCAAATATTTTTGCACCTCCACAGACTCATTTCTTCTTTAATTCTTTGCAACAAACTTTCCTTCCACTTTTAAAAATCAACCTTTGTTGTTCACTTATTCATTCATGGGATATGGGTAGGACATCGAGTATAGAGGTCATGTTGCGGCTGCACAGGACATTGGTTAGGCCATTTTTGGAATATGTCTGCAATTCTGGCCTCCCCGCTACAGGAAGGATGTTGTGAAAATTGAAAGGGTTTAGAAAAGATTTACAAGGATAGTGTCAGGGTTGCAAGGTTTGTACGATAGGGAGAGGCTGAATAGGCTGGGGTTGTTTTCCCTGGAGCATCGGAGGCTGAGGGGTGACCTGATAGAGGTTTATAAAATGATGAGGGGTGTGGATAGGGTTAATAGTCAAGGTCTTTTCCTTGGGATGGAGGACTCCAAAACGAGAGGGCATAAGTTCAAGGTGAGAGAGTCAAGATTTAAAAGGACCTAAGAGACAAATTTTTCACACAAAGGGTAGTGCATGTATGGAATGAGCTGCCAGAGGGGGTGCTGGATTCTGGACCGGTTACAACATTTAAAAGTCATCTGGATGGGTACATGGATAGGAAGGGTTCAGGGGGATATAAGCCAAATGCTGACAATTTTTTTTTCTGTTTTCTGCAGCAGGAAGAGTGGGAGCTTGGACTAGGTGCCTGCTGGGAAAGATGAGTCACTAATTTAAATCTGTACATTTGACATTGGAGAGTAGAGGTTTCTGGGAGAGGAGGGATTTTCTCTCCCCCTCAGCTGTATAAGTGAGTGTTTTCTAAACCTGAGACCCTACCCTTGTAGGGCTTCCCAACCATCGACCTCCTCTAACCTTAAACACCAGGGACACATTCTCTTCTTTTTTACTTTCTGACAAGGGAACTAGAAGGGATGGCAGTGCAAAGAGAGGAATGTTCCTCCTGCATGATGTTTGAGGTAAGGGATGCCATTAGCAACCCATCCAAGTACATCTGTAGAAAGTGCACGCAACTCTCGCTCCTCTAAGACCGCGTTAGGGAACTGGAGCGGGAGCTGGATGAACTTCGGATCATTTGGGAGGCAGAGTCTGTGATAGATAAGAGTTACAAGGAAGTAATTACTCTGAGGCATGAAGAAAGCTGGATTAACTGTTAGAAGGGGGGAGAAAACAGTCAGTGCAGGGATCCCCTGTGGTCGTTCACCTGAAAAACAAACATTTTTTTGATTACAGGTGAGGGAGTACGACCTACCAGAGTGCAGGTCTCTAGCACAGAGTCTGTCCCTGTTGCAGAGAAGGGAAGGGGGGAAAGGAGGAGAGTGTTAATCATTGGCAACTCAATAGTTAGAGGGTCAGATAGAAGGTTTGTTGGGAATGAACGAGACTCACGGTTGGTGTGTTGCCTCCCAGGTGCCAGGATCCTTGATATCTCAGATCGTGTCATTGGGGTCCTGAAGGGAGAGAATGATCAGCCTCAAGTCGTGGTCCACATAGGTACCAACGAATAGGAAGAAAGGGAGATAGGGATGTAAGGCAAGATTTCAGGGAGCTGGGGTGGAAGTTGAGAGCTAGAACAAACAGAGTTGTTATCTCTGGTTTGTTACCCGTGCCACGCGATAGCGAGGCAAGGAATAGGGAGAGATCTCAGCTGAATAAGTGGCTGCGGGGATGATGCAGGAGGGAGGGTTTCAGGTTTATGGATAATTGGGGCTCATTCTGGGGAAGTTGGGGAGTCCTCAAACAGGACGGTCTTCATTTGAACCAAAGTGGTACTTCCGGGTGGGAAATTTGTTAATGCTGTTCAGATGGGTTTAAACCAGCTCAGCAGGGAGTTGGGAACCTGTGGTGTTTTTCCAGTGCACAGAAGCACATGAGTAGGGAGGGCATGAACAGGATTTCACAGTCACAGATGTGTGCTGGCAGACAGCAAGCTGGTTTGAAGTGTGTTTACTTCAACACCAGGAGTATCTGGAACAAGGTAGGTGAGCTTGCAGCATGGATAGGTACCTGGGACTTCGATGTTGTGGCCATTTCAGAGACATGGATAGAGCAGGGTCAGGAATGGATGCTACAGGTCCCAGGGTTTAGAACTTTCATTAAGATCAGGGAAAGTGGTAAAAGAGGGGGAAGTGTGGCTTTGTTAGTCAAGGACGGTATAACAGTGGCTGAAAGAACTTTTGACGAAGACTTGTCTTCTGAGGTGTTAGGGGCTTTGGTTAGAAAGGTCAAGGAGAAGAGAGGTCACACTGCTGCAAGTTTTATATAGGCCTCTGCAAAGTTCCAGGGATCTGGAGGAGAGGATTGGCAAAATGATTCTGGGTCGGAGTGAAAGGAACAGGGCGGTCATTGTGGGGGTCTTTAACTTCCCCAACATTGACTGGAAATGCAATAACTCTAGTACGTCGGATGGATCAGTATTTGTCCAATGTGTGGAGGGGGGTTTCCTGACGCAGTATGTCGAAGGGCCGACAAAAAGGGAGGCCACATTGGATCTGGTGATGAATCAGGCCAGGTGTTTGATTTAGTGTTAGGTGAGCACTTTGGAGAGAGTGATCATAATTTGGTTACATTTAGTTTAGCGATGGAAAGGGATCGGTATATGCCACAGGGCAAGAGTTATAGATGGGGGAAGAGCAATTTTACTGCAGTTAGGCAAGACTTAAGAGGCATAGAATGGAGTAGCAAAATGCAGGGGAGGGGGACAATCGAAATGTGGAGCTGGTTTAAGGAACAGATATTGCGTGTCTTTGATAGGTATGTCCCTGTCAAGCAGGGAGGAAGTGATAAGGTAAGGTAAGGGAATATTTCTCACATGTTTTCGCTCAGGCAAAAGAGAATATTGTAGAGGAGATAACTGAGATACGGGCTATTTGACTAGAAAGGGTTGAGGATTGAAACGAGGTGGTGTTATCAATTCTAGAAAGTGTGAAAGTAGATAAGCTCCCTGGGCCAAATGGGATTTATCTGAGGATTCTCTGGGAAGCTAGGGAGGAGAGTGTGGAGCCTTTGGCTTTGATCTTTGAGTTGTCATTGTCTACAGGTTTAGTACCAGAGGAGTACAAATGTTGTATCCTTGTTCAGAAGGGCAGTAGGGATCACCCACATAATTATAGATGAGTGAGCCGTATGTCTGTCATAGGAAAAGTTTTGGAAAGAACTATAACAGATAGGATTTATGATCATCTGGCAAGCAACAATTTGATAGGAGATAGTCAACATGGTTGTGTCAAGGGCAGGTCGTGTCTCGCAAACCTCATTGAGTTTTTTGAGAAGGTGACCAAGCATGTAGATGAGGGTAGGAGAGTTGCCGTGATGTACGTGGACTTTAGTAAAGCCTTTGATAAAGTTCCACATGGTAGCCTTTTTAGAGAAAATGCAGAGGCATGGGATTGAGAGTGATTTAGCAGTTTGGATTAGAAACTGGCTTTCTGTAAGAAGGCAGCAAGTGGTGGTTGATGGAAAATATTCAGCCTGGAGTCTGGTTACTAGTGGTGTGCCACAAGGATCTGTTTTGGGACCACTGCTGTTTGTCATTTTTATAAATGACTTGGTCGCAGGTATAGGTGGATGAGTTAGTAAGTTTGCAGATGACATGAAAGTCAGTGGGTAGTGTGGAAGGATATTGCAGGTTGCAGGGGGACTTGGAGAAACTGCAGGATTGGGCTAAGAGGTGGCAAATGGAGTTCAATGCATATAAATGTGAGGTTTATGTGATGTTGAGATGAGATGGTTCAGGTGAGGTGATGGAGAGTTACAGATTAGCTAGGAAGGATTTAAAGAGAGAGTTAAGAAGAGCAAGGAGGAGACATAAGCAGTCTTTAGCAGATAGAATAGAGGCAAATCTTAAAGGTTTCTACCGGTATGTGAGGAATAAAAGGATGACTAGGGTAGTAATAGGCCCAGTCAAAGACAGAAATGGGAAGTTGTGTGTGGATCCTGTGGAGATCAGAGAGCTGCTAAATGAATATTTTTCATTTCTTTTCGCTCAGGAAAAGGAGGATATTGTAGAGAAGACGGAGATACGGGCTATTCACTTTAGAAAGAATAACGGGAAGGCAGAATACTGGATCAATGGAAAGATTCTTGGTAGTGTGGATGTGCAGAGGGATCTTGGTGTCCATGTACATAGATCTCTGAAAGTTGCCACCCAGGTTGATAGTGCTGTTAAGAAGGCATACGGTGTGTTAGGTTTTATTGGTAGAGGGATTGAGATCCGGAACCGCAATATCATGCTGCAACTGTACAAAATGCTAGTGTGGCCTCACTTGGAATATTGTGTACAGTTCTGGTTACCCTATTACAGGAAGGATGTGGAAGCATTGGAAAAGGTGTTGCTTGGTCTGGAGGGAAGGTCTTATGAGGAAAGGCTGAGGGACTTGAAGCTGTTGTTTTTAGAGAGAAGAAGGTTAAGAGGGATTTAATAGAAACATACAAGATGATCAGAGGATTAGATCGGGTGGACAGTGAGAGTCCTTTTCCTCGGATGATGATGTTGGCTTGTACGAGGGGGCATAGCTGCAAATTAAGGCGTGAGAGATTTAAGACAGATGTCAGAGGCAGGTTCTTTACTCAGAGAGTGGTAAGGGTGTGGAATGCCCTGCCAACCAGTGTAGTTAATTCAGCCATATTAGGGGCATTTAAACAATCCTTGGATAAGCATATGGATGATGACGGGATAGTGTAGGGGGATGGGCTTAGATTAGTTCACAGGTTGGCCCAACATCGAAGGCCAAAAGGCCTGTTCTGCGCTGTATTGTTCTATGTTCTATGTTCTAAATGGGGCTGGATTAATTTCGGATATCTGGTCGGCATGGATGGGTTGGACTGAGGATCTGTTTCCATCTATACAACTCTATAACTCTATGATTGTATGGATGTTGCTGGCTTGGCCAACATTTATTACCCATCTCTGGATGTCACTGAGAGACTTAACCATGGGATTAGACAGACACATAATATCATGTTGTCCAGGCAGAACAAGCAGGGATACTAACAAAGATTTATTTCTGTGCTATTCCTTTTTAAGTTACACAACTTGCAAAGGCTATTTCAGAGTGCAGTTAAAAGTTAGCCACATAGTGTGAGTCTGGAATAAGAATAGCAGTTTCCTTCCCTAAAGGACAGTAGTGAACTGGATAGGTTTAATTGCAATTGTTTCATGGTCATCACTGGGCTTTTAATTATTGACTTTCATTGAACTGAAATTTGAACCAAGGGCCTTGCAGCAGTACCCTAGTCTCTGGATAACTAGTCCAGTGAGAATATCATTAGGCAAACACCTCCCCCATTTGAGCTCCTCTTCCAGTCACAGTACCCTGTGCTATTAACCTCAGTCTGTGACCCAACTTGCCCAATGACATTGAAAAGAAGCAGATTCAGGTTTAGGCTCCAGATACCTTCTGTCAAATGAAGAGAAAATCCTGTTTCAACTTGTGATGCTGACTTTGTTCCTTTTCTGTGGAAAGAAGAAATTATTTGAAATTCAAATTTAGGTTGGAATGCATGTAAGGTTATATTTTCATCTGTTTGCAGGATGCCAGGTCCAAATGAATTTTATTAATTATGTATTGAGAGAAAATAATGCTGTAAATACAAGTGTCTGTTACTACTCTCCTGTAGGCATTTAGCTCAAGCCTACGTGTTTACAGTCTCATTAATGAAGGTGGAGGCTTGCATGGGGAAAGCTGTAACAAGCTCAATGTTTTGTAGAATGACTTCGTAAGATTTGCTTAACAAGAATTTGGGTCACATAACACCAAGTCCATGGAGAGTTTAGATTTGGTTCCAAAGACTGATTTCCGTACAACTGAAAATGTTGTGACAAAAAAATGAAGCTAACTCTTGCCTGATTGCAATGCTTGAACTTTAATAAAGGGAACTGAGATTATATTGGAATGCAACTCTAGTTGCACTGCGGCGAGAATAGAATGTACAGTTCTGGACTTTATTTCAGGGGAAAGATGGGATACATGGAGAGCGGGTTTATGAGGATATTGCCAGGACTGGAAATCTTTAGCCATGAAGAATGATTGGATAGGCTGAGATAATTTTCCTTGGGACAGTGGTGATTTAATTGAAGTGCATGGGGAAATGCATTAATGGTAATTGGTGGAAGGAGAAGAGAGACACAAACACATTTTCACTCAGAGGATGGCGAGAACATGGAATTCATCGCCTGAAAGGGTGACGGGGGCAAAAAAAACTCTCATCAGATTTCAAAAGTATTTACTTTTGAAGTCTACTTGGAAAGCTGAGACCTGCAGGATTGGAGATTTGCAAGGTGGGATTAGATGTGCTCATTCTTTGTCAATTGGCAAGGACAAGATGAGTTGGGAGAAATCAAGATGAAGAGAGGAAGCTGGTGAGAAGCGAACGAGGAAGATTCTGGGTCGGCTCAGTCCCCACAACTGAGAAGGGCATCGTAGACTGAGGCTCCACTGTTCAGGATACAGGTTTGTAAAATGAGCGAATAGTGCCTGCAGAGTTATAATGCAGGTATGTTTTGTAGCTGTAGTCTGCTAGGAATGGAGAGTGGGAGTGAGACACCTGAGTTTGGTGATTAGTGGGTAAGGCTGTGTAACCAACAGCACAGATTGTTGTTGGTAGGTGATAAGATTGATTTAAGATGATAACGTTATAATGGTAGGAAATCTCAGCCCCATGGAATGCTCCTTTTGCAGTAATGTAAGAAATCTGGAACACTTACAGTGTCCATGATGACTGTATGCGGGAAGTGTGTTCAGCTGCAGCTCCTGATTTACCAAGGAGTGCCTGGAGTTGTAGACGGACTCACTGTGGAGCACTATGTGAGGCTGAGACTATTGTGGATAGCACATTTACTGAGCTGTTCACAGCACCGGTAAGGGCTACACAGATAGGGAAGAGATAGGTGACCACGAGAAAGATGAGTAAATGTGGTCAGGCAGTGCAGGAGTTCCTTGTGGCTATTCCTCTCTCAAACTGATGTACCATTTTGGAATACTGTTGGAGGAATGGCCTCTCAAGGGATAGCAGTGGCACAATGACTGGCAGTATTGTACAGCAGGGAGAGTCAAAGTATAGGGGAGCTGTAGTGATAGGGGACTGTATAGTCAGGGACACAGATAGGTGTTCCTGTGGCTGTGAGTGAAACTCCAGGATGGTGTGTTGTCACCAGGGTCAAGGATATCTCTGAGCGGGTGTAGGATATTCTGAAAGGGGAGAGTGAGCAGCCAGAGGCTGTGGTCTATATTGGTACCAATGGCACAGGCAGAAAGCGAGACGAGGTCCTGCAAAGTGAGATCAGAGACTAAGACAGGAAGTTGAAAAGCTCTAGGGTTGTATTCTCGGGATTACTTCTTGTGTCAGTGCCAGTGAAGCTAGGAATAGGAAGAGAGTAAAGTTAAAGAGCTGGTGTAAGAGAGAGGGCTTTGGGTATGTGGATCTTTGAGTGTCTTCTGGGCCAGATGGAATCTTAACTGGGATGGCACCAATATCCTGGCAGCGAGGTTTGTTAGTGCCACACAGGAAGGTTTAAACCGGTGTGGTGGGCAGGAACCAGAGCAGTATGCCAGCACACGAAATGACCAAGGAGGACTTAGAGACTAAGATCAATAAGACTAAGAGGATGAACAGACAGAGGTTGGTAACTGAACATAACAGGACTGGCGGTCTGAAGCAAATTTGATTTAACGAGAGGCGTTTGACAGGCAAGGCATAGAGCTTAGATTAGTACATATACCCGTGATTTTGTAGTTATTATGGAGACTTGCTTGAGACAGGACAAGACTAAAAGCTTAACATTCTGGGATTTAGATGTTATAGGTGAGATACAGAGGGAAGCATAGGGGTGGGGGAATTGTGTTTCTGTTAAGGGTGAATATCAGAGCTATACTGAGGGAGGACACGTTGAGGGGCTCATCCAGGGAGGTCATATGAGGACAGATCGGGAATAGGAAGTGTGCAATTGCTTTGATGGGATTGTATTACAGGACTTCTAATAGCCAATGAATGGCAGAGGAACAGATATGTGGACAGATTGTGGACAAATGCAGGGACAATGTTGTGGTGGGTGATTTAATTTCCCCGATATTGACTGGGACTCGCTCAGTGCCAGACGCTTGGAATGGGGGAAATTTGTTAGGTGTTTCCAGGACAGCTTTTAAAAACAGTATGTAAATAGTCCAATCAAGGAAGGGGCCGTAATGGACCTGGTATTGGGGAAGGAGCCTGGCCAGGTGATCGAAGTTTCAGTGGGAGAGCATTTTGGAACCAGTGACCATAATTCTGTAAGTTTTAAGTAATTTATGGATCATGATAAGAGTAGTCTTCAAGTAAAAGTAATAAACAAGGGGAAGACAACTGACCACAATGTAGATAGGGTCAGCTGTTTGAGGGTAAATCCACATTTTTTAAGGACTCCTTTAAAGGCCAGTTCATTAGAGATCAGGATCAGCATGTTTCTGTGACACTGTAGATAAGGATGGCAAGATTCAGGAACTTTGGATGACAAGAGAAATTGAGAGTTTAGTCAAGAAAAAGGATGCATATGTAAGGTTTAGGAAACTGAAGACACAGTCCTTGAAGAATACAAAAATAGCAGGAAAGAACTCAAACAAGGAATTAGGAGGGCTAAAATTGGCTATGAAATGTCTTCGGCAAACTGGATTAAGGAAATTCCTGAGTATATATCTATATATGGAGCAAGTGAGTAGGTCCACTCAAGGACAAAGGAGGGAGTTTTTGCATGGAAACAGGGGAAGTGGGTGAGGTCCTTAATGAATTCTTTGCACCAGTATTCACAAAGGAGAAGGACATGGTGGATGGTGAGTCTCAGCAATGGTATATTGATGTTCTAGAATGCGTCAATATAAAAATCGGAGAGTGTGTTGGCTGTTTTGAAAAGCATTAAAGGTAGACAAGTCCCCAAGGATAGGATCTATCCCAGAAAGCTGAGGGAGGCAGGTGAGAAAATTGCTGGGGCCTTGTGTGAAATCTTTGTGTCCTCTTTCATCACAGGAGATGTCCCAGAGGACTGGAGAATAGCCAACACTGTTCCTCAGTTTCAGAATGACAACGGGGACAATCCAATGAGCTTTACATCAGTTAAAGGGAAATTATTGGAGAAGATTCTTATGAGTAGGATTTACTCATATTTAGAAAAATATGGGCTTATTAGTGATAGGCAGCTTGGCTTTGTGCAGGGAAGGTGATGACACAAAAGATTGATTGAGTTTCTTGAGGAAGTGACAATGATGAATGATGAGGGCAGGGTGGTAGATGTTGTCTGTATGGACTTTAGCAAGGCCTTTGATAAGATCCCCCGAGGCTGATACAAAAGGTGAAGTCACATGGGATCCATGGTGAGCTGTAAGATGGATGCAGAACTGGCTTAGTCTTAGAAGACAGAAAGTAGATAGACTGGAAGGATACTTTTCAGACTGAAGACCGGTGATAAGTGGTGGTCTGCAGGGATCAATGCTGGGACCCCTGTTGTTTGTATGTGGAGGAGAATGTAGTAAGTTCTGATGAGTAACTTTGTGGATGACACAGAGATTGAGGGAAGTGTGGATTGTGGGAAGGGTTGCCAGAGGTTACAGCAGGATATAGATAGGCTGGAGAGTTGGACAGAGAAATGACAGAAGGAATTTAATCTGGACAAATGTGAGGGGATGTATTTTGTGAGGTCTAATGCAGGTGGCAAGTCTACAGTAAATGGCAAAACATGAATAGCTACAGAGGGATCTAGACATACAGGTTCCCAGTTCCCAGAAAGTAGCAACACAAGTGAATGAGATGGTTAAATGGGCACATGGCATGCTTGCCTTCATCAGTCAGGGTATAGAGTATAAAAATTGGAAATTACATTGCAGCTGTAAAGAATTTTAGTTAGGCCACATTTGGAATCTTGTGTACAGTTCTGGTCGTCACACTATCAGAAGGACGTGGTTGCTTTGGAGAGGGTACAGAAAAGGTTTACCAGGATGTTGCTTGGTATGGGGGGTACTAGCCATGAAGAGAGATTGGAAAAACTTAAGTTTCTTTTCACTTGAACATTGGAGGCTGAGGGGCAATGTGATAGAAGTTTACAAAACTATGAGGGGCATGGATAGAATGGATAGTCAGATTCTTTTTCCCAGGATGGAAAAGTCAATTACTTGGAGACAAGGGGTTAAATTAAAAGTGGGTAAGTTTAAAGGGAATGTGAGAGGCAAGTTTTTCACTTAGATTGTGGTAAGTTCCTGAATTGCATTGCTAGAGAATGTGCTGGAGGTGTTACAATAGCAATGTTTAAGAGAAGTTGTGACAGATATATAAATAGAGGGAATAGAGGGATACAGGCCATGTAAAGGCAAAAGGGTTTTAGATTAGAAAGGCATCAAGTGTTGGCACAGCCTTGATGGGCCGAAGGGCCTGCTCCTGTGTTGTACTGTTCTTTGTTCTTTGCGCGGAATGACCTCCATCCGTGTCATAAATTTACTTTGACATAATTCTACATTTTGGCTCTAGGAAATGACCTACATGCGATGCATAAGACAGTAAGTCCAGAAAATTATTTGTTAAGAGTAGATCTTGGGGAAAGGAAAAGTTGCATTTACAGGGCACCTCACCAAATGTCAGAGTGCACCAAAGCACTTTACAACCAACCAAGAACACTTGGAGTGCAGTCACTGTTCTAATGTAGGAAACACAGCAGCTAATTTTCACCCACAAACAGCATCTTTACAACAGATTATCTGGTCACTATCACAGGGAGAAAGTGAGGACTGCAGATGCTGGAGATCAGAGTCGAAAAGTGTGGTGCTGAAAAAGCACAGTAGGTCAGGCAGCATTCGAGGAACAGGAGAGTAGACATTTTGGGCATAAGCTCTTCATGCTGTTTTCCCTGGAGCGTCGGAGGCTGAGGGGTGACCTTATAGAGGTTTACAAAATTATTCCTGAACCATTAGGTACAAAAAAGTAACTGTGCATTAATTTTTGGGAGAAACATCTTTTAACTTTGTTCAACAAATATTTATGCATTCCTTTTCCCTTCGGTGCAAGTCGTCTGGTTCAGTTTAATTAAAGGAAATAGAAGCAAAACTCTGATGTTGTGTGATATGGCGCTGTGCCCAATCCTTGAGCTTTCTGGAGTACTTTGGCACACATTGCTAACATTTATCCTTTGGACCCTGATTTCATTAATTATTCATTCCTGAGTGTTGTGCCAGTTAAATCGAATCAGTGTATTCTCTCTGATTTAACGTGGGGGAAATGTTAATCTGGTCTCCATGCTACCGTGTAATGACATCAATGCACATACTTTATCTTACAGCTACCTTTTGACAGGTGTCACCAAGGTCTCAATGAGCACCACACTTGCATCTGAGTCAGAATGTCACGGATTTGAGTCCCACTGCATGGCTTCAGCACAAATACTCCGATGAAGTATTCATGGGAGTGCTGCACTGTTGGAGCTGCCATCTTTCAGATGCCAGTCTAACTAAACTCAAGCCCTGTCAGCACACTGTGAAAGATCCCAGGGGACCATTCTAAAAACAGCTATATGACTCAATGACTCTAAGAGCATTTTCTCAGGTGTAATGGCCAATATTTCGACATAGAATCACAGAATCCCTACAGTTTGGAAGCAGACCATTCGGCCCTTTGCACCGAAGAGCACTCAATGTTACAAAGCAATTCTAAGACACAGTGCTTATTAAATGCAGAAAAATTAGGTTAATTCTCTTTGAACTTAAAGTTACTTTTAAGTTGGGAATGGTAATAATAATTTTATGAAAGATCATGTTGACAATAAGGCTGCTTGGTTAAGTCTCTTTCTTAGGTTTAGAATAGTTAGATGCTTGCTTTTGACCAACACAGACTCGATGGGCTGAAGAGCCTTTTCCTGTGCTATGGACTTCTATGGCTATGACTCTATGAAATTGCAAGTATTTTACTGCAAGTATTTTACAACATGTTAATGTTGTAGGATCCTGTGGTCGTGGAAGATGCCATATAAAGGCGTATTCTATCTACTGCATGCATGCAGTTATTGGTTGGGGCTGTGCCTGCAGACCTACATGAACAGCTTCCAGACTATGAGAAAACCACTTCTTCCTGAAACAGTTCTGCAACACATGGAAATCATTACGTGTTGAAGTGAGGTTAAAAAGATGCCAGCATGGAGGGACAGGTCCCCTGATGGCTTTTGGTGGTCCGAGTATTACAAAACAGTCCACCTCCTCCACACAGATAATCCTTACCCGAATGACCAAAGATGTTAATTATAAAACAAGATCTTGATGCATACTTGTGAAAGCAACTATATTTTCAAATGGACACTTACCATTGGCAACAAGACTAGGTATCAATGAATCTCCATGTTGGTAAAACTGACAGTTGCTGGAAGAGGGTTGGTTAGTTCCTTTGGTTGGATGGCTGGTCTTTATGATGTAGAGTGTTTTCAACACCATGTGCTTAATTCCCACTGCGGCTATGGTTACCATGCAGGAGTCTCCTTCTCAGTCTCTCCCCTTATCCAAGGCGCAGTGATCCTCAGGTCAGACCACTACCAGTCAGCTCTCTCTAATGAGAGAGCAGCCCCGTGGTCAGGTAGGATGATGGTGACTTTAGCATTCATTCACATTCACTGTAAAGTCAAGATAGGCTGTTATCTTTACACCAGAAAGCAATTGGTGAAGCTCAAACTGTCACATAAGTGTTTTTAAATAGGTTATCACTGCTCCCCTACTCATAACAAACTGCCTATCCATATGCCAAGGTCAGATTAGGACAGAAGGTGAGAGGATATTCAGGAGGGAATTTGAGGTCCAGCAATGACTGGTATTTATGCCACGTTCCTCACATTGAAAAAACACCTGAGCATCTCAAAGAAGAGCTGAGTGGCAGAAAAGGAAAGACCAGATGGCCGAGTGAGAGGGAGTATTGGTCAGGCTTTGAAAGCAGGAAGTGAGGAGGGAAAGTCCAAAGCATAGTAAAGGGAATTTTCAGAGAGTGGCTGAGGAAAAGGGAAGACGGCAGGGGAGATGAAAGTGTTCGGAGGTCATAGAAATGAAAGATTGAAATGGGAAGGGGACTAGTTATGATTAGATTAGATTACTTACAGCCTGAGGTGGGAATTGAACCCGGGTCTCTGGCGCTGTGAGGCAGCAGTGCTAACCACTGTGGCACAGTGCCGCCCATCTTGTAGACATAGAGTGACCTCTGACACTGGAAAGTGATCTGGAATGGAAAACAGCCTAGGATACCAGCCCAAGACTCCCTAACCGATGCCAGAACAACCATCAGGAAATGTTACGCAGATTAGGAGTCCTTTGGCGATCTCTGCAGAAACTATAGGTCAGCTTTGGGTGTCAAACAAACAATGTTTCATGCAAGTATCTTTGGGAGTTGAGCTACAGACAACCAAACAAATCTCAATCAATATTAAAACACCACCACAGTAACTTTGATTTAAATGGAAACAAAGTGATTTAAAGGTACATTCAAGAAAGTGGCAATTTAAGAGATTTTGTGTTAAACATGGTTGACTCTCAACTGCCTGAAATAATACCACAAAGACCTGTACCCTGTCACCAAGTCACCTTTAGTTACACATACATAGTACATGACACTGACCCAGCTAGACCAGAGCCAGCTCCTCAAATGAGCAGAGCCCCTGACACTCCTGGTTATTATTTTTTAATTAAACAATACACAGTTTACAAAACAATTAACATTAACAGCTGTATACAGAGAAACAGCAATTTTACAAGGGAGAGGAGCAGCAAAGCCAGGCCCCAAACCCTTGCGTTCAACCAGCTTTCAGGGGAATGAGAACAAACCTCAAATCCCAGTTTCAATCATTACAAACAGTAACAATGACAATACATACAAGACAGTCTAGTTACATAAAAACAGTGCATACAATACAGACCACCAGAAACCCAGTAAGCCATACCCCGCTTTCCCACCCACCTTCCGGCTCTCGGTCCACCCCATGCCCCTTCCAATTCTCGGTCCACCCTGACACACCTTTCGACCACCTCTAGGACGGCCCGCCCTGGTACCCGCCCGGGATGACAGCAGTCAGGACGGCCTACCCACCTTCCAGCTTCACTAACCGCCGACACTTCTGTTTATATCCGTCATCAAGGACTCCCTGATGGGACCAGGTCAACAGCCCCAATCGGGGGAATTCATATTCTATGAGCTCCATCTAGCTGACCTTTGTTGCAATCACTGCACTGTCCTTTGGGTAATTAGGAAAGGCCAAGAAATGCTGGCATACCCAGTGACACCCTCATCCCATGAATGAAAAAAAATTGAGATCATTAGCAGAAAATGGAGGGAAAGTTCAGCTTCCTACAGGCCCATACAGCTGTCTGGAGAGCTGCTGTCTTCCAGATGAGGCATTAAGCCAAGGTCCTGTCATCCCTCTTGGGTTAGTGGGATGTCCTGAAGTTGTGAAAGGTTTTCTTTCTTTACTTCCTTTCTCCATACCGGCTTGTCCCTTGCCCCCTGCCCTTTATCTGACACTGAGGTGTAGCACTGAGGGAATGCTGCACTACTGGAGGTGCTGTCCTTTGAGGCTGAGACTTTAAACTGAGGCCCGGGTTGCTTGTTCGGATGGGCATAATAGATCCCAGGGCAATATTTCTAGCCAATATCCATCCCTCAAATAACATCAAGAAAAGCAGATTATCCAATCATGACCCTAATGCTGTGTGTGAGAGCTGGGTGAGCTAAAGCATAGCAATGACTACAGTTCAAAAGTTCCTGGTTGGTTGAAGGCGATTGTGGAATGTTCGGTGACCACAGAAGGCATCATATAAATGCAAAGCCTTTTCTTAATCCCTCCCTCTCTTCCTTCTTTCCTTGACTGCTGTCAGTACAACATACTATCTGCCTTTTCTTTCAGTTTTTCATTTCCAGCCCACTTCAGCCACAGCATTCCCCGTACTTAGGTATTCCGCAGTCAATTCCTGAAGAAGGGCTTATGCCCGAAACGTCGATTCTCCTGCTCCTTGGATGCTGCCTGACCTGCTGCGCTTTTCCAGCAACACATTTTTCAGTTTCGATTCCGCAGTCAATGGAAAAGATCCAGGAATATAAAACAAAGAGATGAAAAGGAAGCTGTACATCCATAAGGAGAATATTGATGTTTCTTTGATGTTCCTCTTCTGTCATCACGCTGGAGCTTAACCATCAGGGGCTAATGGGAGTCTGTTTTCACACCAGAAACTCTCCCTCTGATCTGAGAGGGCAGGCTTGTACAGTGAAACCCAGAGGATACTGGTCCCTCAGATCATACAGCTATTTTCAGCTCTCCTGTGTGAGTTAACATATACCTCCTGGAGTTCCAACACAAACCAAACTTGACTCTTAAGGGTGAGGACTTTCTGAAACTTTAGTAATCCCCAAGAGCAATCTTCAGTTCCATTTGCCTTCCTTCTTTTTCTTTCAACAATATGCCCTTGAAATAACACCCTCAGGCACCTAGCCTGGAGTGTGTGTTCTTTGGTACAAACACTATTGCATTGATGATTACACAGTAACCTGCTTGTGTAAGGTTAATTGGGGTTTGTAAGAGGAATCCAGGCCACAGCTGTTCTCTCCTCACTAATCCAGTTGGGGATTAAAAGTTTGATTTATAATTCATTCACACAGGTAATAGGTTGGTTCCAGTGAAGAAAAGCTAAAGATCAGCGCAGATGTTGCCTTAGATTTAATGAGCAAACAGATGGTGCTGTGGGGAATACAATTGTTCATGAGAAATACTCGGGAGTATTAACCCTTGAATACCTGATGGAATTCACATGCTCAGCTGTAGCAAGGAGAGGTCCAAAAATAAACCACACTTACAATGAGCTGTTTATTTCATTCCTACTAGGCAATATCATTAAGGAAATATCAGTTTAGTATTTATCTGCAAATCAATGGGATTGAAAAATGGACAGGATAAGGAATATATAGAAAATGCAATACAGAACAGGTCCAACTACTCTCTGTCAGGCTTATGCTCCACTTACAAATCCTTCCACCATTTTCACCTCCCTCAGCTAAATCTGAGGGGTGAAATCATGACTTGTGAGAATTGACGCCAACTTTAACTTGGACAACTTTGACTTTTGGATGAGATGTTGGACTGAAGTTATGTTTCCTTCTCTGATCGCCTTGATGATTTGTGACAACATTCAAAAATTGAGTGATGATTTCTCCTACTTTAATTCATTCATGGGATGTGGGCGTCGCTGGCTGGGCTATTATTTATTGCCCTTATATAGATACCCTTGAAAAGGTGGTGTTGAGCTGCCTTCTTGAACTACTGTTCTTGAACCATGTCCTATAGGTAAAGCCACAATGAGATTAGGGAGGGAGTTCCAAGCGTTTTACACAGTGACACTGAAGGAAGGATGATATATTTTCAAGTCACAGTTTAAGTTTATAGGGAAGGCTATTTAGGGCTAAGATGAGGAGACTTATCTTTACCTAGAGAGTGGTGAGCCTGTAGAATACTGCACCAAAGAAAGCACTTGAGACCAAAACATTGAATAATTTCAGGAAGGAGTTAGCTATAGTTCTAAAGTGATCAAAGGATGTGGAGAGAAAGTGGGAAAAGGGTTCTGGGTTGAATGACCAGACATGATCATATTGAATTCTGGAGCAGGCTCAATGGGTCAAATAACCTTTTATGATCTTGCTGCGAACAAATTGGTGACCTTGTTTTTCCACACAAGTGTCAAATACCTTAAAGTAATTAAGTTTAGGCATATCCTTCAAATTAAGTTCGTTTTCTGAGATGAAAAGGTAATAGTTGGCACATTTTACAAGACGTTTAAAAATCAAATAATGTTAACATATCAAGATGGCTAAACACCAATTAATCTATTGGATGAGAATGTGCTATTTTTCAAGTCATTACTAACAATTTTAAGTCAGCTTGCTCACAAAAGAATGGATACCCTAGTTAAATATGATTAACTTGCCTGATTTCTCACTTAGTTAATGAAACTACAGCCTTAAATACAGTGGGAACACTTCTTCATACAGAATATCAACAATTATGTGACACCATGCTGTCTGATTTTTTAGATTCATGGAAAACTTTGCATTTGCGATTGTTTAAAATAATTTTACTAGAATCTAGAACTGTGGCTTAACCAGCAAAATTCAAAGTGCAGTTTGAGCACATAAAAACTGAAACTCTGCGTCACTGTACTTGCAAAGTAATTCAATGTGTGAAGTACATTTAGACATCTTGCTGTGATAATATGCCATGTAATTGTAAGTAATATTGTGAAAAATGTGTTCAAATCATGGAGTGTGAAAGAAATCAAAAGACATAGAGATCTACTTAGGTAGTACAGCTGGGTGGAATCTACCCAGCTCCTCAATAGTTTGGGCTATGGTGAAGAATGTGAGAAAATTGGGTGAGATATCCAGTGAGGGCCTTTCTCAATATTGAGATATAAGACCATAAGATATGGAGCAGAATTGGGCTATTCAGCCCCTTGAGTCTGCTATATCATTCAACCATAGCTTTGATATTTCTCAACCTCACCTCCTGCCTTCTCCCCATAACCCTTGATCTCCTTCCTCATCAAAAGCCTAAGCATCTCTGTCTTAGATACTCACAATGACTTGGCTTCCAGATCCCTCTGTGGCAATGTATTCCACAGACTCATCACCATCTGGCCAAAGAGATTTCTCCTCATTTCCTTTCCTAAGGTTTGTTCCTTAACTCTGAGGTTGAGGTTGTGCCTTTGATCCCAATCTCTCCTACCATTGGAAATATCAAGTGTTCAACATTGAGACAAAATTCTAAGCAGCATAGCGGACCCTAGATAGAGGTTCCTCTAGCCCATGTCCAACAGAGTTCACCCAAAAACCTGCTGGGCTACCTATCTGTCTTGGGCCTTCCCCTTCTGCAGTTAATGTAATAGTGCTGGGGGCATTGTGGCTCTTAAATGGCCCTTATAAGACACATGGACATAATTAGATCTCCACTGAATCCCTCGCGGAATACATCTGGTGTGTAGGAACACTTGAAGAGGTGCTACTGTAGTGTCAATGCAGAATCATGTGTAGGTAATAAGGTTGTTATAAACCAGTGTGCAAATAAATTAAAGGTGTTTTTGAAATTTTAAATCAAGCAATTTATAAATATCACCAGGCCTCCCTACTTATAAATCTGCGTCAATTTATATTTAATAGAAGGATAATAGTTTCTCGCATGCCCAGATCTAAGGCAAGTTGCCAATGGGAATGGAAAGTGCTCCAGTTGAGACTGTAACTTTGAGGTACCATGAGGTTAATCGCTGGTGCTCACTGCCAAGCGTACTGCATTGGTTTAACAGTACATCTGGATGTGCAACTATTTTAAGCAGTCGGCTTTTCAGCAATAGCGTGTTAGATTTTTTTCAAAGGTGCGAGTCAAAAAAGTGTTCTTCTGGCTTCCAAGAGACATTGCCCCTTTATTATAGATGGGCATCGGTAGGCTCATATGGCTGGATGGCTGGATGGTGAGTGATGCCACAGTGTGGGTTGAGTTCCTGCACTGGCTAAGGTTACCATCAAGTTCTCACCTTCTCAACCTCTCCCCTCGTCTGAGGCGTGGTGACCCTCAGGTTAAACCATGATCAGTTCTCCCTCTCTCTCCAATGAGAGAGCAGCCTATGGTCCTCTGGAACTATTCTAACAAGCACACACATTTACTTTTGATATGAAAGCATCATATGTTTTCCTAGTTGTGAGTGCTTCCATTGCCTGTGAAAAAGGCACTGAACATAAGAAATCAGTAATATTGTCTGAATTTCTCAGCTGTTTCAGACTGATAACATGTAAATCTTAGACAAAGTGGTAACTAGTTACCATTGCTCAATATCAATGTGCTTCTTGGATCTGGATTAATCAGAAATGGGCACAAGTCTTACCCAGAGAGCCCCCCTGACTCAATGCTGCCATCAACAATGTCACAATCTTCTACTGTCACTTCATTTACTCACCCTATCCCCATGTCATAGGAACCCTAGAGTGTGGAAACAGACCATTCGGCCCAACACGTCCGTGCCAACTCTCCGAAGAGCCTCACATCAACTCTCCTGCTCCTCAGATGCTGCCTGATTTGCTGTGCTTTTTCCAGCGTCATGCTTTTCCACTCATGCCCCTACCCTAAACCCTGTAACCCTGAATGTACTTTAATTTCTTTTACGCTCCAATTTATTCCAATCTCAGTCTTGATTCTACTCAACTCCGCAGCGTCCATTTGGTGGAGAACTCTAAAGATTCGCAAAGTTCTGAATGAAGAAATGTCTCATGGTGGTTTTTAATGGCTGATTCCTTGCCTTGGATAGTGACCGCTAGTTCTAGGCCCTTCAACCCGAGAGACACAATCTCTCACTGCCTACGTTGTCATGCCTTCGAATAATGTTATAAGTTTCAATGAGATGATGCTACACAGCCAGCAAACTGCCCATCAGTTCAGAACAAACCTGCCCCTTCATTCATGATACCTCTGGCACATTCACAATACCTCTCTTCTCTCAAACCAAGCAGAGGTGGAAGCACTGCAAATGATTGGACTATCGTCTGATTATTGGTATTTCATGTGTACTAATGTGTAGCTTCATGTGTACTAATACTAGAAAAAGATTAGGTTTGGGTAATCTCACAGTATTTGTGGAAGAAATGTAGGAAGAGAAATGCAACTGGATTAGTGATACTAATACTGTGGCTACAAGAGCAGGTCAGAGGCTGGGAATCCTGCAGTGAGTAGCTCACTTCTTGACTCCCCAAAGCCAGTCGATCATCTACAAAGGACACATTAGGAGTGCAATGGAATACTCGCTACCTGACCGGATGTGTGCAGCTCCAACAACACTCAAGAAGTTTGACAGCAAGAAAGCAATCTACTTGATTAGCATTGGCAGACATTTACTCTGTCCACCAATGACATGCAGTAATGACTGAAAGTGGCATAAGGTGGTTATGAAGGCGTACATGACTTGCATTTATTGCCTATCCTTAACTGCTATTGTGAATGCAATGATAAGCTACTGTCTTATATGGGTCTATGCAGTGAATTTATTCCCCTCGCACACTTAGACAGGGACTGTTAGGATTTTGACCCAGTGTCATGCTGGCTGACCTATTTTAGCTCCATGGTGTCATCCTGTAGTAGGGAAAATACCATTGAATCTGGGGTGCCAGAAATAGAGTTGAACTGAATACTCGCATTAATTTGCATGCAGCATGTTGGCCTCTGAACTGTGAGGTTCAGAGCCCACCCCAGGTTCCGAGCTCAGGCTCTGGGAGGGAAAGCTCAGTTGCAGCGAGGCTTCAGGCCCCTTCTATCAGACGACCAGTGAATGAGCTGATTATCTGCCAACTGTTCAAGGAACATAGAACAATGTTCAACAAAGATGTTAAGACAGCCACCAGAAACATCTCAGCAATGGGGAGTGAGAAGTTGAGAAGGATGGAGATGAAGGTTTACTCCATTTATTTCTATGTGGACACTGGCATCTCCTCCAGGGCTGTGAGTATGATGAACTGCTTTGTGAATCATACTTTCAAGCACAGCGGGGAAGTTGACTCCTTCTTGCTCCTTTACAACAAGTGTCACACTGGGATAACCTTTGTATGCCTGTAGTTGCTGTGAGCTGGTGATGTTGGAAAGTTCCAAGTTTCTGATCGAGCGTTCCAATTCCAAGTAGAACCTCACAACGTGTTGGAATAAAACTCACAGAAGAACACATTCCAAAATGGCATGATCACATCTGTGGGTACTTTACTTCTAGTTCCAGGCCAGTTTATTCAAACACAATGCAACCTCTTTTGAAAGAATAATGGAGTTCTTTTAGTTAACATTTACACAAAGCCAGTTTATAGTCTAACTGGTTTATTTGGAAGTAGCTAGCTACCTGAAGAAAGAGCAGTGATCTGAAAGCTAGTTCTTTCAAATAAACCTGTTGGACTATAACCCTGGCATTGTGTGATTTTTAATTTTGTGCACCCCAATCCAACACTGACACCTCGACATTGGCGTTCTTTTGGTTTATTTGCCAACATTGCTTCTAATATCCACATGGATTATTCATTTTATTTCTTGCTTCTGCAACCCTAAAGAGGTCAGATCGTCTGTATGCATAACAACTGTAGCTATGCTTCAGAAACAATTCTTAGGGGACCAAAGCTATCAGAAGAAGGCTGAAGAATGGGGTTGAGAAACATATCAACCATGATCCAATAATGGGACAGACTCAATGGGCCAAATGGTTTAATTCTGCTCCGCCATATCTTATGGGGTTATGGTGGTGAAGCAATTTGGGGTTTTCCAAAGAAGCAAAAGGCACCATATAATGACTTTGTTCATTCTTTCAAAGTCAAATGAATGATTCTCAGTCTTCTTGGTAATCTGATGTTGGATTGATCCACTATTTTGACAACACCAAGTCTTAGATACATGAATCTGGAGCAAAGAAGCATTATCTTAAGATCAGCAAAGGGCCACTTGGGAGTGTAATCGAAATGCACATTTTCTCACAAAGGATACTTGAAATCTGAAATGCTATTCAGAGACTATGGATGATGGATTAATTTGGAGCTTTCAAGACTGAGATTGATAGATACTTATCAGTTCAGAGATATTGGTCAAAGATGAATCAATGGAAATGATCCAACTGAATGACAAATAAATTCGAGGGACTGAATGGCCTAATCCTATGGTTATTGTGTCTTTACAAAGATAAACAGGGCATTCCTAAACCCATTCAAGAAAGGATTCGACTCCCCGCCCATTCACTGTTCAAGTTTGCTGAGACCTGACATAGATTCACACAAAAACTAACACTCAAATCCTGACCCCTACTCTCACATATTTGGTTTGAGTGAACTTTGGGAGGTTTCTGTTGACTGGGGGATTGTTGGTGCATGGGGTGGGCTGTGGGCGATGCGAGGGCGGTCTTGAGGGTTGCAGTTTGATCTTCCCTGTATATCTGTAGTTTCCACCTCACCTCAACTATCACTGTGCATCTCATTCTGCATCTGTTATAACTCGCAATCTCTGGAGAAAATAAATTTCAGCACACGCCAGAAAGTTGAAGCTGTTAATCATCACACGTTATGGAATATGACTTGCCAAGGACAAACACATCATCGCGTCGCAAGTGTGGCTTGTCCTTCTGTTCTGATCTGTAAATGACGTAAAAGAAATTCTCAGTGATTCGGAATAAAATAGATGCATCAGAAAGGATGCCGAGGGGAACAAGCAGCCTGATCTCCATTTAAATAAGCTAAGAACTACAATTTAATTTCTTCAGTCAACAGCAGGAGTTGATATACTTTTTTTTCAAGCTGAAGAACCTTTTTGAAGGAATTTACCTAAAATATAAGCTGCTTGGAGCTGCAAAACAGAACAAATTAAATTAAGCAAAGCACCGTTTTAAAAAAAATTGGAATGAAGCGTCAGTAATGTGTTTACGTTTAGAAATGAGTGACTTTTTGTTTTAATGCCCTTTAGAATAGATTTTACAGTAAATGAAACCAGATTATTTCATTTTAAGTTTGTTGGCAAAGTCATGTTCAAAGCACAATGTTTGCTTCAAATGCTCAGAACAAAGACAATTTTCCAGCCCGTAGATTCTTGTGATACAGTCATAGTTTATAATAGCATTCAGAATAATTTATTGTTTCCAGCTATATCAGAAACATTTATGTCACATCCAAAATGTCTGATCCTCGCAGCAGAGCTTAGCTGGAATGATTATGTAAGGATAGAACACCAACAGGCTTATTTCAAGCATGATGCCAATAATTAGTCAAGAAAATAAAAGCATTGAAAAATAAGACCAGGAGCAGGCCATTCATCCCATTGTACATACAACACTATTCATTATAATCATGTCTTATCCTCCATTTCAATGCCATAGTCCCAACTCTATCTTTATACACCTTATTGTGGAGGTCAGTTGGAGGTGAAGAGGATGGGTCTCTCCAGTATTCTGCCCAATACCTGCTCCGCAATTAACACAAAGACACATTATTTGTTCATTATCAATCTGTTGCTTGTGAGATCTTTATCCGTGCAACTCGCTTGCTGTGTTTCCCACATTCAAGTGGTGAGTACCCTCCCAAAGTACCTCATTGACTTGAAGGAAGTTCCTCGAAGGTGAAATTGCAGGTAGACAGGATAGTTGCCTTTTTTGGTCAGTGCATTGAGTATGGGAGTTGGGAAGTCATGTAACAGCTGTATTGGTTAGATCATATGTGGAATACTGCATTCAATTCTAGTCTCCCTGCTGTAGGAACAATGTTGTGAAACTTGAAAGGGTGCAGAAAAGATTTACAAGAATGTTGCCAGAATTGGAGGGTTTGAGCTCTTGGGAGAAGTTGAATAGGCTGGGGCTGTTTTCCCTGGATGTTGACCTTACCGAGGTTGATAAAACCATGAAGGGCATGAATAGGGTGAATTGTGAAAGTCTTTTTCCCAGGGTAGGGGAGTCCAAAACTAGAGGGCATAGGTTTAAAGTAAGAGGGGAAATATTTAAAAGGAATCTGATGGGCAACATTTTCACACAGAGATGAGCTGCCAAAGGAAGTGATGGAGGTTGGCATAACTGCAACATTTAAAAGACATCTGGAGTGGGAAGTGAATAAGAAGAGTTTTGAGGGATATGGCCAAGTGCTGGCAAATGGGACAAGATTAATTTAGGGTATCTGGTTGGCATGGGCGAGTTGGCCCAAAGGATCTGTTTCCATGCTGTACATCTCGCTGACTCTATGACCGTGACAGTGGCTTTAGGCTTTGATCCTGAGTTACTGAAGGGTGTCATATAACACAATCATATTTATTAAAATCCAGCTTTGTCTAGACTGGGTTTGCTTCACGGTGGTTCTCACAGTAACCCAGGGAACAGTTGTTTTTGGAACATCGTGTATGAGCCGTTCGACATATCCACCTCCATGTTGAGCTGGAGAAGGTGGCTTGGAAATGCAACCGTGATACAGATCTGGCTCAGACCTGTTCCCCTCTTTCAGATCTGAGTTGCTTTGCGCTCTGTGCACGCCAATTATCTCTAGCCTCACAGAATCGGTTAAACCTCAGTGCTGGGAGAGAGACAATTCTCACCTTAGCTGTCTGTGAACAATCTAAATTATTTCCGTTAGTTCCCTGGCAAGAGCTGCGATTAATTCCCACTTTGTGCTTCAGTGTTTTAGAAAATATCACTTGCAAATGACACCGTTTGATTTGGAACAAGCCATAAATGTGACAGCCTTAAGGAACCCCGTATGTCCACCATGCCTATGTGGGTTCTGTGAAAGAGATTTTCCATTGGTCTGACTTCCTTGCATTTTCCAAATTGCCTCGTGAGCTTTTTAACAAGTTAATAATCCTTTTTTTCCTTTTGAAAGTTTCTACTTCCACTTTATGATGCGGAGGTACCGGTGTTGGACTGGGGTGGACAAAGTTAAAAATCACACAACACCAGGTTATAGTCCAACAGGTTTATTTGGAAGGACTAGTTTTCAGAGTGCTGCTCCTTCATCAGATCCACTTGATAAAGGAGCAGCGCTCGCAAAGTTGGTGCTTCCAAATAAAACTGTTGGACTATAAACTGGTGTTGTGTAATTTTTAACTTCCAAATTAGTGTGCTACATATAGTTGCTGACTGTACAGAAGAAGATCTCAGTGATTATAACTCTGAGTATGGACAAAGTCAAAAAAATCACATGACACCAGGTTTATTTGAAACTACAAGCTTTTGGAGCGCCCACTCCAGGGGGTCCGAAGGCTTGTTGTTTCATACAAACCTGTTGGACTATAACCCGGTGTCATGTGATTCTTTGACTTTGTCCACCCTTGTCCAACACCAACACCTCCACATCTTGAGAGTATGGACTGTTTTATCTCTTTGCAATTCCAGAAATGCTTTGTCCTGACCAATGCAACCCACATAATAGAGGTAGTACCTGGGAGCAATAGCTTGTTATGCATAATTAATTTAGAGTGGGAGCAACTGTTAATGTCAATTTTGCTTTGACTGCATGTATTTGTTTATCTCATTTGGTTCCTACTCATTAGTCCTCATATAGAATACAGAACAAGAAGGCACTCACTCCTTCCTTGGATAATTGGTAGAAGCTCCTAAAGCCAACTTTGGCTTCACTCTTGCCTCAAGCCTTTCAGCATTGCTGCATACACGTTTGAAGTGATAACTGTTTAAGGGAGATATTACTCATGTCTGAGTGGTGTCCCAATTAAGGATGATTGACAATGTAGCTGAAGGTGGTTAGGCCTGAGACAATAATCTGAGGAACTTGGGTACACCTATAGCACAGTGGTAGTGTCCCTGCCCTAAACCATGAGGTCCATGTTAAAGTCCCAACTGCTCCAGCGGTGTGTAATAACATCTGTGAACATGTTGAGTAGGAATGTCTACCCTGAGGAACTCCTGCAGTGATGTCCTTTAGCTGTGATGATTGGTATCCAACAGTGACAACCATCTTCCATTGTGTTTCGTATGAGTCCAGCAAGTCAATCGCTTTTTCTCCGGTTCCCATTGACTTTGGGCCCCTTGATGTTACACCCACTCAAATGCTGACCTGACAAGAGCCAAGGGAACTCCCTCTCACCTCCAACTCAGCTCCCTTGTTAATATTGGGAACAAGGCTGTAAAGAGGTCAGGAGTTGAGCGGCCTGACAGAACCCAAATTCAGCATTGGTAATCGGTACTTGTGATTAAGTGCCTCTTGATATCACTGAATTATAGAATCCCCACAGTGTGGAAGCAGGTCCTCTTTGACCCATCAAGTCCATACTAACCCTCCGAAGAGCATCCCACTCAGATCCAACCTTCCACCCTATCTCCTTAACTCTGCATCTCCCATGGCTAATGCAGCTAGCTGCACATCGTTGGACAGTGGGAGGGAACCCTGGCAGGCACGGGGAGAACGTGCAAATTCTAAACAGGCAGATGTCTGAGGCTGGAATCGAACCCGGGTTCCTGGCGCTGAGAAGCAGTAGTGCTAACCACCGCGCCACCATAATGCCACCATAATTCAGGGAGGTTTGGTTCCCCGGGCTAGAGAAGGGAGTGTCATGAGTACTTGCTGTTAAGTGAGTTAAAAAAATCTATTATCATTTAGGCACTTTTAGTAACCCTTCAAGATTTTCCTGGACTTGATAATTGGCCTCCTAGATAAGAAAAGTCACAGGAAGGTTTACATATAAAACATTCCTGCCTGTATAATATTTTCTTGTTCCGCTTAACAAAATGTATTGAGGCTCTTCCATTATCCTTCCTTCTCTGAGAGATAGCATGTACTGTCTTGAAAATGAGGATGAATATACTGTTTCTACCCTACATCATGTCACTGAAATACCGAGTACAGTCACGGTAATAGGAATAAAAAATTAAATTCTTTCGAGTGACAGACAGTGATTTCACAACTTGGTGCTGCAGTGAATCAACAGATAATGGTTTGATTCTAAACTGCATTGCAACTGTGTAGAAAATATAACTTGCCTGTGTAATAAATGGGATGTTGGGCACATTGACAGCTGCAGCTGCTTCTTTCACTCCTCATGTGAATGTGTCTGTCAAGCCTGCAGAATCTATCGAGTTATAGAGCCTTTCAGCTTTTTGAGAGAACTTCACTGAGCGTGTCATCACAAATGCACTCAAACTTTTAACACAGTGTGCTGTGCCTTTCTTTCTCATTTTACTTATCCATTACTATAGTTGGAAGATAAAATGTTTCAATACTCATAGATCTCCTGAAAGGGAGCAAAGTCACAATCAGCCTGTTCCTAAATCGAAACAGCTGGAAGACCTAGAGTTTAACTACTGGCTGGGTCAACAACTGAACTGCTGTAGGTTGCTTAAGAATGTGGGAGAGGGAGAGTGCAGGAAATTGGATTGGATTTCTGCTTCTGGAAATGGCCACTTGGCTCAGCTGCTGCCATCTTGCCTTGGAATTTGAAAGAGATCAATCCCCATTCAAGTGCAAAACCTAGATGGACACTTTAGTGGAACATCGGAGCAAAAGCAAGTCATTCAGCCCATTCCACCATTCAGTAAAACACTGTGACCGAAGTCTATATCCTCTTCATCTATATCCTCTATATCATCTTTGCCTCCTATCCCTAATGGTCATCAAACACAAAAATTAACTAGTGATCTAGCATCAGCTGCCATTTGCAGTGGAGAGTTCCAAACCTTTTTATTCATTGCATTCGAGTGTCGTTGGGTGGCCCAGTATTAATGTCCTTGAATTGAGAGGCTTGTCAGACCATTTAAGAATTAACCATATTGCTGTGAGTCACATGTAGGCTAGACCAGGGATGGACGGTAGTTTTCCTTCTCTGAACGGCATTTGTCAACAAGATGGGGTTTTATAACAATCATTTATAGTCACTTTTAGGCTAGTTTAAATTCCAGATACTTATTTATTGAATTCAAATTTCAGTACACAGCTATGGTGGGCTTTACCTCCAGGTCCCAGAGCATTAAGACCTTTAGATGAGGTTCCCTACAATGTGGAAACAGATCATTTGGCCCTCTATCCATGTCGGCCCTCTGAAGAGTAACCCACCCAGACCCATTCCCCTACCCTATTGCCCTACATTTAATCCTGACTAATGCACTGAATACCATGGGCAATTTAACATGGCCAATCCACCTGATCTGCTCATGTTCAGACTGTAGGAGGAAACCAGAGTGCCCAGAGGAAAGCCACATAGGCACGGGGAGAATGTGCAAGTTCCACACAGACAGTGGCCCAAGCCAGGAATCAAACCCGAGTCCCTGGTGCTGTGAGGCAACAGCGCTAACCACTGAGCCATCATGCCATCCAGTGGTAGCAGTAGACCAGTGACATTAGATCTATATCGCAGACTCCCAGACGTTGTGTATAGAAATGCTTCTCAACTTCACTCCAATGCTTTATTTTTTTTATGCTGTGTCTCTAGTTCTAGCTTTCCCCAACCATACTGCATTGTCAGAAATGCTGTCTTTTAGATAAGGTGTTAAACCAATGTAAAAGATCCAATGGCACAAATAGAAGTAGCGTAGGTGAGTTTCTTTGATATTTGTCCTTGAATGAACACAACCAAGAACTGATTAATTTACAGCATTGCTCAGAGTGAGAAAGCAGGATTGACTGTAGCTTAGCTGCTGCAGACTCGATCCCTGTGTACTATCACCCCCTGCACATCAAAGCTTACCTATTAGCTGTGAAGCACATTAGAAATGTTGTGAGGGTGTGAAAGATACATTGCAAATCTGTGTTCTTGAATAGGGCGTGAACACAAAGGATAAATTGCTATCCTCTTGGTTGTATAAATTAGAGGATTGCGTGCACTCACTCTCAGACAGGGATGGTGGCTGAGAAAATGTCCCTTAACACCTGAGGGAGAGAAAGCAAAAGATATCTCCAGCACGTGCATCATCAACATATCATGCAAACACTCATCAAAGATGGATTCTGATCCTTTAACCTCAAACTCAGGACATATTAAAATTTAAAATTTGCAATAGTCCACTAGAAACAAACTAATTGGATCTCTGATTAAACGAGCTGTGTCTATTTTCAGAAACAATTCAACTGGAATTCACAATTTCATAACAAGATGCAGAAGAACAATCTTTTATTTTCTGTGTTGTAAATAATTGATGATAAATTTTTGTCTCTACTCCAGTTATCTGTTTGCATAGCTTCATTTTTTCTTCCGTCTGTGCTCTGAACCTGATGTAACATGAATCACGATGGACAAGAGAAAGAGAAATATTCCCATTATGTTGAGTGACACCCAAGTCTTGGGCACAGAGACAGATCTCATTAAAGTAATAGTGGCTGAATGAAAACACATCAGTTTTCTTTCTGCTTTATCTGGAAGGCAGTTTATCTTCAGAAGGTGAGAGTTCCAACTCTGTGTGAGTCCCTATTTAAATAATGCATCTACATAATTCTATACAGGACTGTAGCTATATTAAAAAAAAGCCAATTTATCAAATCTGTTCTGCAGCATTAATAATGCAGTTCTTCCATAAACAGGACTTTTCTAAAAGGTTCTGTAGAACAGCAATAGTTATGTCTGAGAAGAATACTGTATATAACCCTTGATTTTTATGGATTAATTACAGCTTCTGGAAAAAAAATCTATGTCAAAGATAATATTGTGTAATATCCTAGATCCATAGTTAGTGCTGCCACTCTACTTGAAATGATACAAAACAGGGAGAGTGCTAGGGGAGTGCAGTAATAATATTTTACTGAGTGAGTAAAGCAAAGTTTAAAACTAAACCTAGGCACTATGTGAGTTCTAAATTCCACTAGCTATTAAATTGCCATAAACTCATTCTTCAATGTTCTTTCCCAGAGGGAAAAACAGAGATACAGTGCTGACCCCGGAATCCGAACGCCCTATTGTTTGAACAAATTGGAATCCGAACAATTATTTTGAGAAAACCTTGCCCTAAAATCCGAACACATTTTCAGAATCTGAACACCATGTACCATTCAGGTCGCACATTGTTTGTTCAGTTTGTCCCGGGAAGTAGTCGTGAAAGCATCTCTTGTGTGTCCATCACTAGTTTACCTCGTGTTTTCACCTTGATTTGTGCTGTTTTTTTAAAAAATTATCGCCCTTGTGCATTCACCATGACACCCAAGAAGAGCAGTGAAGCAAATAAGAGTAAGATTGAGTTGAAGGAAGAACTAATCGCTAAGCATGAGAGCGGTATTGTGTGTCGGATCTCGCTGCCGTGTTTGAGATGCCGAAATCGACCATGAAATCGATTCTGAAAAATAAAGAAGTGATAAAAGCATCTGATGTGGCAAAAGGTGTTACGACTCTGACCTCTAAGAGATCGAAGTTTATAGAGGAGGTGGAAAAACTCCCCTTAGTGTAGATAAACGAAAAACAGTTGGTTGGTGATCCCATCTCTGAGGACATAATTTGGGAGAAAGCCAGGCTCCTGTATACTGACCTTAAAAAAGACGTGTCCGGAAGTAGTGCTGATAGTGATGAGTTTAAGGCTATTAGGGGGTGGTTTGAAAACTTTAAGAAATGAACTGGGATCCACAGTGTTGTTATGCATGGAGAGGCTGCTCGTTCAAATGTGGATGCAGCGGCAAAGTTTGTGAAGAAATTCAGTGAGTTTGTGATCACTGAGGGGTATGTGGCACAACAAGTGTTCAATTGTGATGAGACAGGCCTCTTCTGGAAAAAAGATGCCAAGGAGGACCTATATAACTAAGGAAGAGAAGTCTTTACCAGGCCATAAGCCAATGAAAGACAGGCTTACTCTCTTGTTGTGTGGTAATGCTAGTGGAGACTGTAAGATAAAGCCTTTACTTGTGCACCACTCAGAGAATCCACGTGTGTTCAAAAAGAACAATGTTATGATGAGCAAGCTTAATGTTATGTGGAGGGCAAACATGAAAGCATGGGTTACCAGGCAGTTCTTCACTGAGTGGAGTCATGAGGAGTTTGCCCCTTCTGTGAAGGCTTATCTTGAGGAAAAGAATCTACCTCTGAAGGCTCTTCTTGTGATGGACAATGCACCTGCTCATCCTCCAAGCTTGGAAGAAGATTTGGTGGGCGAATATAGCTTCATCAAGGTGAAGTTCTTGCCTCCCAATACCACTCCTCTCATCCAGCTCATGGGCCAGCAAGTTATCTCAACTATCAAAAAACTGTACACCAAGGCTATTTTCCAGAGATGCTTTGAGGTGTCAAAAAAGACCAAACTGATCCTCAGAGAGTTTTGGAAAGATCATTATAATATCCTCCATTGCTTAAGAATCATAGACAAAGCATAGAGGGAAATGTCTCTGAGGACAATGACCTCTGCCTGGAAGAAACTCTGGCCTGAATGTGTTGCAGGGAGAGACTTTGAAGGCTTCGAAGAACCGCCTGTTGTGCCTGTTATTGTGTCTCTGGGCAAGTCCATGGGCTTGGAGGGGAGTGAAGAGGATGTGGAGGATCACAAGAATGAACTCATCACAGAAGAACTTCATCCCCTCCACAAGATGCAGCAAGAAGAAGTGGCAGAGGACATTTCTTCAGAGGAGGAAGAGGGAACTAGTGGGAACATTTCCAGTGCTGAAATTAAGGAACTGTGCTCCCTGTGGTCTAAAACACAGGCCATTGTTGAAAAGTGGCATCCTAACAAGGCAGTGGTCAACAGGAGCATGAACATGTTCAATGACAATGTGATTGACCACTTCAGAAAAACGCAGAAAAGTCGCCAACACCAAACAACTTTGGAAAGGTGGTTCTCTGAAGAAAGCCAGTCCAGTGAGCCCCAACCCTCTACAAGTGGTCTTAGTGTTACTAGAGTGAAGAGACAAAGAGAGCAAACACCAGAGCACAGTTACCTGATGTTATTATGGAAGGTGACTCACCTTCCAAGCAGTAAACCCTCTCCCTCCTTCCTCCTCTCTAGCTTCCACATGCACCATTAGCACTCCTCACTAAGATAAATGAAATTATTTTCATGTTAGTACATTTATTTCTTGTTTTTACTTGATATTTAGGTAATTTACTCATCTTATTTTACCTTAACTATGTGTATTTGCAGTTAAAAGTGTCTTGAAAATGTTTTTTTTTGAGGTCCAAAAATGTGTTAATTCACTTTCCATTATTTCTTATGGGGAAAATAGTTTCGGAATCCAAAATTTCACAATCAGAACAGCCTCCTGGAATGAATTAAAGTCAGATTCTGAGGCACCACTGTACTTGGAGCTGGAGAGTTGACCAGAAGTTTCTTTACCCAGAGAGTTGTTGCTTGTGAAATTCTCTACCATAGAAAGCAGCTGAGGGCAAAACATTGAATAGATTCAAGAAAGTGAGATATTGTTCTTAGGGCTAAATGAATCAAAGGGTATGGGGAGAGAGTTGGAACAGGGCACTGGGTTGGATGATCAGCCATGATCATATTGTTGCCCCTCAGGTTCCTTTTAAATCTTTCTTCTCTCACCCATTAGTTTTGAACTCCCCAATCCTGGTGCAAAGACCTTGGGTATTCACTTTATCTGTGTTCCCCATGATTTTATAAGCCTCTCTAAGGTCACCACTCAGCCTCCAATGCTCCAGGGAAAAAAATCCCTGCCAACTGGAGTCTTCGAAAGCTCAAACCCTCCAGCCTCAGTAACATCTTTGGAAATCTTTTCTGCAGCATTTCCAATTTAATAACATTCTTCCTAGAACAGGGCAACCAGAAATGTAGACAGTATTCCAAAAGTAGCCTCACCAATATCCTGTACAGCCACAACATGACATCCCAACTCCTAACTCAGTACTCTGACCAAAGAAGGCAAGAATGCCAAATGTCTTATTTACCACACTGTCTACCAGCGACTTCACTGTTAAGGAACTGTACCTGAACCCTTAGGTCTGTCCGTTCATATCACTCTCCAGGGCCCTACCACTAACTGTGTAAGTCTTGCCCTGCACGTCTTACCAGAATGCAACACCTTACATTTATCTGAATTAAACTTCATTTGTCACTTCTCAGCATATCAACCCAGCTGGTCAAGATCCTTTTGGACTCTTCGATAGCCTTTTTCACAGTCCACTATACCATCAATTTTGGTATCATCTGTAAGCTTACTAACCGTGCCTTCTATATTCTCATTCAAATCGTTTATTTAAATAATGAACAATAGTGGACCCAGCACCAATCCTTGCATCACATCACTGGTCATAGGCCTCCAGTCTGAACAACAACCCTCTGCCACAACACTTTGGCTCCTACTGTCAAACTCATTTTGCATCCAGTCAGAGTTATAGAGTCATAGAGGTGTACAGAATAGAAACGGGCGCTTTGATTCAACACTTCTATGCCGACCAGATATTTTAAATTAATTTAGTCCCATTTGCCAGCATTTGGTCCATTTCCCTATAAACCCTTCCATCCAGATGTCTTTTAAATATTGTAATTGTACCAGCTTCCACTACTTCTTCTGGCAACTCATTCCATACACACATCACCCTCTGCGTGAAAAAATTGCACCTAAGTTCCATTTCAAATCTTTCCCCCCTCACCTTAGACCTATCTCCTGTAGTTTTGGACTCCCCAAGCCTGGGAAAAGACCTTGTCTATTTACCCTATTGATGTCCCTCATGATTTTATGAACCTCTATAAGGTCACCTCTCAGTCTCCAACACTCCATGGAAATTGGTTCCAGCCTATTCAGTCTCTCCCTACATGTCAAACCTTACAACCCTGGTAGCATCCTTGTAAATTGGCTAGCTGCAACTGGATCCCATGAATCCAAGCTTATTGGCCAGTCTACCATGCAGAACCTTGTTGAAGGCCTTACTAAAGTTTATGTAGACAATGTCTACTGCTCTGCTTTCATCTATTTTCTTGGTAACATCTTCAAAAAACTCAATCAAGTTTGTGAGACAGTTTCCCAGGCACAAAACCTTGCTAACTATCTCTAATCAGACATTGCCCTTTCAAATGCATATAAATCCTATCCCTCAGAATCCTCTCCAACAACTTACCCATTACTGATGGTCAGGCTCCCTGGTCTGGAGTTCCCTGGCTTTTCCTTGCAGCCTCTCGTAAATAATGGCACAACATTGGCCACCCTCCATTATCACCCATGGCTATTGATGATGCAAATATGTTTGCTAGGGGCCCCACAATCTTTTCCCAAGCTTCCCACGATATCCTGGGATTCACCTGATCAGTCCCCAGGGATTTATCTACTGTTATGTGTTTTATGACCTCCAGCACCTCCTGTTCTGTAATATGGACTCTTTTCAAGACATCACTATTTATTTCCCGAATGCCTCGAGCTTCCATCTCTTTCTTCAACTGGTTAACTGGCAATGTGAAAACTGAGATGGTAACACAGGTGATAGAGATTATAATGAAAAAAGGTCTTAAAGGATACAGAACCAAGGCAGTTGGATATAGTTAAAATACATAGCAGCTTGATCTAACTATATGGAAGAATAAACTTGAGGAATGAATGGTCTCCTCCTATCCCTATGATTCTTAGCCTTTGTCATTGATGCTTCCATTCCCCAGATTAGACTGGTATTGCTTTAAGAGCAGTAGAAGAGATCAGGCTTGCTACTGTGAAGTGTGAAGTTGATGCTGTTGAGCTGTCAGTGCCTGTGCTGGGCACGACAGGGAAACAGCTAACTTTGCAAGAAAATCACTTCAAGAGAACAGCAGGTATGATTGAATGGTAATAATGGATTCCATCTGCAGCATAGCAGGGAATTGAGAATAACATGACAATTGAAGTATAGGACAGCAGATTAAGTACTTCCATCAGCTTGTCTATATTTAACACAGAGCCTTAAGTATCTTTCCTAATGCAAATAAAAAGGCCACACAGCCTGGTAATAAATATTGGCAGGCGTGGTACACTCATCTTCTGGGAAACATGCACCTTTTGATCTGTAAAACAGTGGGATTTTCCTGCTAGGTTTTAGGACCATTATTATGCAGCAGATATTCTCCACTGCCTAACAAAATCAACAGTCTTCCACTGATAATCTATGAGCTGTGAATTTCCCAGATCACTTTGCCTAGACTTGAATTATATCCACCAAAGTCCTGATTTGTTAATTTGTGTTGTCTCACCATTATTCTCCAAGCAGAGAGTGTAAGTTTCCTGCATTCAGCTCACCTCGGAATGAGTAGAGACCAACATCTGAAATATTTCGCAATTATTAAAACTCCTGTTTCCTGGAACCAGAACTCTATCCCCTGCATCTTCAAATGGTTTTATTTGACGGCATCAGATTCTGGTTTGTTAAGATGAGAAAAGCTTCCACTAACTTAATGTCACAAACAAGCTGGGGCAGAGCCGGTGTCAGTAAAACCCTGGTAATAAGGGTCAGTTTGGGACAAAAATGTTCAGGAACTTAATTGTCAGTTATGTCAAGCTTAAACAGGGCAATCATTATTGCTGATATAAAAAGGTAGTGAGGATCTTGTGACACAACGGTAGTGTCCCGACCCCTGGGCCAGAAGATCCACATCCAAACCCCACCTACTCTACAAGTGTGTCATAACCCCATGTCTGAGTAGATTGATAAAAAGTATATAAAAAGGCAGCCGAACTATCAAAATCAAACCTCTCCCACAGTTCAAAATAACCAGCCTACTGGGTTTCTGGGGTGTCAGTTTTTTTTAAGAAAATGTGTACCATCTAATATTTGGTGCATACTTACAGTATTTAGAAATTACTGGTCCAAAATTATAAACAGAATAAGCAGCTGCTGGAAATCTGAAACAAAAACAGAAATTGGTGGAGAAACTCAGCACATCTGTAGAGAGAAAGCAGAGTTAACGTTTCGGGTCCAGTGATCTTTCTTCAGAAATGAAGAAGGAGCTTAATAAATGGTTCAGTGCATTTTTATTTAAGTAATTTCTAGTGATCAGGAGACTCACAAGTGAGAGTTTAGACATTCTTAACAAGCTATTGTGTAATCACGGTTTTCTGTTGTATGAATAGAATTGTGCCAGGAGACTATAATGTCAAGTGCTAATGTGAATATGCAAATAATACATTTTCTATGATCATGAGGAAGTGATATAAGATCATAAAACTACTCTCAACTGGTTTTCTTTAGCAGTCTTGTGATAGAGGTGAAATCTTGACCTGTATGAAATTGGCATTTACCATATTTAAATAAAAGGTCATGTTAATCAATATCAAAGGACTTAGAACTTAATCACAGTATCTGTATAGTGTGGAAGCAGGCTATTCAGCCCATCGAATCCACACCAGGGCACCAAAGAGCATCCCACCCAGATCCATGCCCCCCCCCCCCCCCCCGCCACCCCGTAACTCCACATCAACCTAACTTACACATCTTTGGACTGTCGGAGATGTGCACGGGGAGAATGTGCAAACTCCACACAGACAGTTGCCCAAGGGTGGAATTGTACAATTTCTACTGCCCCCTCTCCATTTAATGAATCAATTGATGCCAGGAGAAAAAAAAAATCCACTGGCCAACAACACTGGTCCATGTTGGACTTTACACAAGTCTGCAATTAATTTTGTGGAAAATTCAACAAATATAAAGTATATTTGCGCAAAATTTCCTAATTAATCCTGAAGCATATTTCTGTTGCAATTCCCATAGATAAATATTGATTTGATCATTGCAAAATTGAGGGGAGATAGTGGTGTATAGATAATGCCACTGGACTGATCAATGCAGGCCTAGACTATTTTCTAGTGGTCATGAGGTCAAATCCCATCAGGTCAGTTGTGGGAATTTAAAGCTGAAAAATGTGTTGCTGGAAAAGCACAGCAGGTCAGGTAGCATCTGAGGAGCAGGAGAATCGACGTTTCGGCCATAAGCCCTTCTTCAGGAATGAGGAAGGTGGGCCAAGCAGGCTAAGATAAAAGGTAGGGAGGAGGGACTTGGAGGAGGGGCGTTGGGAATGCGATAGGTGGAAGGAGGTTAAGGTGAGGGTGATAGGCCGGAAAGGGGTTGCGGCGGAGAGGTGGGGAAGAAGATTGCAGGTCAAGAAGGCAGTGCTGAGTCTGAGGGTTGGGACTGAGATAAGGTGGGGGAGGGGAAATGAGGAAGCTGGAGAAATCTGCATTCATAGGCCACATCGGGTGTAGCAGCTGCAGAAAAGATGTGTGTGGAGGTGCAGGTGAATTTGTGACGGATATGGAAGGATCCCTTGGGGCCTTGGAGGGAAGTGAAGGGGGAGGTGTGGGTGCAAGTTTTGCATTTCTTGCGGTTGCAGGGGAAGGTGCTGGGAGTGGAGGTTGTGTTGGTGGGGGGGGCGTGGACTTGACGAGGGAGTCGTGGAGGGAGTGGTCTTTCTGGAACGCTGATATGGGAGGGGAGAGAAATATATATATATATATATATATATATATATATCCTTGGTGGTGGGGTTTGTTTGTTTGTTTGTTTCAGTATAGAGTTTGTCCTGTCATCCATGCTCTGCCAATTTTGTAAATGCATGGACAAAATTCTACATGAACTCGCCTTTCCTTTCTGAGCTTTATGTCCCTTCACACTCTTTGCATTCAAGAATCTATTGACCACTTTTATATACTCAATGGTTGAATCTCCACACATTCTTAAGTTAGGCAAATTCCCAAGATTGGAATTTCCATAACATTGTGAACATAAATGGAATCCCAAAGAAGAAAGGTGGTGAATCATAGAATCCCTATAGTGTGCAAACAGGCCATTTGGCCCAACAAGTCCACACCCACCCTCTGAAGAGTAACCCACCCAGATCGAATCCCCTACCCTTTTACTCTACATTTATCCTGGACTAATGTATCTAACCTACACACCCCTGAACATTATGGGCAATTTAGCATGGCCAATTCACCTAACTTGCACAACTTTGGACTGTGGGAGGAAACTGGAGCACCGGGAGCAAACCCATGCAGACACAGGGAGAATGTGCAAACTCCACACCGATAGTCGCTCGAGGCTGGAATTGAATCCATGTCACTGACGGTGTGAGGCAGCAGTGCTAACACTGAGCCACTGTGCCGCAAATGCTTTGGACTTCCTTCACACCCCCATGTGTTTATTTTTATGCAGAGGAGCCTCGATTATCTGGACGACACGGGCAGGGAGTATTTTGGTGGATAATCGAATTCTGGATAACACAGTTTAGCCAAGCATTGGGAACTTGCAATCTTGCCGGATAATCCAAAATTCGGATAATCGAGGTACCTCTGTATTTTTTACTTGCTGTTCTCCATGTACTAATGAGGGAACAAGGCATAACTGGGTTTCAGCTGCTTTTGGCAAGATCTAGATAGAAAGCAGCATCAGTCATGGGGAGGATATTCCAGCGCATTTCTCCATGTGTGGCCCGAGAGTCTCTCTGAAGGTGGACACCGTCAAAACGAGCTGGAGGAAAGCCTGCATCAACTGATAAGCTGCTTTCCTTCATTTTAGTTAAAATGCAAAGAACAATTAAACCATTGTTAGATGCTAACTACATGAACAAATGGATGTTTCCTTTCGTGGGGGAGTTCAGGACTTGGGGCCACAGTTTATGCAAAAGGTGTCCTTCATCCACAACAACGATGTGGAGCAGTTTCTTCTCTTAGACGGTCATTAATCTTTACAATTCTCTTCCACAGAGAGCAGTGAAGGCTGGGATGCTGAATATATTCAAGCCTGATTCACAAGGTGGTCAAGAAAGTGAAGTGAAGCCAGATATGATCTCATTGAATGTGCAGTGGGCTTGATGGGCTGAATGGCCTGCTTCTGATCAAATTTTAAAAAAATGATCTTATAATATAGCCACAAGTAAACCTGAACACGTGTACATTAGCCTGTGGGTTACTTAACTCAATTGAGTTTCAGCACTTTGTCCTGTCTGGTCCTTCTGGAGCCTTCCATGACTTAAATGGAATTAAACAAAATGATAGCTCACTTATCCAGCAGGCAATCTCTGCCCATTAGCTTGGTCCAGATTGTTGCTGACAGATTGACCTTACAAATGAATAAGGGATGGAAACCCATTGTGCTCTGAACGATGATCCCTTTGTCACAAGTCTTGGCTGCGGCTCAGTTGGTATCTTAAGCGTGTTTGCTTAAGATATATTTACCAATCTCACACCAGGAATGTGTAAGCTAAATGTAAGTTGAGATAATTCCAAGATCGCTGTGCAGACAGAGTCACCTGTAAAGGCTCAACAACTTTTGTCACAGAAATACAATGCCTGAGCTGCCCAGCACGACATGTTGTGACCAAGACTGTGCTGGTCACATTTTCCACAGCCTGTTACTGGCTCGTCAGCATGTTCTCACTTAAAATGATATCACAACATCCCTCTCATCTCTGAGTTAGGAGGTTGTGAGTTTAAACCCCATTCCAGAGACTTTTTGTCCAAAAGCAAGGCTACAGAACTCGTGTTATAGAATCAAAGAATCCCTACAGCACGGAAGCAGGCCATTTGGCCCATCTAGTCCACACCAACACTTTGTAGAGCAATCCCGCTCAGTCCCAACCCCTACCCTATCCCTGTGACCTTGCATTTTCCAAGGCCAATCCACTTAGCCTACACGTCTTTGGGAGGAAGCCCAAGCAAACATAGGGAGAATGTGCAAACTCAGCACAGACAGTCACCTGAGGGTGCAATCAAACTCAGGTCCCTGGATCTGTGAGGCAGCAGTGCTAACCACTGAGCCACCCTGCCACCCCACTAAGCTGATACATTGAGGCTCCATGTGCTCCTTTCATGTAGATATATAAAATTCCTTAATTCTATTCAATAGACACAGGGGACGCATGAGCGATACTAATCCATCAAACAGTATCAATAAAACAGATTTATTATTTCCTCTGAGCTGATTTTGGGAGCTTACTGTATATGTGCTCAGTTGCTGTGTTTCTCGTGTTAGAAGTGTGGCCACACTTCAAAAATACTGTATTGGCTAGAAAGTGTTTTACAATGTTCCAAAATCATGAAAGGTGCTGGAAAGAATTTTTCTATAATTATGCTGCTGTAGGAGAACATTTAGGCTCTTGAGCCTGTTTCATATTTGATTGGACCTCACACCCAACTCTGAGTACCCATTATATTAGAATTAGAATTAAATTTTAATTTTACGTGTTCTCGAGTACAGGATAATATGAGTATGGTAAAATGTGCACAAAGTCACCATCTTGGTTACAAAACCAGAATCTCAATTTAAAAAAGAAGCAGAAATAAAAGAAAACTGCAAGGTAAGAAAAATGTCCAGGTCTTAAAGTCTAAGTCTTATTTGCATAAAGTTGTTTGGAACCATCGATTCAGATGCCCAGGCCTAGCTGCGGCCTGGAGTCTCAGTCAGCCTGCAAGTCTCGCATCGATTGCTGGGAGGAGCCACGTTCTTGCTGCGTCCAATCGTAGCAGGAGCTTTGCCATCACTGCCGCTGGCCCTGAATGCCAAGAGGGCATCCTCACCGCCACCTCCAAACATGGGGAGGAGCCGCAATCACCGGCACCGCCTCAGACTGCCTGGAGGCCGTCACCAGTCCTCGCTCTCGCCATTGTGCCACATTGCTGATTAACCCACCACAAAAAGAAGGAAAAACGAGAAAGAAACAAAGGAGAAGAAAAGAGCAGAAGTTAAAAGAAAAGAAGAGGAAAGAAAGCAGACATGAGTTGTCAAGCCGTGGGGTCAGGAGCCTGCACATAGCCCTGATACTCCTCCGCCATCTTGTTTGAGAGCTGCTGAATTGTTATAAAAACCCAACTGGAGAGTGGTAGCATAGTTAATGTCACTGGTCTAATAATTCAAAGGCACAGGCTAATGATCGGGAGGCATTGTTCAAATCCCCACCATTGGAATTTTGATTCAATTAATAAATTTGGAATTTAAAACTAGTCTCAGTTTCATAGAATCCCCACAGTGGGGAAACCGGCCATTTGGCCCAACAAGTCCACACCAACTCTCCAAAGTGCATTCCACCCAGACTCATCCCTCACCACACCTCCCCCACCCAACCTTACCCTATCCCTTTAACCCTGCATTTCCCATGGCGAATCCACCTAATCTGCACATCTTTGGACTGTGGGAGGAAAACTGGACCAGCTGATGGAAACCCACGCAGGTGCGGGGCACATGTGCAAACTCCACATAGAGAGTTGCTGAGGGTGGAATTGAACCTGGGTCCCTGGATCTGTGAGACAGCAGGGCTAACCACTGAGCCACCGTGTAAAAAGCCATTTGCTTCTCGAACATCCATTAGGGACAGAAATCTGCCATCCTTACCTGTTCTGACCTATATGTGACTCTCGGCCCACAGCAATATGGCTGACTCTTAACTGCCTCTTAAATTAATGAAAAACTGTCAATCTCAGGTTTCAAATTAATTGTTAATTTAGCATCATCTACTGCTTGTGGAAAAGTTTCAAACCTGTACTGCTATTTCAATGCAGGAGGACTTCCTCACCATAATTTTTAGACATTGTCCCCTATTTGCAAATTTTCCAATTAGCCAAAATTGTTTCTCACTGTCAATTCCTCTTAATTTTGCTAAGAGAGAGAATAACGTTAAGGTTAGACCATAAGACCATAAGACATAGGAGTGGAAGTAAGGCCATTCAGCCCATCGAGTCCACTCCGCCATTCAATCATGGCTGATGGGCATTTCAACTCCACTTACCCGCATTCTCCCTGTAGCCCTTAATTCCTTGTGACATCAAGAATTTTTCAATCTCTGCCTTGAAGACATTTAGCGTCCCAGCCTCCACTGTGGCAATGAATTCCACAGGCCCACGACTCTCTGGCTGGAGAAATGTCTCCGCATTTCTGTTCTGAATTGACCCCCTCTAATTCTAAGGCTGTGCCCACGGGTCCTAGTCTCCTCGCCTAACGGAAATAATTTCCTAGCGTCCACCCTTTACAAGCCAGGTATTATCTTGTAAGTTTCTATTAGATCTCCCCTTAACCTTCTAAACTCCAATGAATACAATCCCAGGATCCTCAGCTGTTCCTCATATGTTAGATTATATTTTGTGTGTTAAGAAAGAGCAGATGTCTTTAATCATTTTTCAATTTTCATTTGGGTGCTTGAGGCTATGGCATTGAGGGATCTGGAGATCTATTTTGTTTGCATGCACTTTAAAGAGATTTTAAATCCTTGAGATTTGTTTGATAAAAAACTAACAGTTGCTTAGTGTGTGGTTTGTTGGTGATTGAAACTCTACTGAATAATAGATTTAATTACTCTGAGGTTAAAATCACAGTCAGCAACATGTGCATTTTGATTTACATGATTTGGGGAGAGATACTGGCAGAAGGAAAATAGTGTTGGATTAATGCACAGAAATTTGCTAGAAGAAAAACAGATGTAGCAATCCCAGCCTGAGCACCATGCGTTAGTGCAGTGTCATGGTAACTCTACATTGAGGTTTGGATCACGGCTGAGTTGTTCTCAACCCCATTCTCCTGCCTTCTCTCCATAGCTCTTTAAGAATTAAGAGCCCATCCATCTCTGTCATAAAGACACTCAATGGCTTGGCCTCCACAGCTTTCTGCAACAATGAGTTCCACAGATTCCCCACCCTCTGGCTGAAGAAATTCCTCATCTCAGTTCTAAAGGGTTGTCCCTTCACTTTGAGGCTGTGCGATTGGGTGCTTGTCTCACCTACCAGTGGAAACATCTTCTCAGTGTCCACTCTATCCAGCCCGCTCAGTATTCTGGAAGTTATAATGAAATTCCCTCTCATTCTTTTAAACTCCACTGAGTACAGACCTAGAGTCATCAACCATTCCTCATATGACAAACCCTTCATCCTCAGGATCATTCTTGTAAACCTCCTCTGGACCCCTTCCAAGGGCAGCACATCCTTTCTTAGACACGGAGCCCGAAAATGCTCACTATATTCCAAATGTGGTCTGACCAGAGCTTTATATAGCCTCAGCAGTACATCTCTGCCCTTGACTTCTAGCCCTTTTGAAATGATTGCTAACATTGCATTCACCTTCCTAACTGCCAATTGAATCTGCATGTTTGTGTTTGACAACTGGGTCATGAACCCAGGTCTCCTGTCTCAGAGGTAGGGATAGTACCAATGCACCACAAGAGCACTTCCACCCACCCCCCTCTGGTGAGATTAATGGTATGCGCTAAAATCAGCCTTTCATCATTGGAGGACTGCAGCTTGCAGCTGCTAATCTCATTAAACACCATTAACATGCAATGTTGTATGCTCTGATGCTGAGGGACACAATCAACTCGAAATGGCTGAAAATAGCCCAGTTTTTTCAAGTATAAAACAAGAAACAAATTATAGCAGTTCAACATCTGCATACATTTAAGTGATTAAGCAGCTGAGACAGGCACCTAGCAACTCTGGAAATGAACCCACTCGATGATCTCAAATAAAAGATGGAAATGCTGGAAAAAACAGGTCAGATACCATTTGTAGAGGAATGGTCCAGGTTGACGATCTTTCATCAGAGCAGAAGAAGTGTGAGAATTATCAGTTTTGGAGTAAAAACAGGGACAAAGTGAAGAGCTCTGTGAAAGAGTTCGGGCTGTAGATTTTTGCATTGTGAGTATGAGTGGCCAGGCCAGGATTTATGGTCCACCTTAACAGCCTTTGAGAGGGTGGTAATGAACTGCCATCTTGAACTGCCGCAGTCTGTATGATGTACGTACTCCCACAGTGCCGTTAAGAAGGGATTTCCAGGATTTTAACCCCTGTTTGATCAAAACTCTAATTCAATCTTGAGTATATTCAGTGACCCAGCCTGCACTGCTCTCGGTGCAAGAGAATTCCAAAGACTCGTGATCCTCATAAGGCAGAAATTCCTTGTCATTTCCATCTTGTAGCTATATTTCCTAGTTCTAGCGTCTTCCAGGGGGAGAAACATTCTCTCAGCATCTATCCTGTCAAGATCCCTTATCTGTTGGATAAGATCACTGTTTTATTAATCTAAATCTCATGAGTATAGGCCCACCCTGCTCAACATTTCCTCCTAAGAGAAATTGGCTATTATCAACATCCCGGGGGTTACCATTGACCAGAAACTGAACTTGACTAACCTTATCAATACAGTGACTACAAGAGCAGGTCAGAGACTGGCAACACTGTAGTGAGTAACTCACCTTGTGATTCCCCAGTGTCTGTCCATCATCTTCAAGGCATGTCAGGTGTGTGATGGAATACTCCCCGCTTTCCTGGATGAGTGTAGCTGCTATATTGCTTTGTGCTTGAATATGTGAGTCTGGCAACTGAGCTATGCTCACTGTGCTTGATTGGCTAAGCCTGGGTACCCATGAGAATGGCCTCAACCGGGACCATGGGTTCATGTCACACTACAGGTGACCCCACTACACTATTCACTCTCTCTCTCTCTCTCATATACACACACACTTACATACCCACACACTCATACAGACCCTTTCTCATACACACACTGCCCACACTCACACCCACACATGCACCCTCTCACAGGATTATACCCTATCACACTCACACACACACTTTACCAGGCATGCACACAAGCAAACATACACTCTCATGTGCACTCACACTCACATGCATACACTCTTTTTTTTCTCTCTCTTTCTTGCACATGCATACACATATAAGTCTATGGGGTGAATTTGTATTTGCAGAATTATATTTGCAGATACATTCTATTTTTTTCAAAAAATGCATAGCCTGCAGGCAGTCAATCCATGTAATATTTTGTAAATACAAACTTTGGAAATAGAACCCAGTCTGACTCAAGATTGGGATACAAACAGACTTTAACCTCACTCCTTTAATACATTGTCTGAGCTGAGATGTCACCTTTTTTATATAAAACCTTCAGTTTGGGTTAGAGTCAGAGAATGTGAAGTTCTGGGATTTACATATTAATGAACTGAAACCTGTAACTCATTCTAAAAGATGAAAGACCTAACAGCAATCTAGGTTTGTTAAATATATCATTTTACTTGCATGGCACTGTAATCTTTTGCTATAAATTCTGTGTCTCATGATCCTGCTTCACAACCACCTGATGAAGGAGCAGCGCTCGAAAGCTAGTGCTTCCAAATAAACCTGTTGGACTATAACCTGGCATTGTGTGATTTTTAACCTTGTCCACCTCAGTCCAACATCAGCTCCTCCACATTATGGCTCAGAGATAGGGAGACTAATCCTGTTCCACAAGAGGCTTCCCAGTGCCAGGGAGGAGTTGAACAATTATTCAGGACACTTGACCCCAATTATTTGGAATGTCTGTTTAGAATTGGATTCGGCTAAGTTATCTTGCACAGTGCAGTTCATGAACCTGTCATCATGCATTGTCCTAGTTCACCTTTAAAGAATTATCTTGGGATGCAATACAGGAGAACTGCCAATGCGCATGGAACAATACTCCAACATCTGCCTTGCAGCCTCTCAATATTTATCCCCCAACAATCAACACTAAAACAGATAATTCCCTTGCTGTTCATTGGAACTTATAATGCATATATTTGCTGTCACGTTGCCTTGCATTCTAACAATGCCTACAATTCTTGGATGAAGTGAAAGTGAGGTCTGCAGATGCTGGAGATCAGAGCTGAAAATGTGTTGCTGGTAAAGCACAGCAGGTCGGCAGCATCCAAGGAACAGGAGAATCAACATTTCGGGCATAAGCCCTTCATCAGGAATCCTGTTCCTTGGATGCTGCCTGACCTGCTGTGCTTTACCAGCAACACATTTTCAGCTACAATTCTTGGATGCCTGGGATTGCAAATAAATGGTGACATGTAAATGTTAGGCCTATCTTTTACTGTGGATAAGCTTGAAATCCTTCAGTTTTTAGCATACCAAGGGGTAGCTCAGTGGTTAGCACTGCTGCCTCACAGCGCCAGGTACCTGGGTTTGATTCCAGCCTTGGGTGACTGTCTGTGTGGAGTTTGCGCATTCTATGCCCGTCTGCGTGGGTTTCCTCCGGGTGCTCTGGTTTCTTACCACAGTGCAAAAAGGTGCAGGTTAAAAGTGGATTGGCCATGTTAAATTGCTCATAATACCCAGGGATGTGCAGGCTAAGTGGGTTAGCCCTGGGAAATGCAGGAGTACAGTGATATGGGTGAAATACTTTTCAAAAGGGCAGTGTGGACTCAATGGGCTGAATGGCCCACTTCCATACTGCAGGGATTCTAAGGGGTTGTGCACAACACCTCAGGCTATAAATTTGGTGTTTCAGTCATGAGTATGGTAATTGGAAATGTTGTGATTATTTTTGGGACAAAAATGATTTGGTTTGTACCTTATGTAATATTAACTTTGAACAGCCATGTAATATGCTTTGGTAAATTTTATCAACAAAGTATATTTTTGGGAAAAAGATTTCAGAATTCTGAATAATCAATAAATCTTCATAATTACTCAAAATCCCTTTCAGGCTTGACCATTGATTTACATTTATCACAGTTAATAAAATACCTTAATGGTTTCTGAACCACATCCAACTTTCACAAGACACTAGACACATTGGCGTAATGAGATCACACAGTCACAACCTCAACAGTAATAGCTCAGGAGTATGCCAGCAATGACTTGTGTTGAAAGCAGTGTGGTGTGTTCTTTGAAGGGTTTTTCCTGAACTAATAGATCTGATGCATTTGAATCAAAAATCAAAGTTGCCAGCTGGAAGCACTGTTCTAACACCAGGGCACACAGATTCGCAAGTGAGCTGTGATCTCAGCTTGGTTAGAGGTTTCACTTGGAATCAGAGCATCATAACAAGACAAAAAAAAAAGAAAGTTTGGCCTGTTCAGTCACTTCTGGCTCTCTTTAAAGCATTCTAATCAACCTCATTCTCTTGTTCCAACTACATAATTTAACTCAGTTTAGTTCTCTCAAGATTCAATTTCTTTTTGAAGATTAAACACCTTCACACTGTGGAGCTCTGGGCCTGAGATTGTTCTCAGTTTCTGGGTAAAATAAGTCCTTTCTCACATTCACCCCTCGAACTCTTGTCCAAAAACCTAAGTATGTGTCCGATAGTTGCTGTAAGCTCAATTAAGGGGAACAGATTGTCTTTGTTAAAGACCTTAATCTCCGGAAATTACAGAAGAGTTCCTTGCACTGGCTGAGGTTATCGGGAAGGATTTTCCTTCTCAACCTCTCCCGTTGCCTGAGATGTGGGAAACCTCAGGTTAAATCATCACCAGTTATCTCTCTCTGATGGGAAAGCAACCCTACTTCCTCTGGGACTATGGTGACTTTACCATTATTGTATTGTACCTTCACCAGGTTGACTCCTCATTTTCATGTATGCCTGGTGCTGCTTCTGGCATGCCCTCTATTTAATCAGGATTGATCCCCTGGGTTCATGGTAATGGTTGAGTGGCTGAATATGCAGGATAAGTTGCAGATTATGTTGGAGTACAACTCATCTGCCCACAGAGCCTCATGGATGCTAAGCTTGAGTTGCTCGATCTGTTTGAGATCTGTCTCATTTTGCACCATGATAGTGCCACATAAGACAATGGATGGTATCCTCAAAATGAAGACGGGACTTTGTCTTCACAAAAGCTGCGCGGTGGCCTCTCTCACTGATACTGTTCTTGTCACATACACCTGCGACAGGCGGATTGATAAAGATGAGGCCAAGTCTGATTTTCCCTCATGTTGGTTCCCTCGTCACCTGCAGACCGATTCTAGCAGCTATGCCGCTTAGGACTCGACCAGTGCATAAGAAATGACACAAGAACCAGGAGCAGGAGTAGGCCATCAGGTCCCTCGAGCCTGCTCCGCCATTCAATCAGATCATGGCTGATCTTTTCGTGGCCTCAGCTCCACTCACCCACTCTCTCGCCTGAACTCTAAATTGCTTTACTGTCCAAACATTATGTAGCTTAGCTTTAAAACATTTACTGAGGTAGCCTCAACTACTTCCCTGGGCAGGGAATTCCATAGATTCACAACCCTCTAGGTGAAGAAGTTCCCTCTCAATCTGTCTTAAGTCTGCTCCCCCTAATTTTGAGGTTATATGTTCTTGTCCTAGTTACACCCACCATTGGAAACATCCTCTATATTTCTATCTTATCTATTCCCTTCATAATTTTATATGTTTCGATAAGATCCTCCTTCATTCTTCTAAATTCCAAAGAATACAATCCCAGTCTACTCAGTCTTTCCCCATAAGCCAACCCCCTCAACTCCAGAATCCGCTTAGTGAACCTTGTCTGTACTCCCTCCAGTGCCAGTACATCCTTTTTTCAAATACGGAGACCAAAATGGCACAAAGTACTCCAGGTGTGGCCTCACCAGCACCTTACACAACTGCAACATAACCTCCCTGCTTTTAAACTCAATCCCTTTAGCAATGAAGGACAAAATTCCATTTTCCTTGTGAATTATCTGTTGCACCTGCAGACTAACCTTCTATGATTCTGGTCCCTCTGCACAGCAGCTTTTTACCATTCAAGTAATAGTCCCTTTTACTGTTATTCCTATCAAAATGGATGTTTTCACATTTATTAACATTGTACTCCAACTGCCAGACCTTTGCGCACTCACTTAAACTATCCATGTCCCTTTTTTGCAAAGTTTCACAGTTCTCTGCACACTTTGCTCTGCCACTCATCTTAGTGTCATCTGCAAACTTTGACACACTACATGTGGTCCCCAACTCCAAATCATCTATGCCGTGGTGCCCCAAGACACTCTTAATGATGGACATTGAAGCCATCCACCCGAGTACAGTCTGTGTCCTTGCCATCCTCAAGTGTTGTTCAACGTGGAGGAGTGCTGATACATCAGAAAGGTGTTGAGCATATGTGACCATCGCTGGGAGATTTCCTTGCCCGTGTGATCTGGAATAAAACTCTGACTGGAAAAGTATATATGTGGACTCTGCAACATTTAACTTCTGTTGTTTATTAGTAGGGGGTTTCCTCAGTGATACCTTAGTCTGTGCACCTATTGACCCATGGAGCTGTCTGCACTGAGGCAGTCATGGTAATGTTGACTGTATTGGCAGAATATAGATGATCTTTTTGCCCTGTAGAATGGCTATTTTACAGTATTAGGGAGGAAGGGAGAGAAAACTGAAGAGAAAAATTTTTAATAAGATCCCCATTGTCTGTTTGAAATTGACCTCATTAACCACCATGAGGGTGAGACAGATTTTTTCTTTGGATCTGTTGACAAACTCAGTGATATAGAAACTCTCAGCACTTGGAGAATTGCTCTTTCCAAATTGTTACTGGAAAATTGGCATCTGTAGCCATGATTTACATCATCTGTTGTGAAACTTGAAAGGGTTCAGAAAAGATTTACAAGGATGGTGCCAGGATTGGAGGGTTTGAGCGACAGGGAGAGGCTGAATAGGCTGGGGCTGTTTTCCCTGGAATGTCAGAGACTGAGAGGTGACATTATAGAGGTTTATAAAACCGTGAGGGGCATGGGTAAGATGAATAGTCAAGGTCTTTTTCCCCGGGTTAGACATGTCTAAAACTAGAGGGCATAAGTTTAAGAGTGAGATGGGAAGGTTTAAAAGGGACCTAAGATGCAACTTTTTCACATAGAGGGTGTTGCATGTATGGAATGCGCTGCCAGAGGAGGTGGTGTAGACTGGTACAATTACAACATTGAAAAGATATCTGGATAAATGTTTAGAGGGATGTGGGCCAAATGCTGGCAAATGGGACTAGATTGATGTAGAATATCTGATTGGCATGGATGAGTTGGAACAAAGGGTCTATTTCTATGGTGTACATCTCTGAGACTCTATTATTGACCAGCTCTGTCAGTAATTGGGCGAGGCAATGACTCTGTGGTATTGTTGTTGGACTATTAAAACAAAGACTCAGATAATGTTTTGGAGACCTTGGTTAGAATTCTGCCCCGGTGGATGGTGGAATATGAATCTACTAAATATCTGAATTAATAATCTAATGATGACCATGAATCTCGGCAAAATGTATGTTGCCTCCCTGGTGCCAGGGTCCGGGATGTCGCCGATCGGGTTTACAAGATTCTGAAGGGGGAGGGGGAGCAGCCAGAAACCGTGGTACATTTTGGCACCAATGATATAGCCAGGAAAGAGATTGAGGATCTGAAAAGTGACTACAGAGAGTTAGGTTGGAAGCTGAAGAGCAGGACGAGTAGAGTAGTGATCTCAGGTTTGCTACCAGTGCCACGAGATAGTGAGATGAGGAACAGTTAGTGAGTGCAGCTGAGAGGCTGGTGCAGGAGGGAGGGCTTCAGATACCTTGACCACTGGGATACCTTCTGGGGAAGGTGGGACCTGTACATGAAGGACGGGTTGCACCTGAACTGGAGGGGTACAAATGCCCTGGGTGGGAAGTTTGCTCGCGTGATTCGGGATGGTTTAACCTATTTTGGCAGGGGGTGTGTGAATCAGAGTCACATGTTAGAGGAGGTCAGTTACAGCCAGGACAGTAACAGGATATATTGAATCTATCAGGAAGGTTTCTCACGCGATGAAACAAAGGGATTGGTTAAAGTGTGTCTGCTTTAAAGCAAGGAGTGTCCGAAATAAGAGTGATGAACTTAGAGCATGGATCAGTACTTGGGGCTACAATGTTGTGGCCGTAACAGAGATGTGGGCTTCACAGGGACAGGAATGGTTCTTTGAGGTTCCAGGGTTTAGAACGTTTAGAAAGAACAGGGAGGGTGGAAAAAGAGGAGGGGGTGTAGCATTGCTAATCAGAGAGTGCATCACAGCTACAGAAATGAAGGTTGTTGAGGAAGGTTTATCTACTGAGTCAGTAGCAAAACCTCATGGTTCTTAAACTCGATTTCCCTGTTAATGAAAGCCAAAACACCATATGCTTTCTTAACAACCCTATCCACTTGGGTGGCAACTTTGAGGGATCTATGTACTTGCAGAGGCTAGCTTTTGCATTTTTTAAATTGAATTCAAATTTAACCATTTGTCACGGTAAAATTCAAATCCACATCTTCAGAAGATTAACTTTTTTCTGAGTCACATGGTGACCATGCCAAGTAAGGATGGCAGATTTACTTCCCAAAGGAATATTAGTGAACTGGGTAGAATCATAAAATGCCTACAATATAGAAGCAGGCCATTCAGCCCATCAAATCCACATTAACCCTCTGAAGAACATCCCACTCAGACCCACCCTCCTATCTTCTCCCTACTACCCTGCATTTTCCATGGCTAATCCACCTAACTTGCACGTCCTTGGACACTGTGGGCAATCCACATAATTTGCATAATTTTGGACTGGGTTTTACAACTATTGACAATGATTATACAGTCTCCATTAGGTTAGCTTTTTTTTTACAAATTCTATATTTTTATTGATTTGGCAGGAACCTTTATAATCTTTGCAAAGAACATGGGTGAACAATTAAATGTCATAAAATTCAAAGCTATGAGCCAAGTGCTGGAAAGTGGATTTAGGGTAATTTTTCGTCTGTGCAGACTCTATGAACTCATGTTCCCAGAACATTAGGCTAAAGTGAGGACTGCAGATGCTGGAGATCAGAGTCAAGATTAGAGTGGTGCTAGAAAAGCACAGCAGATCAGGCAGCATCCGAGAAGCAGGAAAATCGACGTTTCAGGCAGGAGCCCTTCATCAGAAACCCCAGAACATTAGTCTGGGATTGTGGATTACTAGTTCAGGGCATTGTCAATTTGCCACCACTTTCACATATGGAGTCATAGAGACATACAGCACGGAAACACACCCTTCAGTCCAACCAGTTCATGCTGAACATAATCCCAAACTGAACGAGTTCCCACCTGCTAGTTCCTGGTTCATATCCCTCCAAACCTTTCCTCTTCACATATCTATCCAAATGAGATTTAAACATTGTAATTGTACCTAATGCGACCATTTTCTCAGCAAGTTCATTCCACACATGAACCGCCCTCTGTGTAAAAATGTACCTTTTATGACTTTTTTAACCTCTAGGGGGAGGGTAATTAATGACGATGTGGCTAGATTTATGCAGCCTTAGGATAGTGGGAGAGCACAACTCCACAAGCTGGACTGAACATCCATGAATACGACAGCGAATAATGAGAAGAATTTGTGTATCCCTGAGGATGCAGATAATGATTGTAGACCAGTCAGAATGTCTGGGAAAAAGCCAGGTTAATGACAGTAAAGAATAAGGTACTTTAAGGATGGGTCAGAATATTGCAACAGTATCAGTGGTAACAATGGAATAAGGTCCCATATGTTTACAATCCTCTTTACACAGGATTTGAATAACATTGCAGTATCTGTGATAGTTTAGTGTCAATTTTGATGCATGTCAGACAGCGCTGAGGGATTGTAAAACAGAACTTCCTTCCAAAACTTTTATTTTTGGGAACAAAAATGGAAATTGCTAGAGAAACTCAGCAGGTGTGGTAGCCTGCGTGGAGAGAAAGCAGAAAATTAATGTTTTGGGTCCAGTGACCCTTTTTCAGCATTTCTGAGGAAGGGCCATTGGACCAAAAACATTAACTCTCTCTCTCTACACATTCTCTCCACACATGCTATCAGATTTACTGAGTTTTTCTAGAAATTTCTGTTTTAAGTTTCAGATTTCCAACATCTGCAGTTCATTGTTGTTCAGTTCAGGGAACACTGTTGCTAATTGTTGGGGCTGCACTGGGGCTGAGTGGTTAGCATTGCAGCCTCATAGTACCAGGGGCTCGGATTCAATTCCAGACTTGGGCAACAGTCTGTGTGGAGTTTGCATATTCTCTCCGTTCCCACTAGGTGCTCCGGTATCCTCCCACAATCCAAAGAAGTACAAGTTAGGTCAATTGGCCATGCTAAATTGCCCATGTTAGTTAGGAATGTGTATGTTAGATGCATTAGTCAGGGGTATGGATAGGTTACTCTTTGGAGGGCTGGTGTGGAATTGTTGGGCCTGTTTCCAAACTGTAGAGATTCTATGATAATTTAAATTAAAGGAATACAAATATACACTTTATGTATTAGCTACCAGAATGATCACATTGTTTAATAAAATGAAAGCAATTCATGTGTTTTGTGGAACAAGTCATTCAGTCCCTTGTCCCTATTCCCCTTGCCTGATAAATTTAGATCCCTCTAATGTCCATCCAATTTGCTATTCACTTCATTAGTCCAGAGGCAATGAGTTCCAAGTCATTACTACTTGCTTCATAAACAAATTCTTTGTCATAATTCCTTTTTTCTTCTTTTATTCATTCACAGGATGTTGATGTCACTGGTTAGGTCCAGCATTTATTGCCCATCCCTATCTGCCAGTCAACCACATTGCTGTGGGTCTGGAGTCACATGTAGGCCAGACCAGGTAAGGATAGCAGTTTCCTTCCCTAAAGGACATTAGTGAACCAGATGGGCTTTTCCCAACATTTCACAATGGCTTAATGGTCATCATTAAGCTCCTAATTTTTATTGATTTCAATTCATTTGAAGTTAAATTCAAATTCCACCATCTTCTGCAGTGGGATATGAACCAGGGGCCTCAGAACATTACCTGGGTCTATAGATTAATAGTCTAGTGATAATACCACTAGGCCATCACCTATCCTTGCATCTCTTACCCAAAATCTTAAGTGTGTCCCCGAGTTCTTGCACCACTAGGGGCAGCTTTTCATTGTCAAAAAGTGTGGTGCTGGAAAAGCACAGCAGATCAGACATCATCTGAGGAAAGTCAATGTTTCGGGCATAAGCTCTTCGTCAGGAGTGTTGAGGCTGGGGAGGGGGTTGCTGCCCAAGGGGGGCTGAGAGATAAATGGGAGGAGGTGGGGCCTGGGGGGGGGAAGATAGCTTGGAAGGCAATAGGTGGATGAAGGTGGGAGGGTGATATGATAGTTCAGAGTGTGGGGTAGAACAGATAGGTGGGAAGGAAGACAGACAGGTAGGACAGTTCAAGAGGGCAGTGCAAAATTGGAAGGTTGGATCTGAGATGAGGTGGGGGAGGAGAGATGATGAAACTGGTGCAATTGACACTGATACTGTGTGGTTGGAGGGTCCCAAGGTGGAAGATGAGGTGTTCCTCCTCCAGGCATCGGATTTGGTGGTGGAGGAGGCCCAGGACCTGCAAGTCCATGCCTACCTGATTTCATTGCCTGCCTGAATCCACTGCCATGGTCTGCCAAATATCCTCCATCAAATTTCCCCTCCACCTCCTACACTCCTCAGCTTCTCCAACCTGACCCTTGTAGCTAAAATCTGCTACCTAATCATTTAGACGATGGAGTGATTCATCATGTTTTAAAAACTGCCAGAAAAAGCACTGCTCGAATTATTTAAAAGAAAGATCTAATTTATATTTATAATGCTAGATTGGAGAGATGAGTCACTAGTTTGTGTGAGGCAGACAATAGCTGGTGTAATTTAGGCATCTCGTGTGTATCAATGTTTGGGAAAGGCCTGAATTACTCAACCCCCTTGACACATATGCCATTGCAGAGAATAGAAGAGAATAATGCTTACGGTATTTGTTTTTGTTTCCAAAGATGTTGACAAGTACCTGTCTTGTACAAATTTGGCCAAAGAGGGCTGTTGCTAATCAGCTGATGTAAAAAATAGGGTCATTCCATTTTGCAATCTATCGATTCGTAAAGGACGTTTTGTCTATTAGTGCTTCAGAGGGATTATTATCTGCTAATCTGTATGTATATCTCTTGTATAGTAGGACATCAATAACATTTCAATTAAAACTAATCAGGTTTCCCTGTTGAATTAGTTACGGCAGTTACATGAGCGATAAGTAAGGGATGAATCCAGTTTGAAGAAATGACTTAATTGAACTCCTTGAGAAGTATTTTAACATTGTTATTGTCCAAAGCAGGTTAAATGTGTTAAATGAGGGTATAAAGGAATGTAATGCTGACACATTAGTCAGTGCACCAGAGGACATTAAACTGCATGAGGAATAATCACTCTTGCATTTGGGAAACACTGGGGTATCATGAATAAATTAATATTTTCCCCTAGTTTTTTTAATTGGTAATACAGTTTCAATCCAGTTGACTTTGTTATAACACAAGTAATGACATTGTTGCATTATGAACAATCCCGAATTTGTTTATTTAATTCTCAAAATGTTAGTTCTGTTACTCTCTCCACCGATTCTGGCAGTCCTGCTGAGTTTTTCCAGTATTTTCAGTTTTTGTTTCAGATTTCCAATGTCTGCAGTATTTTTGCTTTTATTTGATTGTTTATTTTCTTCCTGGGCCTCTCTGTTGCTTCCCTCAGGTTGTTTGACGTTGTTTGTTTGTAGCTTCCCAACATCTAAGTGACCCAGAAGCAGCCTGGTTTGAGATCCCCTTTATTGTGAAGTCCTATGTTATTCTTGTTGTCCAGGTCCACTCAAATACGGGTAAGATTTTAATTCAATCAAAATCCTCTCACCTCATTACAGTTAAAGTGGAGTCCAAATCTCTCCAGGCCAGAAATGCCTTTGTGATTGCAACCATTGTTCATGCTCAACTTGAAGAACCTTTAAGATACTTGCTTCCACAAACTACTTTGATGTACTGAGAGATCACAGCCTAGTGGTGTTAGGATTAGATTCTCCACAGTATGAAAACAGGCCCTTCAGCCCAACAAATCCACATGACCCTCTGAAAAGTAACCCAACCAGACCCATTCCCCTATCCTATATTTATCCCTGACTAATGCACCTAATTCTATGGGACAATTTAACATGGACCAATTCACCTAATCTGCACATCTTTGGACTGTGGGAGGAAACCAGAGCACCCAGGGGAAACCCTCACAGACACTAGGAGAATGTGCAAACTCCACACAGACAGTCACCTGAGGCTGGAATTGAACCCGGATCCCTAGCACTGTGAGGCAGAAGTGCTAACCACTGAGCCATCACGCCACCCTTTATCATTAGACTACTAAACCAGAGATTATCCCACAACTATGTTTGGTCCTTAGAAATGACCCTGAACGTCCACTCACCTGCCATTTTAACACACTGCTGTGTTCCCAAACCAACATTATGGTCTTCAGCCTTTTGCAGTGTTCCAGAAAGCTTCAGTGGAAGGTCTAAGAACATCATCTTCTTTTCCACTGGGGACCCTGCAGCCTCTAGGATTCAACATTGAGTTCAATAACTTTAGTTCTATCCTTCCATGTTTATTTTACCCAACCCTACACGTGGTCCTGTCATGACATGGATTGTTTTAAGCACAGGCACGTGTTCTCGCCTACTTGCCTCTCATTAAAACTTATTCACCTTCTCCTGTGCTGGCTGACCAATAGCAAACCTCTCATGTACTTGCCCCTTTCATTTCTTTTTCTCTCTGGGCTCCACCTATTCATACACTTCTCCTCTTGTCACACCTGCTGACAAAGGTGGTGCTGTTGTTTTGTATCATACGGTAGCCATGCCTTGAGGAGGCTGAGAGTTAACTTTTGGTCACTTCCCGCTATCTTCCTCTGGGCTATGACTCCACCATCGAGCATCAGACCATGGTGTCCCTGTCTGTCACCAAGAGCAAGTGCACAACAGCGGTACAAAAAGGCAGCTCATCAAGACCTACTCAAGGGCGACTTGGGATGGGGAATAAATGCTGGTCAACCAGCGAAGTCCACGTCCTAAAACAAAACTCATCCCAATTGAGGACCCCCCATAACATCCTCCCTTTCTTAATCCTCAACCCCTCACTTCTACCTTCTTCCCAAAATCCACAAAAAGGGTTGTTCAGGCAGACCTATTGTTTCTGCCTGCTTCTGCCCCACTGAACTCATCTCTTCCCACTCCGACTTGATTTTTATTCTTCCCTTGTCTAGTCCCTTCCCACTTCCATCCACGATACTCCTGACACTTTATGTTGCTGTCAAACTTTCCAGTTCCCAGGCTCCAGGAAAACTCCTCACTACCACAGACTTGCAAACCCTTTATATGCCCAGCGCCACCAGGATGGTCTCAGGGGTCTTCACTTCTTCCTGGAAAAAAATGGCCTGAACTGTCCCCACCTCCCACCACCTTCCTCCACCTGGCTAAGCTCTTCCTCACCGTCAACAACTTCTCCTTTAACTCCTCTCACGTTCTTCTGGGCAAATGTGGGGCCATGGGAACCCGCATGGGCCCCAGTTACACCTGTCTCTTTGTGGGGTGTGTCTCTGACCAACAACTCTTTCTCTGGTAATTTGATGACATCATCAGTGTTGCTTTCCTTTCTTGTTTGGAATGGGAAAGGTTTATCAATTTTGCTTCCAACGTCCCCCACACTCTCACCTTCACCTGGTCTATTTCCGACTTCTGCCTTCCCTTCCTCGACTTCTCTGTTTCTATTTCTGGGGATAGGCTAGCCACCGATATCCATTACAAACTCACTGACTCCCACAGTCACCTCCACTAAACATCCTCACACCCTACATCCTGTAAAGACTCCAGACCACTCTCCCAGATTTTCTGTCTCGGTTGTATCTGTTCTGACAGTGCCACCTTCCACAGGGGGACCTCAGAAATGTCCACCTTTTTTCCTCAACCAAGGATTTCCTGCTACTGTGGTCAATAGGGCCTTTAGCCATGTCCGGCTGTTCTTGCACTTCTGCCTGATCCTCACTTGGCACCCCACCAGCCTCCACATCCAAAGGACCATGAGCAACTATTTCCATCACATCCAATGGGATGCCATAATCAGACACATATTCTCCTTCCTTCCCTTGTCAGCCTTCAGCAGGGACCTTTCCCTCTGGGACACCCTTATCCACTCCTCTT